>NC_071557.1:752500-1052500 GCF_026979565.1 Vidua chalybeata | reverse complement strand
TCCGAGCAGAGGAGGCCTCAGGGCCCCGGCTGTGTCTTTTCTGTATTTTTAGCCCTGCTTCTGGTTGAAGGTGGAGTCGGAGGGAAGGAGCAGGATGTTGACACCAGAGGCTGCTGTTTCAGAGGCTTTGGGATGCTGCTGGAGCAGATGGTCACATTCATCTGCCTCAAACACAGAAATGCTTCATTTTCTATTTATACTTTGGTGCTCTGGTTGTGCCACGTGTGGCTCAGGGCAGGAGCGCTGGAGGGCTCGTGTCCCATCAGCTCCCACCAATAAATCGCTTTTTGGAGCAGGCAGGGGTGCAGAGGTGCCAGGGAGGAGCCTGAGCACCTGGAATTTACCTGCACAAAGGTGATGGAGGTTTCCGTCACCTTCCCCTTCCCGCCTGCCCTTTCGTGGCCTTTTGAACCACCCAAAAATGTTCTTAATTAAGAGACTTCCATTAAGTCCAGTGACTTTCCCAATATTGTTCAGTGCCAAATACTTCTAGGAATTTCCATGCAGGGAATTACACTGAATTACACTTCGACATCATCATCCCTAATGAATTTTTTGGTTTGTTTTTTTTGTTTTTTTTTTTTTTTTTGTGGTTTTTTGTTTGTTTTTGTTTTAGTTTCTTTGCTTTTTTGTTTTTGTTTTTGTTTTAGTTTCTTTGCTTTTTTGTTTTTGTTTTTTGTGTTTTTGTTTTTTTTTTTTTTGCTGGCTGGTGCTGTGGGTAAGGGGTCTGTCACTTTTAGAAGTTCAGGTCCGTTTGCATATTGGAGTTAATTGTCCAGTTACAGCTTTAGGTTATGAAGTTCCATCCTCGTTTTTCTCTCTTCCCTTCAGCTTTGTTTACGCTTTTTGGGCCTGGAGCTGGTGAGGCCTGTCCTTGGTCTCAGCTGGAACAGGAATTGTTTTGTCTCCCCACCCCGTGGAGAGAACGTGCTAACAACACAAAGCTCAGAGTTACACTAAAGCAGCACAGAGTGTGAAAAACAGAAAAGCTTGTGAAAAATGCGGATTTTGTGATTGGCTTTTCGCAAATATTACAGTGAAATTACATGTGTGATGTTAGAAAGCAATGCTGTGTTAATCCTTTTTAAGCAGTGTGTTAAATATAGTTTTAGGTTAGAACATAATGATAAAATAGAAACTCTGCCATGTAAGATATTTTTTACTAGCTCAAGAAAGAGATGAGATAATCAAGAAACTCTTCACACAGAGATAGCAGCGACAGGACACACAAAGAGTTACAGCCTCCTTATCAGAAAAGACAAACATCCTTCCACCTCCTCTCCCTCTTCATGGAACCACCAGGATTAAGGGGAAGAAGTTGAAAAAAAAACAGAAAAAAATTCTTAATTTGCAAGGAATTTCTGCACCATGTATGAGATCTATGAAGATGCAACAGGCTGTTGCTTTTAAGGGTTATTCCTTTGTTCACAAGGCGTGTTTTTGGCAGCTCAGTGCCTAAAAACATCCGGAGGTCCAAAATTCTTTGCTTTTTATTGTCTCATAGTGTCCCAATCCTCACTGTCCACATTTTTATTGCTCTAATTTTATTACTATTTTTAATAACTATTTTATTATTCTTAAACTTTTAAAAATCCCAAAAACAAGCGGTTGGCGTTTTTCACAAGCTGGAACTTCAGGCATCATTTCTGAAGGCAAATGTTCTGTGAGCCGGGGGAGCCTCGTGCTCCTGCTGAGGCTTCCTGAGTGCTGCAAAGCCTCTGCTGCAGACGTCTGGGGAGCAGCATTTGGGAGGATTATTGTTGTGGGATTTCTTTAAGACGTGATTATTCCGCAAAGGCTTTTTCTCCTCTGTAAAATCACACAGTAACTGCTTGGAATTATTGGGTTTTTTTTTTTTTTTTTTTTTTTTTGTTTTTTTTTTGTTTGTTTGTTTGTTTGTTTGTTTGCTTGTTTGGTTGGGCTTTTTTTAGTAAACAGGCCCAACGTGCCTTTTGTTCTGTTTTGTTCATCTCAGCCCCGGCGAGCCCAAAAAAATCACATTTTGCCAGGATTAATCCCACACCTGGAGGTGGGCAGAGTCGCTGCCTTTCACCTGGGGGTGCTGCCATCAGACTTTTCTCTGTGCCAGCCTGAGAATGTTCTTTGTCCTCTCTGGCCTCTCAAAAAGCTCTTTTTGGAGCCTGGAGCCCCCAGTCTGCCTTGGAGGTGTTTATTGGCATTTTCAGCACACCTGGGCTGGGGCTGAGCCCTGGGAAATTCCCCCGGAGCTCAGGGAGCTCACCCTGCCTGGAAAACTGCAGGATTTAGGGCTGAGCTCCTCCAGGAGACACCCCCGGGCCAGAGCTGAGGGGGGATGGAATAAAAAGGGGGCTGGGGGTGGCAAATTGCTTGGGAAAGGCTCAATTCCCCCTCCAGAAGCACCAGTTCGGTTCCCAACCCCCATTTTCCTGGGCTGGTTCAGCCTCTGCTCTCCTCACTCCGACTTTTGGGGGAAGGATTTTGGTGTTTGAGAGATGAGGGAGAAAAAAAAGAAAAGCTTCTGACCCCCTAAAATGTGATTATTGAAATCATTCCCCCTCCTGGACAGCAGCTCTAGGTGTGGCTGGGGGTGTTGGGAATGAAACACCCCCTGATCCTTGTGGGGGGATTTGGAGGGGGCAGGGTGTGGGAAGTGCTGGGCTCTGCAGCCCCAGGTTGTTGGGAGCTCACTTCAGCTTTTTATTAAATAGCCCCAACTCAGCAAACATCTGTCAGTGGCTGGCACTCGGTACAACACAAAATAAAATCAATTTTGTGGCCAATCCCCACAGCTGAAACAGGGAAGAAAGGCAGAGGATGAGCTGAAGGATTCTCCTCCTTTCCCCAGTAACCAATCCCTTCCACAGCTCCAGGGGAGGTGTGGGATGTTGGTGTTTGTCTTTTCCCCCCCAGAAGCAGAGGATATTCCTGCATTTCAGTGATTGCTCTGAGCGGGGTCTGCTCCACAAAGCCCCAAAATCCCGGGAAACGCGGGCAGGGAAAGCTGCCCAGCCCTGCCTCTGCTGCTGGGGCCTCAGCAGGGATTGCCTTTGGTGCTCCCAGGGGTGACAACGACTTTTGCAGGCCCCCAGGAATAAAAATAAGCCGTCCTGCAGCCGATTTTCATTAATTTCCTAATAACTTAATCTGTGTCCAGGAAGGTAAAACGGCTCAAGCCCTAAATGAGAAGGATTTTTAAATAATCAAAGCCTGGCCCAGCCTCCCCTCGTTCTCCTGCAGTCCGAGGGGCTGGGATGCTGCAGAGCATCTCCAAGGGACCAGCTTTAGTTGGATATCTTAAATTGCATTAAAATGAAAGTGCAGAAATAGCCTCTCCTCAATTACAGCTGCAGCATGTGACTCCTCAGGCCTATTTACTAATTTTTTAAACCCTGCTGAAGTTGGGGCTGAGGGTGTCAGAGGCTTTTCTGTGACAGATTTGGTGAGAACCAATTAGTCCTGGAGGGCTGCTGATGTCACGGGCTCAGCTGGGAACAAAAGGGACTTTTTGGGATCATTTGAGGAGAATTTTATCTAAAACTGGGGGATTAACACAACAAATGGAGCCGTGGACTCTTCCCACTCGGTTTGCAGTGGAAATGCTGACCTGCGGGGATTTGTATTCCTGTTTTCCTCTCTTCCCAGGGACTTTTATTCCTATTTTCCTCCCTTCCCAGAGATTTGCATCCCTGTTTCCCTCCCTTCCCTGCCCCGAGCTGCAGGCACAGGTCAGACCTTGGGAGTGGAAGTTTGGTTATCCCCAGATGAAAAGCAGATTTTTGTTTCCAGAATGCTGCACAGACAGCAATCCTCTGTGGTTAATTAGGCTTTAGATAATTGGCACAATAGTGCTGCTTCACCTGGAGGTGCTGGAGCCTGGGGTTTTCTTTGTTCACACACCCTCAGAATAATAAATAAATAAATCCAGTGTGCTGCAGGTTCCTTCCATCAGCAGCTGATTGACTGCAGGATGGATTTGCAGACAATTAACACACTCAAGGCTGGCAGGGACTGCCCAGGGACCTAAACCCCATCACCTTCTCTTTAATTAGCCCCAGAAATTTAATCTCATGCTTTATTTGGGAAAAAAAACAACTGAACCCATGAGCTTTGGGGTGAGCAGAGCCCTTCCTTTCCCACCCAAGCAGGTGAGAACACCTGAGTGCTCTAAATTCCTGCCAGGGGATGTGGGGGAAAACACCAGGAATCTTTATGGGGATTATTCCAGGCCCTGTTCCTGGTGGATCTGCCTGTTCCCAGAGCTCTTCTGGAAGCCCTCAAATCAGATTTCCTGTCCTGGCTGTGTGTGTGTGGGACCCAGCCCATGCTGAAATGGGAGTGAGGATTTGGGGGAGCTGGGTGAGGGTTTGTGACCACCCAAACCCCGCTGCTCAAATTCCCACTCCTTGGGGAGGAGAATTCCTGGCCACAGCCCCAGGAATGAGGGAAAGTTGGGGGCAAAGGACCCTGGGGTGTGACTTCCCCCTGTGCCCTCAGCGTGAGACCCTCAAAGGTTCCCCAGAACCCACCTGGGGCGGGCAGCAAATCCTGCAGGGACTCTGGAACAGCAAAATCTGGCAAAAAACGGGGACTCTGGAACAGGAAAACCCAGCAGGAAAAAACTCAAAACCAGGGACTCTGGAACAGCAAAATCTGACAGGAAAAACCCCCCAAAAAACAGGGACTCTGGAACAGGAAAATCTGGCAGGAAAAAACACAAACCAGGGACTATGGAACAGCAAAATCTGACAGGAAAAAAACCAAATCCAGGGACTCTGGAACAGGGAAACCCAGCAGGAAAAGTGCCAGCAAAGGGAACCTGGGATGGGTTGGAGGCTCTGTGCTCAGGACAAGGAGGGTCTGAGCAGCACAGGGATGTTTTTGGTGTTTTTTTCATTTTTAAAATGAAATCTTTGGGAGCATCCGTGGTGAGTTCCCCCCTGAGTGCCCAGGGGGGTGTCAGGGACAGGTTCAGGGCTGGATCTCTGAGGTACAAGCAGGATTTTTCCCCCAGGAAGGGCTCCAGGGAGGACAGAGAATTCCAGAGGAGTTTGCTCACAGAGCATTGTCCTGCTGGGTGGTTTGTTTTTTTTTTTTCCCTTTAAAAAGTGATTTAATTGCATGTGAGTGGAGGTTTTTTCCGCTGGATTACTGCTGTCAGTGCATTTCATCAGCCACGACCTCCGCCCTGCACCCCCTCCCCGGGCTGGCACAAACCCCAGGCTGCTTAACGTGACATAATTGTCACTGTCCCTGTGCTGTGCCTGCCTCCTGTCCCTGTGCTGTGCCTGCCTCCTGAAACGCGGATAAAAATTAAAACTCGGTAATTTTTATAAAGATTTGTAGGGACGGTATGTTTGTTACAGCGCTGGGCGCGTGTGGGATCATTCCCCTGCAAAGGACATGCGTGCCCCTGAGGACTCCCAATCCTTTTTTATTACCCCTTACTAATTTACATATGCATAGAATTCCACAATAGGTTCGTGCATATTCATTCTGCTGATTTCTCGTTACACTTACAGCTGGTTGCACTTGTACCTGTTTTTTATCAGAAAGTGCAGAAAGAACTCCTGGGTCACTCTGCCCTGTCTGCTTCAAGGTTCGAGGAGTGTCTCTTATCTCTTCAGTTTGGAAATTCACATTCTTTCTCCTCAGCTGGGGCAGCTTTGCTAGTGCTGCAGTTACCAGACTAAACAGCATATTTTACTAATGCTAGCAAGCTCGAAGCGGCACATTTCACCTAAATCCAAATGGATTTCTACCCCGTTAAATTTTCACTCTGTCTCACTCTGGCACTGCTGCCACTTGGAAATGTCACAAATGTCACAAATGTCACCAGGGGTTCTGCAGCACCCCAGGGTCCAGCACAGGCTGGGAGCCCTTCAGTGCCTCGGTGCCCAAACCCCTCTGAGGCAGCTCCCAAGATAAGAATCCTCCAAAACTGTGAAAAACAACAATCGCTTGGGTTTTTTTTTAAATCTTAAAAATTTATTAGTAATAAAATAGTTAGAAAAAAATAGTAATAAAATTAGAGCAATAAAAATGTGGACAGTGAGGATTGGGACACTACGAGACAATAAAAAGCAAAGAATTTTGGAGGTCCAGATGTTTTTGGGCACTGAGCTGCCAAAAACACGCCCTGTGAACAAAGGAATAACCCTTAAAAGCAACAGCCTGTTGCATCTTCATAGATCTCATACATGGTGCAGGAATTCCTTGCAAATTAAGGATTTTTTTCTGTTTTTTGTCAACTTCTTCCCCTTAATCCTGGTGGTTCCATGAAGAGGGAGAGGAGGTGGAAGGATGTTTGTCTTTGCTGATAAGGAGGCTGTAACTCTTTGTGTGCCCTGTCGCTGTTATCTGTGCAAAGAGTTTCTTGATTATCTCATCTCTTTCTTGAGCTTGTAAAAAATATCTTACATGGCAGAGTTTCTATTTTATCATTATGTTGTAACCTAAAACTATATTTAACATACTGATTAAGAGAATTAACACAGCATCACTTTCTAACATTACACATGTAATATTCATTGTAATATTTGAGAAAAAGCCAATCAAAAAATACGCATTTTTCACAAAAAAATGATTCAGAAAGGGCCCTCTCCTCACAAACAATTGGAAATAAAAATCCTCACAGCTCCTGTGATGTGTTCCCTTTCCCCCTTTTTTAACTCCTTTTTCCCTCCCATTCTTGGCTTTTCCCCTCCTCTTTTCAAGTGGCATTTTCAGATAATCCCCAAAATTAATCAGTGCAACAGAATGCCACTTTGCAGGGTGGCTTTGGCTCATGGATGCAGAAGGAACATTGAAGCTTTGGGCTGAAAAGCAGCGGGTTTGGGTCTGCTTTTAAAAACTTTTAACAGGCAGGAGGCTTCCCTGGATGAACGTGAGCCAGGTAAATCTGAAGCTGGGATAAATTTGCCTTTCCAGCCGTGTTTCAGTGAGCTGGGAGTGCCAAAGGTTGCGTTTAAATGAGTGTTCAGTTAAAATGTTTTATGGGTCCTGGTGGCCACGCTGCATTTCTGCAAGCTCTTTATTTTTTTTGCTCTTTATTTAACCTGGAAGGTGTCCTGAGGAGCCCAGGCAGCTCCCGGGGAGCTCTGGCAGTAAAACGTGCAGGAAATGGGAATTTGGTGATTTATGGCGATATTTTCATAGGGTGTTTGCCAGGGGCAGGCTGAGTGCTCGAGCTGCCAATGGAAGCTGTGCCAGCGTTGGGGTTTGTGTCAATAAAAATTTTGCTTAGCTGAGTGTTGTGGTTTGATAGGGAAGCGAATTTTTTTAGGAAGTCGGAGTTAAATTAATTAGTAGTTAGGTTTGGATATTGATGTTTGGAGTGATTATTGAAGGTATTGGTTATTTCCAGGGGAGCACTAACCCTGGTCTGGTTAGTGAAGAGTGCAGATCTCCCTTGCCCAGCGTGGCAAAGGGGAAGTTATGTGGTTTGTGGTTAAATTAGGTTAGAGGTTATTTTTTAAGATAGAAGGGTGGAGAAATACTGAGATGTTTTAGATAGTTTTTTTAAGAGGGAGAGAGAGAAAGAGGGAGCCTGTTTTATTTAGAAATTTGATATTATGTGTTGGTAGTATGTTGTAGAAAAGATAGAGGTAGGGGGGAGGTAGGTGTTTAGTTGTGGGAGTTTGATAGTTTGTTGTGAGATTTTAGTTGTTTCGGGAGTTTAAGAATTTTAACTTTTTTCTGAGAAAAGTTTTATAAAACACTATTTTTTTTTTAATTTGAAAGAGAAAAGAGATCGTTTGAGACTTGAGATGTTAAAAGTAGAAATTTTAGGTGAGAGGAAATGATGGAGTGGTTTTAATTAGACTTTTCTTATATAACCATAGACTAAACCAATTTCTCCTGCAACACAGAGACTGCATACACTGGGGCACAGAAAGCCTCTGCACACACCAGTCCCCAGCCCTGGCCCAGGTGATTTTCAGGTTAAAGCTGCTGGGCCAGAGCAGAGCAATCATTGATGGTCAGAGGGAGCAAAACCTGCCAGAGCTCAGCCTTGGAAATGCCAATTCCTGCAGCTGCTCTGGCCCTGAACTCTTGGTTTTGTTGTTATTTTTTCTCTCAGTCTCTCCATGTTCCCATTCACAGCAGTGACGCTGTGGGAGGAAGGAGGGGGATGAACACAGCTCTGAATGCAGAACAAATTCTTGTCCTTAAAGAAGATAAAAAGGAAAATCGAGTGCTTGTCCAGGCCCCTTTTATCTGTACCAGGAGCCAATTACTTAATTCAAGATGAGATTGGGTCTGGGCAGAATCAGAGCAGTGACAAGCTGCCCTGGTAACATCGGGTCTGGAAACTCACCTCTGGATCTGGATCCATTTTCTTCTCATTACTCTGAGAGGATATTTGGCACGTACAAATTAAAACCAATTAAAACACTTGTTGACCTCCTAAATTGTTATTTATTCATAACCATTTAAATTGCTGCTGCTTGTAATTTAACTAATAATTCCATTTTAAATAATTGATATAATCATTGTGCTTAATTTAAAGTTGAATAACATCTGTGGGAATAAATTGCATGAAACAGTGGTTTCATCAATAACATGTCAAAAGGCAATCAATATTTAGGTCGCAGAGCTCTGTTAATGGATGGGGATATTAAAAAAAATAACAACCTTCTTGAAGCACTGACGTTTCCTCCTGCTCTGAACCCCTGGATCGGAGTTCTGGCAGGGAGGCTTTGCCAGAAGCCTGGAAACAAAGTCCTTGATTTTCCACCTTCAAGGCACAAAAGCATCTTTAATATTAAAGGATCAAATAAGAGAGAAATTCCAGAGTCGGTGGGAAAGAATTTGCTGATAGAAACGTTTCTGGCAGGGGGTTTGTGTTGGTAACCCAGCGTGGATCTCCCTGGAGCTTCCCCTGGTGCATCCCAGGCCGGGCTTTGAGGAGCAGTGCTACTCTGTTCTTTTGAGGGTTTTAAAGTTCTTCTAAAAGTTCCTGTGCCTTCTGACATTTGCATATTTCAACTGAGTTTTCTCACGCACTGTTCATGTAAATAATGATTGTTTTACTTTTTTTTTTTTTTTTTTTTTTTGTGGGTGGAGAGAATTGATGGGCTGTTGGTTTGGCCAGTGTGGTTGGAGAGGTGGCAGCTTCACCCTCCAATCCGCTGTCACTTTTGTTATAGTGGAGTCAGACAATAAAGTTAGCTTTTTTAGGTTCTTTTTCTTTCCTTTTCCATCTCGCCTGCTTCTGTGAGTTATTTCCTGTCACGGTATAACATTTGGACTATATATACAATAGTGCCCAACATCAATGGCAGACGTTGGCACGTTATTGTAACCACGGCACACGGAGTTTTGGGTATAAAATGTGAACAGTGCCCTGAGGGCAGACAGAATGCCATGGCCGAGCTGCTGGACAGAGCTCAGCAGGGCAGAGAGAGAATGTTCTAGAGAAGGGAAAAGAAACAACCTTGAGAAGCCGACCCTGTGCATTCAGACTCCTCCTTTGGCTGCTTGGGCTGGGAGAAAAAAGACTTTTACACTCTTGGGGTCATCCCGACACCCAGACCCCAAGAAGAGCCTTTCTGGGAGCCGTGGCATGGCTGAGTGCTGGATTTGCTGTCAAAGTTCTTGGAATGCTGATTTGCTGTCAGAGTGAAGATCCAATGTCTATAAAATGCTGAGGGGAGGCTCAGGACCCTAAACTGGTGCCATAAATCCCTGTCCAGGTGATTCCTTTCTCTCCAGGTGCAGAGCCAGCTGTTCCCGAGGTGCTGCTGGGAAGTGGGGCTGGAATTCTGGGGCTGGGAAGGTCCAGGCAGGAATTCTGCCCTAAACCAGGCAGGGCTCTGAATTCCCCTCCAGTGCAGCCAAGCAAGGAAGGAATTGGGGTCTGGGGCTCCCCGGGGCTGTGCGGAGAGCAGGGGCTCCCCCAGACTGCTGAAATCCTGGATGGCTTTGGGATGTCTTCTTGCGAGAACTCCAGTGGGAATCAGCAGGGATTTCCTGCCCACCTGCTCAGGGTTTGCCCCTGGCAAAGCCTGGGGGGAGCTGCTGGGTTTGTGTTTCCTCTCCGAGGCAATTTTGCTGGGGTTTTGCTGGGATTTTGAATTTTTTTTTTTAATTATTTTTCTTTTTTTTTTATTTTTTCTGGAGACTTTCTGGAAAATACCTCGCATGTTTGCGTTTCTCTCACTGTTGTCCCTGCCTACCCTGGTGTTTGCCCTCTCTTGGTGCTCTGCTGTGCCTGCAGAGTTTTTCCCTCCCCTTTGTCCCCACTGAAAAGCGAATTCTCAGGTCAGCAGCCCGTGAGAAACGGCCTGGAAAACAACTTAAAGAGCAGATTCAGCTGGGGTTATGTGATGCGTTTGGATTCCTGAATGCATCCTGGAGGAATTTATCTTACCTGGGTCAGGAGTTTCCCAGCGAGCAGCAATTTCCAGTTCATTTAAACCCTTGGCTTTGTGTCCTGGAGTGGGCACTTGGCGGTGCTGAGGAGATCAGAGTCAGCTCGAGGTGCCTCTTCATTTCTGAGTGTCTGCTCCTGCCTCTGTCCCGCTGCCAATTGTCCAGGCCAGAGGCAGAGAGCAAATTGAGAGGGATAATTCCATGTACACAGGGATTTGGGAAGTCTGGTACAGTGACTGGAGAGCCCGGTAACCCCCGTGCTCCAAACAAAGCTTTTCCTTTTCCTTTTCCTTTTCCTTTTCCTTTTCCTTTTCCTTTTCCTTTTCCTTTTCCTTTTCCTTTTCCTTTTCCTTTTCCTTTTCCTTTTCCTTTTCCTTTTCCTTTTCCTTTTCCTTTTCCTTTTCCTTTTCCTTTTCCTTTTCCTCCTTTTCCTTTTCCTTTTCCTTTTCCTTTTCCTTTTCCTTTTCCTTTTCCTTTTCCTTTTCCTTTTCCTTTTCCTTTCCCTTTCCCTTTCCCTTTCCCTTTCCCTGGAATAGAACTGAAATCTCTCTGCCTGTCTCTCCTGGGTCACCAGGACTGCACAGGATTTTTCCTGCAGCTCTGAGCAGCAGCCCTGGAATATCAATGATTTTTCTGAGGAGTTGGGAGCTCTTCCCCCGACACCTCGGGGACAGCACCGGGCTCTTTGTAAACTCTTTAATGGCAACAATTTCCTAAATCAAAGCAATCTGCGCTTCCCCATTTACAATTTCATTTCCAAGCACTAAAGCCTCATAAAAGGGTTTACAGCTCGGAGTCTGTGGCTGCTGTGAAGTTATCCAGCAGTGGTGCAGTGGCGTTATCTTCAGTGGAGTATTTTATCTTTAAAATTATAAGGATTTGTTCTGCTCTCTTCTATGCAGAAATAGAATGCCAACAGATGCAAAGTTTATTTTTAAACTTGGCTAGGGGCTGGAAAAGCGCATTTAAGTGGAGGTGTCATTTGGTGCTCTGAGTATATTTCAGGCTTTAATAGTAAAATGTTTCAAAAACTTACAGAGGTGATAATTTCTGTGCTGGAGGTGACACCGAGGGTGGACACCCAGAGTTCCCCCTCGCGTTTCCTTCCATCCTCTCCTGCCTGGATGCTGCTGGAGAAGCAGGTGATTATTAATTATTAATTATTATTATTAATGAATGGGAGAGGTGTGGATGCAGCCAGCCCTTCCTGGCTGCCTCGGGACGTGCAGCTCTGGGCGTTCCCAGAGGGGATTTTGGGCAGGGCAGCAGCACTTTGGGGGATTATTTGGGGGATTATCTTCTCCCCTTTCCATTGTGCCCAGCCTGGCTATAAACATGGGATATTCCCATTTTCCTGCAGAAACTTCCACGAGCTCGCTGCCAAAAATCTTTTTCCTTCATTTTGGGCTGAAATCTCCCTTTTAGGAGAGCTCGCTGCTTTCCTGGGCAGCTCTGCTCTGCTGGCATGGAGAGCTCAGGGAATCCCCCCAAAACCCCCCGGGCACCCCCAGAACCCCGGGGAGGTTTCTGCTGGGGGAGGAACACGGAAATTGGGGTGCTGCAGCAGGGGCTGCTGCTCATCCCTGCCAGGCTCTGTCTGACCCCGGTGGCACATCAGCGCTGGAGGGGCAGATTTGTGTCCCCCACAGGGTGGGAGGCTTCATTTTCATTTAACTTTCATTTAATTTCGGTTTTAAATTGTGTGTTCGGGCTCTGGGAAGGTCCTGACGATTGGGGTAGATCCCCCTCCCAGGTTTTGGGATAAATCCTCATCCTGGGTTTTGTGGTAAATCCTCATCCTGGGCTTTGGGGTAAATCCTCCTCACAGGTTTTGGGGTAAATCCTCCTCACAGGTTTTGGGGTAAATCCTCATCCTGGGTTTTAGGGTAAATCCTCCTCCTGGGTTTTGGGGTAAATCCTTATCCTGGGTTTTGGGTTTGAGGTTTTTCTTTGGGCTTTTTTTTTTTTTTTTTTTTTTTTGGGTTTGAGCACATGAATTGACTTTTTTTACTCCTGTACTGTCGTTGGTGCCGTTAAGGCTGGAAAATGTCATGTTTGGAGGGTAAATAATGACTGGAAACAGGACATTTTTGGCGCTATGAAGGCTGGGAAATGTCACATTTTGAGGGTGAATAATGCCTGGAAACAGGCCAGGAGTGCTGGCTGGCCAGGGTGGGGAGGGGACAGCGAGGGACAAAGTCATTTCCCAGTTCCAGCAGATTTCAGCAGCCTGTGATGGGGCTGGGGCTGTGACAAGATAAACCCTGGTGGAGTGATTAAGGAGGGAGGGAGATGTGCTTTGCTGTCCTTATCAAGCCCTCATTTCCAGGCTTTAACACTCCGAGGACTGAAGCTCATCCTCAAGGAGAAAAACGGGGAGATCAGTTCGGACTAAGCCCATCTTTGTGTCTCCTAAGAGCTCCTGAGCGGGATTTTAAACAAGAAAATGAGCAAAACAGCGAGATTGTCAAACCCCTGGGGTTTCTCTCTGAAGTTTTGTAAAATTTTATTTCTTCAGCCCAGGCTGCGGCAGGCCTGGTGTGTGGTTCTGGGAGTGAGGATCAGGGGGATGCTGGAATTCCTTGGGCTCAGATCCTGCAGTTTGTCTGGGTGAGGGCAGAGTCTGCTCTCGGCAGCCAGTGCTGGCTGAGATTTCCATCTGTGCCTCTCCAGGAGGGTCAGGTGTGTGCTGCTCCCACCCATCCAACGGGAATTTTTATTTATTTATTTTGTTTATTGCATCTCAGGTCCTTTAAAAACACTCCGTGGTCCTGGTGAGCTGCTGGAGCTCCACAAATCCAGCACAGCTTCATTGGGGGATGGCACAGAAACCCCAGGGACTCCAAATAAAATTTAATTGTTGTGGATTCATTATTATTCATTATAAATGACAGTGAGCCCAGCAAAACAAGGGGAGCTGCAGGGAAGGAGTGTAAGAGATGCAGATTTTCCCTGACCACACCTTGGGATCATCCCGAGGCCTCTGCCCCAGCTCTGCCAGGCAGCGCAGAGTGTGTGAGAGGGTGATTAAAGCTGGGTGTTAATTGTGGATCCCAAAGAGGAGACCGGCAGAGAGGAGCCCTCAGCTGTCAGCTCCCAGCCCCTGGCATATGGTTCCATTAAGATAAAGGAACAAAAGGTAATTTACAGTAACAGATGGGCTTGAACTCTTTCTGGAGCTGCTGAATACTTTTTAATTTTTAATTTACGACGCCTCTTCCGTGCAGCATCGGAGCAACTCCTCTGTCATGTTCTTTCAGGATCCACGAGCAGGGGAAATGTCTGTGAGGGACTCACCAGGGGCTTTGTGACTTCTGGGGATGGAGCAGGGAGGGCCTGGCCAGGGCTGGAATTCTGCAAACCAGTGAGGCTGGGAGTGCAAATCCTGCTGGAGGAACTCAGGAACATTCTGGGAATGCTTTTGAGCCCTCTCTCCGTGTGCTGAGGGTTGCTGAGCTCAGGGGGGAAATGCTGGGACACCAAAGCTGTCCCACACCTCAGGGATCCCTTCTGGATATCCCCTGGAGCCTGGCAGAGGGGTCCAGCTGCCCTGGAAGCACCGGAGCCCTGGGGCCCTCCCCCAACCCAATTTGAGGTCCTAAATTTAAGGCTGAGCATGGGGAAGAGGGGACAGGAATGTGCCACGGCCAGAGCTCTGCAGCGTGAATGAAACTGCATTTCTTTGAGCCCTGGAAACCGGAGCTGCTTCTCCGTCTGGGAGGGGTCACCGTGGATCAACGGGAACAGAAGGGAGCAGGGCGGGTAAAACCCTCATGGGGACAGGGAGCTGCACCTGCTGCAGGTGGCACAGGAGAGGGGATGCTGGAAAAAGCCAGTCCTGAGTGCAGGAAGGGCGTGAAAAACGCGTATTTTGTGATTGGCTTTTCGCAAATATTACAGTGAATATTACATGTGTAATGTTAGAAAGTGATGCTGTATTAATCCTTTTTAAGCAGTGTGTTAAATATAGTTTTAGGTTACAACATAATGATAAAATAGAAACTCTGCGATGTAAGGTATTTTTTACAAGCTGAAGAAAAAGATGAGATAATCAAGAAACTCTTCACACAGAGATAACAGCGACAGGACACACAAAGAGTTACAGCCTCCTTATCAGAAAAGACAAACATCCTTCCACCTCCTCTCCCTCTTCATGGAACCACCAGGATTAAGGGGAAGAAGTTGACAAAAAACAGAAAAAAATTTCTTAATTTGCAAGGAATTCCTGCACCATGTATGAGCTCTATGAAGATGCAACAGGCTGTTGCTTTTAAGGGTTATTCCTTTGTTCACAGGGCATGTTTTTGGCAGCTCAGTGCCCAAAAACACCCAGACATCCAAAATTCTTTGCTTTTTATCGTCTCATAGTGTCCTAATCCTCACTGTCCAATTTTTATTACTCTAATTTTATTACTGTTTTTTATAACTATTTTATTACTAACAAACTTTTAAGATTTTAAAAAACAAGTGATTGGTGTTTTCCACAAAGGGGAATCCTCCAGGCTGTGGGGATGCCTTTTGGGGCTACCTAAAAACACAGGCCAGACAAAATTAAGGGAATTAAAAGCATTTCTATTTATTGAAGGGCCTTCAGTGACATTTAGGGCAAACAAAGCCCCCCAGGGGCTACAACCAAAAATGGATGATTGTCACAGGTTTTTATACTTTTGTAAGTTTGGTCCATTTGCATATTGGGGATTAATCTTCCAATTCCAGCTTCAGGTGATGAAGTCATTTGTCACCAGATGACACAAGGAAAAACGACGCACCACAGCTTTGGTCACGATGAAGAGACTCATTTATTTCCTCTGACTCCAATCTTTTATAGCTCTCAAAAGGTGCCAGTGGATTGGAGGGTGAACGCGCCACCTCTCCAACGACACTGGACAAACTACCTGTACATCAAATTTCTCCGCCTCTGTGAAAGAATGCAAAACAACAGGTTGTTTACAGAAAGTTGTGTGGGAAAGTTCTCTACAAGAATGTAAACTCAGAAGGCTTTAGAAAATTCTTGATAACCAGGGCGACAGTCATTGAGCCCAGGTTTGCTGCCCCCAACTCACTTTTGTGTCCATCTCAGGGCCTGAGGCAGGGAGGTGTCCTTGGTTCCCAGCCTGGAGAGGAATTGTTGTGTCTGCCCCAAACGGGGAAGCAGCAGCTCACAGTGTGTGTGTGGAGTTTGGAGTTCTGCACTGAAGAACTGCAGGGTTATGAACGGATGGAGAACAGAAAAGCTGAAATCCCGAGGCGTCAGTGCGGGCTGGAATCAGCAGATGGAGAATCAGGAAGAGGGAAGGGGATGCAGCTGCCTGGCTGGGGAGGAAGCTTTGTGAGAGCTCCTGCGGCTCTGAGGGATCCTTAATTCCAGGGAAATGGCCCCAGAGCCGCTGAGGTGTGGAGGCCTCTCCCAGGAGCTGGCTGGGGTGAGCGCCGATGCTCTCAGGTGTAAATGCAGCTCTGCCTCGGCATGCAGTCAAGGCACTCTGGCTGCCGTGCCAGTCTCAGGGGAAAAGGGACAATTTCCAGTGGGACAGGAGCAATTTCCAAAAAAAAAAAAAAAAAACAACAATGACTCCAAATCAAGAGCTGTGCCTGGAAGAGGAGCAGGCTGGAGGTGCCAGCTGGCAGGGGAAGGCAGCGTGGAGCTGCTCCCTGCCACCCCAGCAGTCTCAGGAGCAGCCCCCAATCCCCTGGGTAGCCAGGGGTAAGTGAGGATTGTCCTGTCCTGTTCTGCCCTGTCACCACCCCTCCTCCGTGGCTGGGGAGATGTGGGACCCCTTTCCCCACGTGGGAATGAGGGGTAAATCCTCGCACTGCAGAGCTGGAGAAATGTTTTAACTGAGCAGGTACCAAAGTGCCCTTGCAGCGTCCCCATCCCAGCCAGCCAGCTGGGACCAGCTTTGGCTGCTTCCAAACGCTCCCAGAATGCAGGAATGGGCTTTTTTGGGGGGATAGGAACTGCAGCTGCCTTTGGAAGAGAAAAAAAAAAAAACCAAAAAACCAAAATAAAACCAAGAAACAACAACAACAACAAAAACCCAAAAAACAAAAACAAAAATACAAAACAAAACAAACAAAACACCCACCCCCCCAAAACAAACAAACAAACAAACAAAAAAAAAAATAAACCCAACCCCAAAATTCAACCCCAAAGCAGGAATTGTGTGGATAGTTTGGGAAATAATGGAAAGTTTCCCAACTGCTGTTGAGTTCGTTGTGTGTTGGTGGGGCCCAGGAGAGCAGCCACCACCTCCTGCAGCTGATTATGCAAATGTGGATAAATATGTGAATACCTATTCCAACTTTTTATCCTCTGCAATCTAATGTCTCCCCTGACACAATACTCTCGAATTATCTTCAGTGAGTAATGACTTGCATTTAGCATTTTACACCGAACTGTCATATAGATCATTTTCTGTAATACTTTACATAAATTAGGAATCCTCCCCCACGGAACGCGTGTGGCTGCCGGAGAGGTTTTTACAAGATTAAAAGTGCAAACAACACAATTCCGGTGTAATTTGGAAATCCATGAGCGGAGTGAAGTGGGAAACGTGGAGGTGACAGCAAATTACGGTGCCATCAGTCAGAGCCCTGCGGGGAGCCCTGCGGGCTTTCCCAAAATGGGATTTTTGCCTCGGGTGGGGCGGGCTGGTGCCTCGGGGTCGTTTTCCCGGTAATTGTTATCCCGGTAATTAATTGTTATCCCGGCAATTGTTATCCCGGCTCTCTCTGGGAGCTCCTGCGCTCACCTGAGCCAGGTGTGGGGCTCCCGCGGGGTGGAGGGGATGATCCTGAAGAGGGGGCGGCTCCAGAGCAACTGGGAGCGGCTGAACTGGGCAGACTGGAGGTGCCAGCCCGCCGATGGGAGCGCTTGTGGGAACGGGACCCCAGCAGCCGGTATTTTCCCCCAAACCCGCTAAATGTGGCTGAATCATCTGTTCCTTTGAGAGGCAGTGGGATTTTTGTTTCCTGTAATTATCATTTTAGCAACTTTCGGTGCCAGGCTAAACTTCGCTGCTCATTTTCCCTGCCGGGATTCGCCTTGTGCCGAGCCCCGGACCTGCAGGGTTTGGGGTTTGGGGTTACCCCAGCCCCAGAGCCGGATTGTTCCAGGATTGTTTTGTTCCAGGTGCCTCAGGGCGGCAGCGAAAAGCACCTCGATGTGCCTCAGAGTGGCACTAATGAATATTAAAGGCAGCAATTCTTGCTGTCCCTGTCCCCTGACTGCTGTCCCGGCAGAGGGGGGGGTTTATTGCCACCGGCACAGGTGATATTTCACAGGGACAATGCAGGGCCATAAAAGGGGAGTTTTAGGAAACAAACAGGGCCAGGCCATCCAAATTCTCCCCAGGGCGGCCGTGTTTTGCTTTCCCTGTTTATGTCGCTACAGAGGAAGAGATAAAAATTTTATATTGCTTTTAACAAGAGATAAAAAGCGCTGGCAGTGCGACTGCTGTCCAGGGGCCAGGGGAAAGGGAATGACAGGAGCTTCGGGTGGTGCAGCTCCAGGGAACTCGTCCTGAAGCGGGGACAAGGTGAATTTATCCTGGAATTTATTCCTCCCCTGGAATAAGCCCCGTTCCCCCGGCTCAGTGTTTATTTTATTAATCACAATCGTGGCCCGGGTTCAGCTCCCACGGGGAGGGGAGAGCAGAGAGCAGAGCAGGTCCCCGCCCAGGGCTGCAGCTCCCAGAAATTGGTGTTTGCAGGCAGGGACACGGGGACAATTCTGCTTTTTGGTCAGGTTTGGCACCCCCAGCTCCTCTCCTGCCTCTGGAGCACAAAGCTCTGCTCAGCGGGCTGGGGGCAAGGTTATCCAGACACGGCCAGGAGCCACCATCAGGCGCCTCTTTGGCCTCATTTTATGCTTTTTTTTTCCCTCAAAAAGCACCGTTCTCACTCCTCAGCCGGTGCCTCTGCCAGGCAGAGCTGTGCTCAGGTGAAAAGTCCCATTCTTGAGCCAAAGAAAGAGCAGGCAAGAGTGAGGCTGTATCTATTCCAAACCAAACTGATCTAAAATACAGAGTTTCAAACTGAAATGGGATGAAAATGAGGAGGAGATTTGTTACTCGGGCACTCTCTGACACGGCAGTCACTCACAAAAGGAACAGTCCGTTGTTGCCTTAAAAACCAGATTTGATCCCGTTTGTGTTTGAGGATTTTTGTTGTAATTATGTGGAATTTCTCTGCCTTGCTCTCAGAAGCTCCAGCCAGAGACCAGCAGGACCTCATTAAAGATTGCTGAACAGGTTTTTTCCCCTCATTTTGCCACTTCCCTACTGCTCCTTTTATCCCTTTTCCCTCCGGTGCTTGTCGGGTGTTGTGTTGTGCATTACTGAGCGTGACAGGGGAGCACGAGGCGAATGAAAAGTTCTCCACAGCCTTTAATTTATGGCTGGGCTCTGCCAGCGAGCCCAGAACCAGGCAGCGCTGGGTTTGCCAAGGCTTTGCTGCATCCTGCTCGTGCAATTCCAGACAGGGAATCTTTCATCTCGGCTCGGAGGGGAACAGGAGCTCCTCCCTGGGCTGGGGGTGTCCTTCAGCCCTGGGAATCCCTCGGATTTGGGGTAATTTTGCTGCTGTTCCCCCTTCTGGCCTGTTCCTTGTGCTGTGCTGATGGGGAAATTCCCCCAGAACCCCACAAGGAATTGCCACCTCCACCCCGGGATTCCAAATGGAATTTCCCCACCGAAACCGTTGCTGCCCGCTGTGGTTGTGGTGTTTAACCCCAGGGGAAAAGGGGATTTAATCTGCTCTCACACCCACTCCCTGCAAACCCAAAAGGCTGCTCCTCACCTCTGCAAAGCATGGCAGACTCCAGGCTCTGGGATTCACATTCCAGCGCTGGGAATATTGGGTGTGCCTGACCATGGATTGTTGCTTGGTTGGGCTTTTTGGGGTTTTGTTTGAGTTTTTTTCAAAGCTGGCTCCGAGTTCTCCTGAAATGAACCTCTGACCAGAGAGTGCTTGGAAAACCCGACCTCTGAGCATCCTTTTTTCCTCTTTTGCTTCATTTTATGGCCGGCTTTTACACCACCGTGAGGAAAACGTTAAATATTCACCGCCCGGTGCGCGTTAGTTAAGAAGCAGATCAAGGAGGAGGTGGCCAGAATGGAAAATCCTCTCAGCCCTGCAGGAGCCCGGCAGCAGAGCCCCTTCTCCTGCCCGCCCTGCTTCATCCACACACGGCGATTTCGTGGGGATTTTTTTTTTTTTCCCCCCCTCGATATTATTCTTAATTAGCCCTCAAAAAACGAGACGGAATGTGCCTTTTGGGGCTGAGCTCAGCCTCATTAGCAGTGTGTTCCACCAGATTTCGGGCTATTATTGCTCTGCTGCTCCTCCCCGCAGGACACATCCCCTGTTTGTGTAGTTAAGACTCGCTAAAACCATAAAAAGGGCCGCATTTGGAACTCCGGAGTTTTCAAACCCCTTTTCATGCTGCAGGGGGGTTTGAGCCGGGTTTGAGCTGTGCCTGGGGGTCCGTCCCCAGCACCACGGACGGAGCCTTTCATCCCAACGCAGTTTATTTATTAATTAATTCATTTACCGAGTTAAAAGCGCAGCAAGCACAGCCTGGGTGGCGTTTCTGCACTTTTTATCCATCCTGCTCCTCTCCACCAGAGCCCTGCCTGCTGGAGGATGGGCTGAGGGTTGGTTTTTGGCAAGGGTGGGTTCATCTCTGCTGGCGTCTTCTCCCGGCAGGGACAGAGCAGCTCCTGCCGGGGCTGGGGGGTGCCCAGGGGGACCCCAAGGCCTGGCAGGGCTGGCTCAGGGTGGGCGCTGGGCTCAGGTTTAACGCCCAGCCCAGTGCTAGAGCCGGTTCTGGATGTCCATAAATCCCAAGATCTGCGTGTTTGGTTCCTGGCTTTAAATAAGACGCAAAACTTCACAGCAGAGGGGGTTGGCTGGGGTTTCTGTCTTTTATGGTTTGTGCTCAAATCCCCGAGCCAGCGTCCCCAAAATGCTGCCTGAGGGCACCCCGGGCGTGGCACTCCTGGGATTTGGGGTGGGCAGGCTCTGATCGATTGCTGTGTTTGTGTTTGGGGAGGTCCTGATGGGGAATGGCGCTACCTGTGCCCACGGGTTGTGTTTCTCACAAGAGATGATGGAGTTTTGTGATGAAAAATGGCTTTAAAATGTCACAGCGCTGCCCTGATGAGGCTTGATAATGCTAATGGCATCCAGGGCTTGTTTTCTGAGCTTTTAGAAAGGTATTTAAGGTAGCACCACTCATCTCAGCACGTGGGCAAGAGCAAAGACACTCTCACTTTTACACCAAATGTATCTCATTTGTACCTGTTGATTTCTCAAGATCCAGAATGAAAGATGTCTGGATGGAGTTTAAATGTTTTTATATCTTCTTAAAACTCTATAAACCACATGTTAAGCACACGTGAGATCTGTCACTGCCCGGTTCCTTGATGCTTCCAGATCTTTTAAGTGAGCCTTTTCTTATGGAAATGCAGATTCTTATCTCCATGTTGTTTATCTCCTCCTCGTTTCCAAATCAACCCTTGCTGTGATTTTGGCTATTTCCTGCAGCTCATGATTTCATAAATTCCTGCTCAGGCACTGCTGTTCCCTGCAAGACGAGATCAGAGCTGTCAGACTTGACAAATAAATCTCCAAGTCTTGGAACAAAAGGGCTCCGAGTCCCCGAGCAGGCTGTGAGCACGGGGTTAATAACGCTGCCAGAGGATGACTCAGGCAGCAGTGGAGTAACAAGTGATTTTATCATGCTGCAGATATGAAAAGGATATTGTTCACAGGGCACTGGAGCAGGGCTCGTGAATAATTCCGAGTTCTTCCCAGAGCCTCTGCTGACACACGAGCAGAGCGTGGGGGCAGAGCCCGGCCGGGGCTGCTCCTGCACCCCAGGGGTTCTGCGGGGCCCGAGGGGGTGGCACATCCCACAGGAGCTTCTCCTCCCCTCCCTGAGCAGGAATTTGCTCAAAGGAGCAGTCTGAGGTGGAGGGGAGCAGGTTTGCATCCAGGGGCGGCTCTGGGATGGGGTGAATGAGGGATGGATGGATGGATGGATGGATGGATGGATGGATGGATGGATGGATGGATGGATGGATGAAGGGATGGATGGATGGATGGATGGATGGATGGATGGATGGATGGATGGATGGGAGAAGATGAAGGGATGGATGGATGGGAGCAGATGGATGGATGGATGGATGGATGGGAGAAGCTCAAGGGATGGATGGATGGATGGATGGATGGATGGATGGATGGATGGATGGATGGGAGCAGCTCAAGGGAGGGATGATGGATGGATGGATGGATGCATGGATGCATGGATGGATGGATGGATGGATGAAGGGATGGATAGATGGATGGATGATTGGATGAAGGGATGGATAGATGGATGGATGGGAGAAGATGAAGGGATGGATGGATGATTGGATGGATGGATGGATGGATGGATGGATGGATGATTGGATGGATGGATGGATGGATGGGATCAACTCGAGGGATGGGCTGGGAGCAGCTCCGGTGTCACTCCTGCAACACTCAGGGAATGTCTGGGGATGATTCCTGCTCAGCAGCCTGTCCCTGTCCACAGCACAGCCCCAGTGACATTCCCAAGGCTCTTTACAATCAGCTTCCATCCATAGGAAGTTCTGGGATGGATGGATGGATGGATGGATGGATGGATGGATGGATGGATGGATGGATGGATGGATGGATGGATGGATGGGAGCAGCTCATTGGGATGAGTTCTCAGTGTTCCTGGGGCACTCAGGGAGTGTCTGGTGAGGATTCCTGCTCAGCAGCCTGTCCCTGTCCACGGCACAGCCCCAGTGACATTCCCAAGGCTCTTTAGGATCAGTTGGTGTTTAGGAGTGAGATGAAACCCTCTCCACTTTGTTCTGCCTCAGAGCAAAGCCCGGGGATGCCTGTGTCTCTGACAGGCTGTGTGAGCTGATGAGGAAGGGCTTTGTACATTATTAATAACAAATTGCCGCCGCTGTCGCTCCTCTCTGTTCTCCGCTCCCAACATGAAACGTGGCACCGTGCGCTGCTCTGGCAGAGCTGCTCCCACGGGCGCCAAAAGCTGGGGGCTCCAGCCCCAGAACAGATTTGCTGCCTTTTGTTGGAGGTTTGTCTCCCTTAGCTCGCTGCATGTGCCGGGGATTGCAGTGTCTGTGCACTGCTGCGCCTCACTCCGGGCCCTGCCGTGCTGCCCGGGGAAACCAGCCGGGAAGCTGCAGGAATTCGAGGTTTTCCAGCATGGAAACCTCGCAGGGGTCCTGCTCCAGCACAGCTGGTCCCACGGGGGAGGCAGAGGGAGGGGTGAGGTTCCAGCCCTGCCTCGCGTGTCTGATCCCAGCCCTGGTCAGAGCTCCGTGTTCGGGGGGCTCAGACACCCCCGGCGCTCGCGGAGTGCAGCCCCCAGATGGTCAGAGCGGGAAAGGAGCTCAGCACAGGCTGAAGCCAAGCAGGTGCTTCGGCCTCCTTGACTTTTGAGCTGCAGCCTGAGGGCTGCTGGCACCGCCTGGGGGTTGTTTTTTATTTTCAGCTGCTCCCAGCACCGGGAAGGGAAGGTTCCAGCCGGGGTTTGGATGTGCTGGAGGAGCTGAGCCAGCCTCACCTGCAGGAGCTGTGCTGGCGCTTCCCGAGGGGAGCAGCAGCAAACTGAGAACCGGGAGAGCATCCAAAAAAACGGGGACGGGGTGGGAATGCAGCAGGGGGTGAACATCCACGTGGGGAATGATGGAATCAGGGGGAGACTGCTTGGTCAACGTCCCGCTCCCCATCCCGAGAGCCCAGCTGGGCTGAGCTGCTCCCAGGGCAGCCGGGTCCTCACCCAGCACTGGGGCTGACTTTTTACACCCAATAAACCCCTCGTGTCCCAGCAGTGAGGAGCCCAACTCAAATATCGTGTCCAGCGAGCTGGAAGGAGACGGATTTTAATGCCAGGCTCCTCATAGTTTTTGATGTGCTGGGGGAGAAAAAAATGGGAGTGCTGTGGGATGTTGTTGCTGGTTTTTGTTCTGAGAGCGGCTGGTGAGTTGTGAGAGCACAGAGATGGCTGCTCACCCTCTCCCCCTGCCCTGTTAGGGACAAAAAAAAAGCAGATTTTCATCAGGTTTCTAGCTCTGGGTGCTATAAAACCCCCCAGCATTCAGTCCCAAGGTCTGTGCTCTGTGTTTCTGAGCCATTCTGCTTTCAGGCCATGGGTTGGACGCTGCCTCTCCAGCCATCAGCCGCCACTTCCAAATTGGAATATTCCCGCTCCTAATGGCACGAAAACCCCTGCAAATGTGTGCTTGTTCAACATAAAAATTACCAGCAATTTGAGGATAAGTCATGGAGGATGTAATGACTTGTATTACAAGGCTCAGGAAAATTGAAGTGTGAATTGGGATCTGAAGGGGCGGCTTTGTTCTCTGCCAGGAGTTCAGTCCCGAGCAGGACTTGAGGAAAATCACTGCCCTCCCTTCCCTTTTTCTCGGAGCCTTTTATCTGCTGGAAAAGCTGTTTGGGTCCTGGTGTTCCCTTTCCCACGCAGAAAAGAAATTGGGGTTGTTAACCGAGCAATAGCAGGGGAAATTCGGATTTCACGGAGGCCAAAAGTAAAAAAAAAAAAAAAAGAAAGGAAAAGCAAAAGTATTCCTTTAGAAATCAACCCAAAATCTCGCCCTCAAAGGTTCCTCCAGTCTTAGGGGGTAAAGGAAGTGTTCTCAGGATGCTGGGCTGGCCCTTCTGAAATGCTGAAGCAAAAGGGGCTGGTGTTCCCTGATCCCACAGGCAGGAGTTTTTCCCACCAGCAAATGCTGGAGATCCCAAGAGCTGATGTCACCTGCAGGCCCCTTCGTGGAGATCTGGAACGTTCTGTAGAATGTCGTAAAATTCCTAAAAAAAATTTGTCTTAAAAGCCTTGTGTAGAGATTCTGTAAAAGATCAGAAACTGCAACATTGAGTAAAATTGCTCGGAGCCAGGCTGGAAATGGGGAACTGGGACAGCGGGAAGGGCTCTGCTTTGAGGGGAGGTGGGCAAGGGCGGGTGAGCTGGAGTTCTCCAAGGTGTGCCTGAGGATGCCAGGGCAGGGAATGTGGTGGGAAATGAGGATCCTTTGGGATCTCTTGGTGTCGGAGCACCGGTTCCTCTGCAGAGCCACCAGCTGGGAATCCACCGGGTCTTTACCATGACAAAAGCGTTTTACCAGCCTAAAATGCCCTTCAGCGGGAGAAGCAGCATGGAGCAGGGTATGGAAAAGATTTCTCACAAAGTAGCTTGTGATTCAGATGGAAAATGTCAGGTTTTGAAAATTATTAATCTTTGTGCTGCACAAAACCGTCAGCTGTAGGGGCGGCGGGTGTGGGAGGTTCCTGCGGGAGAGCGTTTCCAAAAGGGGCTTTTTTTGGGGGCTGTTTTTCTCTTTCCCTTTGTTTTTTTGGGGGGTTCTTTTGTTCCTTCCCCCACGGGGGGCTGAGTAAACAGGCAGCTGAAGCTGCTGATGGGGACAGCAGCAGGAGGGGAGGTGAGGTGGTGACAGCAGAGTCAGGGGAGCGTCACCAGCCCGGGCTGTGATTCAGTGCAGGGGGAAATGGAGCGGGGGGATAGCGGGAATGAGGTGGGAAATGGGAAAACAGCTCCTGGGGATGGTCTGGGCGGATTTCTCACAGAAATGGGACTGGGTTGGGGAGCTCTCAGGTCCTGCTCACCCTGGAGGGGCTCGGGAAAGTTCCAGAAATGCCCCGGGGGAAGGCCTGACTGTGAGGATGTCCTGGGGCAGGCAGGGAGGTTTTCTCTCCCCTCCAAAGCAGGGGCAGCTCAGGGGATGGTGCGGTTGGGTGGGGTTGGCTTTGCTCTCCCGTGGCTTGTGGGATCTCTCACTGCTTTATCCAAAGTTGCCTGACTGGAAAGGGAAGGGTGAGAGAAGAATTGCAAAATATTCCCTTATTCCCTTACCCAAACACCGGCACCTCGGAAATCTGACTGTGTCCCAGAGCAGAAAACAGCTGATGGGAGCTACAAACATCAATAAATCCAGGGCCTCCCAGGTCTGTAACAATATTATTTAACAATATGTTTTACTGTTTAAGTTTAATTGCATGGAGGTTGTGTATCAGGAAATATTTGTAGCTGAATACCCTGAAAAAGCACAAAATGAGCAGAACAGGCTGGGTGTGGAACCCAAAACTGCTCCAGTGCCCAGCTCCCCCTCCTTGTTGTTTGCTGTGTTCAGCTGCTGCAAACACAACATTAAAATATTCCTTAAATGCCACTTGTTGCTTTGATGGAATTTACAGAGAGATCTAAAACATCTGTGGCTCAGTCTCTCTGCATGTGTAGAAAACGTCAATTAATTTGATTTTTCCTGTTGTCAGGGACACTGGACGCTTCAGAAACTGGGCAGAAATCCCAAATTTGTTTTGTAAGGAAAAACACTGTAAAATTTTACGTCCCAAACTTTATTGTTTAACTGCAGATAAAATTCCTTTCCCCAATCACAATAAAATAAAATTTCAGATTTTGAAGATCCATCATTAAATTCAATTTAATGATTGAATGATTTAATGAATTAGTGCAAAGTGCAACGAGGACTGGAGATTCCAGCAAATACAGCCAGTACAGGATTTTACAGGAACTGGGAAATCTGGGTTCCAAATCTTCTCCTCTAAATTCCTGTTTAAATTGGGCACTGCATATTGGAATTATTTCTATTAATACTTAATGGGCCCAATTTTCCCAGAAATTCTGAGCCACCTGAAGGAGCTGCAGCGTTGCTCAGTCCAGTTTTAATGAGCTCATCAGGGATTTCAGGCTCAGTCGTTGAGAGTCGCACTCTGATGTCTCACTCAGCCACCGAGTGTCCCTAAATTGTAATTCCATTTGTAATTCCAATTGTAATTCCATCATTTGTTATTGCTGTGCTCTCCAGCTCTCAGCTCTGGAATGAAGCCCCGTTTTCGGAGCCTGGTTTCTCACTCGGCCTGGATGAGGTGAAGCTGAATTTCTCTCTGAGCTCCTGTTGTGGGGTGTTTGTTTTTTTTCCAAATGAGCACTTCCATATAGTTGTCTCAGTAATTAAGATTAACTAAGCCCCAGATCTCATCAGGGACACAACTCTGGGAACGAGGAATCCACATGAGCAGGTGAAACATGGAATTTGGAGTAGGAGGGGAGTTAATCTGGGGAGTCCCCTCCTTGCCTCGCTCATCCATTTCTCCGGGAAGTCTGATTGCACTGGGAGGGGTTTGTGGTCTGAATTCAGCCTGGGAGGAGGCTCAGGGTGAGCTCTGTGCTCTCTGCCGGGCAATAAATGGCATTTCTGATGGTTCTGGACAGAAACGCTCTGCTCAGGGCTCCTGGCTGGAATTGTTGAGGGCAGCAGGTCGGGTCAGTCACTGAGAGAAGTTTGATACTCCTCACACACCCCGTGCTGGGACACCTTTAGTTACAGATCCATCTCTTTGGGGTGCTGGAGCATCCTTTTTCCCTTTAAAGATTTATATTGCTTGCATATTGCTCAAAGGGAAAAAAAAATCTAGATGTTAAATAAATGTATGAAAGATTCTTCAAGTTTGTAACCTACTTAATATTTAATAAATGTAATACATCATTTTTATAAATAAGTGCAGCTGGGATATAAATAAATTCAGGATGCAGAAGGGATTACAATGGGATGCACATTCATCTCTGTGGCACAGGAAGGGCCTGCAATGTTTTATCAACAAATTCATCCTTGCTGGGGGAAACAGATGCCCTCCCCTCCTGCAGCCGGGGATGGGGTGGTTGGTGGAAATTCCCTCCATAAATTCCATGGAATTGGAAGTTCATAAAACGGGTCTGGCAATCTCAGAATGGTTCTGACAGAGCCAGAGGAGAACGAAGGCTGGAACTGGTGGGCAAAGGTGGGATGTGTCAAACTTCCTTTGTTTTATGGGAACAAAGGTGTGAGTGAGGGGTGCCAGGGGCACAGGGGTTGAGTGCTGGAGCTTCGGGAGAGGGGACAGGAAAAGAGGAGATGAGGATTGGGGAAATGGCAGGAAAGGAGGAGGTGAGGATTGGGGAAATGGCAGGAAAGGAGGAGATGAGGATTGGGGAAATGGCAGGAAAGCCCTTCCAGAGGAGCCCTGCCTGCAGGGGAGCAGTTCTGTGTGTGACAGGGCAGCCACAGCCCGTCCTGGTGCCACTCTCAGGCAGGTTTGTGTGAGAAGGGATGTGGGTGACATTGCTGCTGCTGCTGGGGGGAAAAACACCAGGAATGGGAATGTGTGGGGAGCAGGAATGGGAATGTGTGGGGAGCAGAGAGCACTCCTGCTCCATCAGGGACCCCGGGTGTGCTCCTGGCAGGGACAGGAGGAGCTGGCTCAGCTTTGGCTTCGCTTCCAGGCACAGAGGAGTGCCCAGGGGCTGCTCCCAGCTCCTCCTGTCCCTCTCAGGGTCCCACCCTGATCCAGGCAGAGTTTGTCCCATTCCCTTCCCCACAGCCACCCCAGGCTGGCTCCGGAGCCACAGGGAACAGAGGGGAAGTCCCCAGGTGTGCTCAGCTGTCCCCAGGTGTGCTCAGCTGTCCCCAGGTGTGCTCAGTGTCCCCAAAAGCCCAGGATGATGGCAGCAGCCCCGAGCTGGAGCAGCCCAGCAGCACAGGTGACAGCAGAGGTGACAGCCTCGAGTGTCTCTCCCTGCACTCAGCAGGAGAAATGAGATTTTTAACCCCCTAAAATCTCTAAGTGAGAGATTTTAGAGATCTCTAAATGAGATTTTTAACAGGGGCTCGTCTGCACCTGAAGATCCCCAGCTCGCTGCCGGGGGATTTACTTTTTTCTTTTTTAAGCCCAGATTTATTTCCACAACTTATTGCACGTTCAGTTTTTGGAGTTTTCACTGCGGAAAATTGCCGGAAGGGATGGATTTTGCCTTCATCAGCTGGCAGAACAATTTTCCACCTGTCGCCCAAACATTTGATGGGAAGGATTATGGCAGAGCCACTGGAATTTATCCTTTAAATCCTTGGGGAGCAGGAGGGTCTGGAGAAGTTAATGTGGGATAGCAGGGCTGAGATGGAGCTGCAGCACTTGTGGATCTCAGCGTGGCCTGGGAATTTGGGAGTTTTGGGAACACAGGAATGAGCTGGGCTCATTAATTGAGGATTCGTAGATTTATTGAGGGTCCACAGATTGATGGAGGGTTTGGTGATTTATTGATGGTTCATTGATTAATTGAGGGATTCACTGATTAATTGAAGATTTATTGAGGGTTCATTGGTTTATTGATGGTTCACTGATTTATTGAAGGGTTCATTGATTGAGTGTTCATTGATTAATTGAGTGCTCATTCATTTATTGAGAGGTTCATTGATTAATTGAGAGGTTCATTGATTAATTGAGGGGGTCATTGATTAATTGAGTGTTCATTCATTTATTGAGTGTTCATTGAGTTATTGAGAGGTTAATTGATTAATTGAGGGGTTCATTGATTAATGGAGTGTTCATTCATTTATTGAGGCTTCACCGATTTATTGAGGGTCTTTCCTCAGAGGGAAAATGTCCATATCCAGTAAAAAATCCACTGTGGTGTTGAGCAAAGACATTTGAAATTCTTTAATGAAACTAAATCTGGCTTTGGGCTGTACAGCAGCCAGGAAAAAATCAGGAATTCTGCTAAAAGCACTGAAGAAATAGGAACACGTGGAGATGAGCGAGCTGTGTGGCGGAAGGCTCCCTGCCCGTGCCGGGGTGGAGCGGGATGAGCTGGGAGGTCCCTTTGGGGTGGAGCTCTGTAGGGAGCGCTGGTGTGCCCCACGTTGGGCGCCAGTCTGTGAGCAGCGCTGGACAGTCGGGACGGGTGGAGACGAGAGATCTCTGCAGTCAGGTCTTGGAATACGCGGTTTATTGCAAAGGGCGTGGGTGTGGGGCCCTGCTTGGAGCCTCCAGCCACAGCTCGGAGCAGGAAGAAATAGTGAGAGAGAGCGAGCTAGCGGGGGCGGGAGAGGATGCCAAGAGAGCGTCCGGACCCCCGGGCACACCTTATCAGGGGGCTTCAAAGTGGGCACGGAACAAGACTTGGGCCAGTGGGATTACAGATACCTGATGCTTCAGGGCAGGGTTACAGGTGTGGGATGAACCACACATTTTGAGGGGTGAGATAGAGCATTCCACGTGACCCTTGGAGCTGTCTGTAGGTAGAGGGCATTGTTTAATCAAAGGGGGGATTGCCTCCAGCTGTACTATTGTTTTTCTAGTTTTTTAGTAACCAAGGTTTGGTATCTCAAAGCTTGTTCTCATTTCAATCTCGCTTATAATTTCTGTATTTTCCAAATCTTTTGCCAGGCAATCATATTTATAAGGCTTTCCTATTTCATCTTCCCCAACAGAGCTCCTCAGGATTTGTTCCTGGCTCTCCCATTTAGGCTTTGCTAAGTACCCTGTCCCGGGCCCTCAGCAAATCAGGGCAAACAGCAGAGGCAATAAAGGATTTCACGTGGGCAACAAAATCTGCCATTCCCACCCATTTCTGAGCTCCTTCCAAAAACCCCACTGTGCGTGGGGGCCGGGGTCATCTGATGAAGCAACTGTAGGCAAATCTCACCGAGCTGCTTTCCTGACTGAATAATGACTCAAATTTCATCATGGAAACCGTTCCAGGCATGAGAAAATTCTCTATTCTGGAACAGGCTTTTTATTTTTGCATCCCCTGGCTTCCCTGGCAAACTGACACTTGAATTTATTTGGTGCTGGAGGAAATCCTGACTGCAGGGGGTTAAAGTCCCACAGGGATCAGGGTTTTTTTCTGGTACCACAAAGTGTAAGAGAAGTTGTGTTTGGACACTTGGGAAAAGGAAAAGTCTCTGCAGAATTTATTGCCAGATTTATTTGCATTTATCATGAGTTAATTGGCTTGTTGGGGGCACTTTAACTTTTGGGTTTTTTTTTTTAATGCAAAAAGAATAATGCCACTCACTTTTAATAATTCTTAATTTAAAAAAGAAGTTCAGAACTCACAGTTTTTCACTGGTTTAAGATCTCATTTTAGCATCTAAATTATCCTAATCAGTTTTGAAATAATGACTCATCCCTGTCTGCTGCTGTCCAGATCTCCTGATGTGTTCTGACAACAGCAGTGTGTTTATTTCAGAGAAGAATTTAATGTTTGTTCCTAACTTTTTTTTCCCCTTCCCTCCTTTCTTTTCCATTTCTATTATTGTCATAAAAAGATTTAAAGTCCCTTTTGGCCTCGCGTGCAGAGCATAAAACACAAAACCCTTCCTGAAAGGTAATTTTCCAGGAATGAAACCCACAAGAATTGTGTGTCAGGCTTTTCTCTTCTGTCATTTGCTGCTGCTGCTACAAAACAGATTTTTTTGGGTAGCTCTGAAGGGCCTGAATCCCAAAAACTGACATGGAAAACCTTTGGGATTTGTAATCAGCTCTGGGGGAATGTGAATTCGAGTTATGGCACAACAGAGGTGATCACAAGAGGAAGAGGAGTTGAGGTAAAATCCTGAGTATTAAGGGCACTTTGGGAGAGGCTCCTGCAGGTAAATGGGAAAATGTTATTTATCCAGGAATGTTGTGCTGATTCCTCCTGAGCAGGAATGTCCTGCAATCAGGAATCCAGGCAATTCCGTGTGTAAACCACAGAAATATCTGTGTGAGTGTGAGGGAATGGGGAATAGTGGGAAGCCAGGACACCCCTCTGGCTGCCCTGGCTGGCTCCAGACCCTGGCAGGGGGCTCGCAGACCTTGGCACCAAGTCAAAAACACCTGTGGCTTCCATTTTAGCCCGTGGAAAAAACTGCCAGCTTTGTGTGAGGAATTACAAACCACAAGGGTGTGAGTAGTGTGGGAGTTGAGTTAACACAGGGTGAAAAAGTAGAATTTTGGGGTTTTTTAGAATGGGGTTCAGCGTACAAGATGGAGGGATTTGGGTGTGTCCTGACCTCCTTCTCCTTCTCCTTGCCCTCCATGTCCTGCTGTGCTGGTGACACTTTTCTGTTGGTTTCAGGCACAGACACACTGCCCAACATCAATGACAGACATTGGCACGTTATTGTAACCACGGCACACGGAGTTTTGGGTATAAAATGTGAACAGCGCCCTGAGGGCAGACAGAATGCCATGGCCGAGCTGCTGGGCAGAGCTCAGCAGGGCAGAGAGAGAATGTTCTAGAGAAGGGAAAATGAACAACCTTGAGAAGCTGACCCTGTGCATTCCAACTCCTTCTCTGGCTGCACGGGCTGGGAAACGAGGACTTTTGCATTCTTGGGGTCATCTCACCCTCCCTGAGAGGGAATCATTCCTGCTTTTGTGCATGATGCTTGGATTTCCAAAGGAAATGCTGAAGGGAAAAGATGCACCTGGGTTTACCTGGCCATGTGAGAGGTTTTCATGGGGAGGGAGCCACGCCCAGCCCCACAATCTCCCTGACACCCAAAAAAAAAGCCAGGTCACACAATCCAAGCACAGCCTGCCAGGAGAAATCCGCCCTGGCTTTCGGTGGGGCTGGGATTTCCTTCTCTGTGCCTTGCCCTAAATAGCAAATTCAGCGGAATAACTCGGGTCACCGGGAGTTCTCCAGCTGGGGGATCCTCCCAGACTTGGCTGCTGCTCTCCCTCCACTCCAGGGCTGCTGGAGCCTTGCTGGGAGCCTGGGATTTCCCAGCCTCTCCAAAATCTGAAGACATTTTTTGTACTTTCCTGCAAAACTTGGATGGAATAGAGCCTGCAGGGACGCAGCGCTGCTGCAGATTGACAAGATGGAAATTGGCATCAGCGCTGGGGAGTAAAACACTGGGAGTTGTGATGGTATTTTCCAAAGCACCCTGAGAAGGGGCTGAAAGCACTGCAGCCCTTTGAAGGTGGCTGTGATTTCCCAGCACAGCTCGGGGACTGTTTGCACACACGATTTAATAGAAATAAACAATGTTCTCGTTATCCTGGCACCTCCTGGACACGGGAAGGGTTCTGTTTTCCTTCTCAGCACCGCAACTCCCCTTTCATCTGCTTTAATTTCGTTGCTTTGGGTTCCATCACCTCCCTCGTGCCCTCAGCTGTTCCCTCCCGGCTCCCTTCATCCTCACACGTGTCCTGTTATCCTCCCTGGGTGTGCTCGGTGCTCTCTGATCTTCCTGCAGGAATCATTCCCTTCTCACCCACATTCGTCGCTTTCCTCTGAATTTTCGCCAAAAACAAAGTGCTGAAATAAATCCAGGGCTGCCGGAGATCAATGGGAATTTCCTGGGTTTGACAGCAGCGATGAGGGTTTGGATGGGAGCTGTTCCAAAGGCAAAGCCTCTGCTCCAGGGCCTCTGGAATTTGGGAACTGAGGGACCTTCCTCATCCTGAAGGAATGCCCCAGCCCCTGATGGCAGAAGTGCTGAAAACGTCTCTCTTCACATCCTGCAGCTTCGGAACCCTCAGTTCCCCACCTGTTTTCTGGTGGTTTTGATGCTGGTTTGTGGCATTTGGCAGCCCTTACACTTCAATTATTTGATTTTTTTTTTTTTTTCTCTGTGTGTGTGTCCTTTCAAAGCCCAACCCAGCAGCTCTGCAGGCGCTCCTGGAGTAAAACCGATCCTAAAGAAAACCCGGAGTTAAACCAATCCTAAATAAAACCTGGAGTAAAACCAATCCTAAAGAAAACCTGGAGTAAAACAGATCCTAAATAAAACCAATCCTCAATAAAACCCAGAGCAAAACCGATCCTAAATAAAACCCAAAGTTGATTTTTCACTCCAGCAATAAAACGAGGTGATAGAAAAACCATGAAAAATTGAATTTTCCTCTGGTTGCCTTTCAGGAAATGAGAACAGCGAGGCCTTGCCCGACTCCATCCCCTCGGCCCCGGGGACCCTGCCCCATTTCCTGGAGGAGCCGGACGATTCCTACATCATCAAGAGCAACCCCATCGTGCTGCGCTGCAGGGCCGTGCCCGCCATGCAGATCTTCTTCAAGTGCAACGGGGAGTGGGTGCACCAGAACGAGCACGTGTCCCGCGAGAGCCTGGACGAGGCCACGGGTGAGCAGGAGCTGCTCCCGGGACCGACCCCGGCGGGAATCCCAGCGCTGACCCCGCCAGGCCGGGGCCTGGGCATCCTCTGATTCCCTCTGGAGCGGAAGCTGGGAATAGGGAAACTTGTTTTGGTGGGATTCCTGCTGGGTTGGACCCTGGGATTCCCCCCCAGCCCCAGTTTTTGTGGAATTCTTGTGGAAATCCTCCAATTTTTCTGGAATTCCTGCTGGGTTGGACCCCGGGATTCCTCCTTAGTCCCAGTTTTTAAGGGTTTCCTGCTGGGTTGTACCCTGGGATTCCCCCCAGCCCCAGTTTTTGTGGATTCCTGCTGGGTTGGACCCTGGGCTTTGCCCAAGCCCCAGTTTTTGTGGAATTCTTGTGGAAATCCTCCAATTTTTCTGGAATTCCTGCTGGGTTGGACCCCGGGATTCCCCTTCAGTCCCAGTTTTTATGGGATTCCTGCTGGGTTGGACCCTGGGCTTTGCCCAAGCCCCAGTTTTTGTGGAATTCTTGTGGAAATCCTCCAATTTTTCTGGAATTCCTGCTGGGTTGGACCCCAGGATTCCCCCTCAGTCCAAGTTTTTAAGGGTTTCCTGCTGGGTTGTACCTTGGGATTCCCCCCAGCCCCAGTTTTTGTGGATTCCTGCTGGGTTGGACCCTGGGGTTTGCCCACAACCTCACTTTTTATGGGATTCTTGCTGGGTTGGACCCCGGGCTTTGCCCCAGCCCCAGTTTTAGTGGATTCCTGCTGGGTTGGACCCCGGGATTCCCCCTCAGTCCCAGTTTTTGTGGGATTCCTGCTGGGTTGGACCCCAGTGTTTGCCCCAGCCCCATCCAGGACAGGAATTGGGGTGGGAATAACCCGAGCAGGAGAAATCCACAGTGCCCAGCGCGTGTGGAAGAGAGGAGAAGGAGAAGGGAGAGATTTGGAGTGATCAGGAGATTTTATCAGCTCCGAGCAGAGCCCGTAGCTTCTCTCATTTAGCTGATAAGTATTGCAGACCAATTTAATGCTGTGGCTCCACAATCCTGCTTGTTATTGCTTTCTCCCCTCCCAGCATTGCTAGGCAACCCCCAGCCTTGGCAGCAGCACTCTGTGTACAACACCTTCTCCAGCAACACAAGAAATTCCTTTTTTAGAGGCAAAAATGCCATTTAAAAAGAAGTTACACCTCTTAAAGTAGTACTTGGCATTCTTTTGAAGTGACACATTCTGAAGAAGTTTCGTATTAGAGGGTTTTTTTTTTTGTAAATGCTAATCTGAATGAATTTTAATTTTTGCAGTTACCTTTTCAGAAATAATTTAATAGGCATAACCTTTACTTCTAAATGCACTGCTGAATCAATATGGGAGAAATGTCGTCCCTAAAAGCTTTCCTTCCATATGGTTACAGAAAATCTCTCAGTGAGTGCTGCAATTATGTTTTCTAAGCTTTGGGTTAATAACAGAACAAACCAAGATTGGTAACACCGGGTGGGGTTTAAATGACATCGGTAACGTTGAGGTTTGATACACGGAGCAACAGGTTTGGGATCGTGGAATGGTTTGGGTTGGGAGAAAATTCATCTGGTTCCAGCCCCTGGGCCAGCTCCCCTGACCACAGAAACGCTGCAGGGCTGGGCTTAGCCCAGGGGTGCAGATGCCCCAAAGGTCTGGACCCCAAACCCACTGCAGGGCAGTGTCCAGGTGTTCCCAGAATGGTCCCCAGGGCACAAAGCTGCAGAGAGAGGCAGCCCTGAGGGGAATTCTCTCACCATGGTCCTCCCCATAGCCGGGAATTCGTCTGGAGCTCTTGCTCAGCCTCGGGGGAGCAGCAGCTGTTGGGGTTTTGGCACTCGCGTGCGGTGCCCTCGTTTCTGGAGCCCAGTCTGGGGCACGGCCGAGTCTGTCCCCAGGCACAGCCCGGGTCTGCTCCAGCTGGGAGAAACTGCTCTGGGATTTGGGCCAAAAGCGAGGCTTTTGGTTAAAGGGGATTCTGGGGCCTCGGTGCACTGAAGGGTCTGACCCTCTGCATCCTTCCACCGCTTGTGTGGGATCAAAATCCCGAGAGGTTGTGGAGAAGTGTGAAAAACAGCAAGCAGAGCCCCAGGCTGGAGGAGGCTTGGTGCTGAGTGGAGGGAACGTGTCTGAGCTCCTGTGGCAGCTCCTGGCAGAGGGGCTGAGCTTGGTGCTGAGTGGAGGGAACGTGTCTGAGCTCCTGTGGCAGCTCCTGGCAGAGGGGCTGAGCTTGGTGCTGAGTGGAGGGAACGTGCCTGAGCTCCTGTGGCAGCCCCTGGCTGCAGTGGCACTCAGTGTCCTGAGGCAGGGACTCCCCACGGGTGGGCTTTGTCACCGTGATGGGCACAGAGCCCAGTTTTCCATGATTTTGGTTCTACAGGAGAGGAATGGAGGCCTCAGAGTAGCCCAGGAGTGTCTGCGAGGAGGAGCAGCAGGACGGGGAGGGTTTTGCAGGACTCTGCTGCTGCCTGGGGATGTCTGGAAGGCTTTGCCTGGAGTGTCCCCGTGGTGGTTTTGCTGCTCTTCCTCTGCTTTTCCTGTTTATTCCCAAGCGTGGCAGAGCAGGGACTTGGTTCTCTCTGTGCTCTGCCTCATCAAGGGAGAGCCGAGCTCGTGGGTGCTGCTGTGATGAAAGTGTGGCAATTAGGGGCTGATTAATTTCCCTCTGCTGCATTTCCTGCGCACTCCAGAACCTGCCCGGCTCTTTCAGGCTGGGGTTCAGCAGAGGCTCAGCCCCGCTCGGCAGAGTTTCCTTGTCTGATAACTGGAAGGATTACAGCAATAACTGCTGTCAGTGTTTTTCTCATTTAAACAAATAAAGCTGACAAATGCCGAAGTTCTCTGCAGCTCCGTTGTGTTTAGTACACGGAGAGCAATTATTCATCTGCTGCCAGGGTCTGTGCAGCTCGAGCATCCAGCAGAGCCCATTAGCATTTCAGTGCCACAGCCAGCACTTGATATTCTGCACGGCTCTACTGTAAAACAAAAGATGATGGTTCTAATTTGCACAATAATTTAAAGGGTTGGGCTGGCGGTGCTTATTGGAGTTATTGGAGTCGCAGGTAGAATGTCGCTGTGCTTTATGAGGTGCCCGCTTTGATCTGCGGGGATTTTTCAGCCGGTGTCACTCCCCATGAAGGATTTTCCTGGTGGTTCCCGAGGTGCAGAGGGGAGGTGGATGTGTTTGCTGGTGAAATACGGGGGTGATAAATGGAGAATATTCCTCTCCTCCCAATAGGTTTGCTTTCCGTCGTTGCTCCTAAAACAAATAGAAAGAGCTGCACTTCCTCCATAAACAAAGCATAACTTCCCCCAAAGACCCCGTGTTCTCCAGAGGTCCCGTCCAACCCCAACAATTCCGAGATTCTGCAGTTTTGGGTACATTTATTTTGTCTATGGGTGAATGGGGAGACCTTTAAGAGGACCTGAATTCCTACCTGGCCCATTCTCAAAACGCTGAACCACCAGCTTCCCCAAACCGTGTGCTCTTTGTTTGCCACATTAAATACAGGCTGATTTATAGATTAATTAAACGCCGTGTCAATGAAAGGAAGAGCTGGGCTGGAGACTATTCCACCTTAATAAATCTGGAGCTGTAAATGCCTGAATTCACTGACGCCTGCTCAGAAATTTGCAGCACCCAGGAGCCAAGAAATGGCTTCAGCTTCTCCAAAATTCATCATCAAGTGATGACTTTTTTTTTTGTTTGGTATCAAAATCCTGGCGGGGCTGTGCTGGGGCAGCTCCCACACCTCTGCCTCCCTTTGCTGCTTCCCAAAAGCCCCCGAGCAGCTCAGGAGTGAAGGGAGCAGGAGCTGGGGATGTGAGTGGGGTCAGCACAGCTCTGGATAACCCAGGGAGGGTTTTCCCCTGGGAAGCTGCTCCTGGTGGGAGTGGGATCCCAAACCCTCAGCCAGGGCAACCCTGCTCTGTCTCCAGCACTCCAGTCCCCTCTGAGGGAGCTCCCTGGAGCTTCTCTTACCTCAAACCTGTACACATCACTCTGCAAAACGTTTTCGTGCCAGAACCCAAGGATTTTTTGGCTGGCAGAGCAGGGATGGTTTCGTTCAGGGGGTGCATTTTCCTGGCAGGGTCTCTGGCAGAGCCTTTGTTCCTCAGGGTTTGTTTTCTCCGTGTCAGGAAATAAAGGGAGGCTTTGTAAACAGTTTTGTTAAAAACGGCATCAACCCGGGGGGAAACAAAAAAGCAGCCAGAAAACCTGCGTTTGTTTGTTGCACGGGGATAAATATTTGAGGGACTGAAGGGGATCTTGAGACAACTTGGGGAGCTGTCAAGGGTTTGTCCCTGTCTTTGGGTTTCATTGTAAGCCAGGCTTAATGAAAAGAAGTAAAAATCCCCTTTTCCTCTTGCTGGAAAAGTATCAAATATCCTGTATTTTTGTACAGGATTTAAAGCTTGTCTGAGCTTCCCTCTTGGAGCATCCCCAGTGAACCCCGTCCCTCCTCCTGCCAGAGGAGCACAGTGACTTCCCAGTGCCTTTGAGGAGTGGCTGCCCAGCTGCTAATGATGCCTGAGATTAAGTGGAAGCCAATTTTTATGGAGTTCAGGTTTAGAATTCCTGCTGCTTTATAAACTCCACAGGCATGAAATGCGGTGAGATTGGGTTTGCCTCCATTTCCAGTGGAGGGGAAATAACTGCCTGGGGACTGCGCTGGAGGAGAGGGGAGCAAGAACAAGGCCTGAATGTTTTCTGGTTTCATTTAATGTTTCTCTGACTCTCTCGAATGGTTCCCAGTGCCGGGTTTGGATTGGATTTCCTCTCCCAAGGCTGCCATGCCGAGGTGGCTGCAGGCCTGGGGAACATCCCAGGGGTGCCACAGGAAAGGTGCGGGAGGATCCCGGAGTCTGGGATTTACCTGCTGGTGTGAGGGGCCGCGGTGCTCAGCTCCCCCTGTGTTTGAGGGAGGTGTGCAAGGGCACGGAGATGTCCTTTAAAGACATTTTTATAGTGCATGAATTGCAGACTGGCTGAAGGAGGCACCAGGGATGAGGATTCTGAGGGAGGAGTTGCAATGATCACGGTGGGGGCAATTCCTGGAGCTCGGTGCATTACAGCCCGCTCGTCTTACAGAATTTAATTAGCGGCACTGCATTACTGTGCACGTAATTAGGGCTTTGCCCTGATTGAAAAGGGCATTGTTGATTAAAGGACAGGTTTGGGCCCCGCTGCCTGCCCCTGCTGATTCTCTGCCTCTCCCTGCTCAGGGCTGAAGGTGCGGGAGGTTTCCATCAACGTGACGAGGCAGCAGGTGGAGGACTTCCACGGCCCCGAGGATTACTGGTGCCAGTGCGTGGCCTGGAGCCACCTGGGCACCTCCAAGAGCAGGAAGGCGTCCGTGCGCATCGCTTGTGAGTAAATCCTGCTTTTCTGGGGCTTCCAGGGTGGGGTTGGGGTTCAGGATCAGTGGATGTGGCCAGGCACCTCTGTCCCTGCAGGAACATCCCAGGAAGCACAGGTGTCAGCAGAGGGAAAAATAGCTTCCCTACTTTCTTGGGATGGAGAGCCGAGGGAATCCTGCAGGGCCCTGAGCTGGCCTTGGCAGGGAATGCCGATGGAGCTGCTCTCCATGGAGACTTTTAGGGAAGGTGGGGGATGATCTTCCTCTCTTCATGTCCTTGGTGTGCTGTGGGGTCGTCACTCACCACCCACAGACCCTGCTGGAGCTGCAAAAATGGGAAATGCTCCAAATGCCCCACAGCCAGAGGGACAGCGGGGACACGACCCCAAACACAAAACTGTCACTGGGAGCTGCAAAAATGGGAAATGTTCCAAATCCTCACAGCCAGAGGGACAGCAGAGATATGACCCCAAACACAAAACTGCCACTGGGAGCTGCAAAAGGGGAAATGTTCCAAATCCTCACAGCCAGGGGGACAGCAGAGACACGACCCCAAACACAAAACTGCCACTGGGAGCTGCAAAAGGGGAAATGTTCCAAATCCTCACAGCCAGGGGGACAGCAGAGATATGACCCCAAACACAAAACTGCCACTGGGAGCTGCAAAAGGGGAAATGTTCCAAATCCTCACAGCCAGGGGGACAGCAGAGACACGACCCCAAACACAAAACTGCCACTGGGAGCTGCAAAAGGGGAAATGTTCCAAATCCTCACAGCCAGGGGGACAGCAGAGATATGACCCCAAACACAAAACTGTCACTGGGAGCTGCAAAATGGGAAATGTTCCAAATCCTCACAGCCAGGGGGACAGCAGAGATATGACCCCAAACACAAAACTGCCACTGGGAGCTGCAAAAATGGGAAATGTTCCAAATGCCCCACAGCCAGAGGGACAGCAGGGACACGACCCCAAACACAAAACTGTCCCCAGAATCTGCAGAAAGGGGAAATGTTCCAAATCCTCACAGCCAGGGGGACAGCGGGGACACGACCCCAGACACAGCTGTCCCCAGGAGCTGCTCCAAGCCTCATCCCATTCCTGGAATCAGACCTGGGATGTTTTCCTGGCAGAACCAGAGCCTGACACCGCCCCTGCCAGCGGAGAATTCAGGGATTGCTTCCCCCACTCTGGTGAGCCCTTTTCCTTTGAGCCCCCCACTCAGATCTTTCCTTTCCCGGGAAAGGGAAGCCTGCAAAAAGCTGGGAGAAACATTCCCTGGGAGAGGAGGGCAGGAGCAAAGGGAGAACCTGAAGGGAGACTTTCCAGAAGTGTTCCAGCAGCTCCAGCAATATAAAAAGGTGTCTTTTACCAGGGTAAACATTTAACAGGATAAAACAAACATTCATCAGTAAAAGGACAGTGTAAGAAAACCTTCATTTCATTAATGGCGGATTTTTTTGTTGGCTGATTCAGTCTGAATGTCTAAATACGTGTAAATTCAATTTTTTATTTCACTGCATTAACTGTCATAACACTGAGCCAATAATTCCCCTGCATTGCCGAGCTGAAAGGACCTTTATCTGAATTGAATTTTTATTGACTTTTCTCCGCGCTGTGATTTCCCAGCCCCACAAAATGGCAATTTGAGCCAGGCTCAGCGTGAGCAGGAGCAGGAGGAGCCGTGTGCTGGGGCTTTTCATCCCCTCACTGTGGGAGCAGTTCTTCTTCCCAGTGCCCCGAGACCCCATTAACCCCAGAGCGCTCTGGAGAGGCTCCTCAGCTCGGCCTGCAGGGTTCTGGGGGTGCCTGGAGGCTTTGAGTGGGAGCTGAGCTCCTCTCTGCCCCTTCCCGGGCTGTTTCCGCTCAAAGCCGAGCGGTTTGACGGGAAAAGCAGCAATTCCAGAGGGCAGAGCTGGAGGGGCACAGCAGGAACAGCCCGGGCTGGGATTTATGGCTCACGGAACACCCTGGGAGGATCAGGGATGAGGCCCTGCAGGTTCAATCTCTGACAGAACCCAGAACGTTCTCCCAGCGCCTCTGGGATGGGCACAGAGGAACCGGCGGCTTCATTTCATCCCTTTTTTTTTTTTTTTTTTTTAATTTTGCACTGAAATCCCGATGTTTCTGAATTGTGAGTCAAGTCCACAGTGTTGCAGCACTTTATATTTCTCCAAGGAAGCAGGTGAGTATTTCTTTGTGATAGCGGGGAAGGCAGAGCTAAGGGATCCTGCTCCATTTTTCACCCTAATAAAGGCATTTGTAGGCACGAGCGCAGCCCGGCTGTTAATGAATGCCTTCTTAAAGAGAGCACTGGAAAAGAAATCGGTTGTCTGAGGGGGGAAAAAATCAACATTAGCAAAGAATCATGGAAAGGAGCACGCAGGCACTGTGAGCATCTTCCTGCAGGCCGCAGCTTGCTCAGATAATTCTGGATGCATTTTTGGAAAATGCAGTGCCAGGGCTGCATTTCATCAGCTGTGAGCCAGGCAGGGAATGAAGGCGGTAAATCCCCACCGTGGAGCCACTGGGAAGGCAAGCAGAGCTCCTAGTGGAACATCCTCCAGCAGGAAGGCACATCCCTGAGGGTTTGCTTTGCTTCCACAGCCAGGGAACTCCAGGGATCCCTGGGCGTGTCTGGATCCCGGGATCCCAGCTGGATCCAGGTTCCCTTTGTGTCTGCTCTGTATGCCCAGACACCCTCAGGTGCTGCAGCAGCTCTGAGACATTTCTAAACCTCCATTATCACCTGGCGTGGAGCAGCTTGTCCCCAGCTCACAGGTTGGACTTGGTGACCTCGAAGCTCTTCCCTGCCCTGGCCCATTCTGGGATTCCGTTCTGGGATTCTGTGAATTGCTCCCGGCCCCTTTCTCCGTCTCCCTGCAGCTCCCAGGGTGAGATGTGCACAGGTCAGGGTGTCAGACACTGCTCTGAGCAGGGCGTGGCCCAGCCAGGCTGGATCCAATTCAATTCCAGCCCGCGGAGTTCACCCACAGCGCCCTGGGGATCCCACGCTGCTCCCGCGTGGAACTCCGAATTGTGGCGAGGCTCTGGAGATGGGGTGCAGGGCCGGAGCCTGGGGCTTGGGGATTCTGGCCTTGCTTGTGTCAAACACAGGTGGGGTTGGAGAGGGGAGAAGTGGGAACACAGCTGAAGGTGATGGGATCCAGGGATCCGGGCTGGGCTGGAGCTCTGGGAGTGCCGGGGTCGCTCACCCTGCAGCGCCCTGGAGCTTTGGGGCAGGAATGCCAGTCCTGATGAATTCTTGCACCCGAGGAACGCCAATTCCGATGAATTCTTTCCTCCAACCCTGCAGATCTACGGAAGAACTTCGAGCAAGACCCCCAGGGCAAGGAGGTTCCCATCGAGGGGATGATTGTCCTGCACTGCCGGCCCCCCGAGGGCGTCCCCGCGGCCGAGGTGAGGTTTGGGGTGGGCACAGGGGCACAAGAAAGGGTTTTGGGATGGGGGAAGGATGGGGGAAGCACAGGGCTCAGCTCCGCTGTGCTGCTGGAGGTGTTGGTCCTGGTGCTCTTCTCCCCCAGAACGCTCCAAGTGTCCTTTTTGGATTCTCTGGGTTTACAGAAGTGTGGCTTTTTATCCACATTCTGGACTGTTTGCTGAGAAATCCTGGTTTTCAGACAATTTTCAAGTCCTGCGCTTTCAAACTGAAAGCAGATTGTTGCACATTTTCCCAGCAATTACTTTTCTCCTCGAAAAACAAGACAAAGTAAAAGGCAAACCTAAAAATATTATGATAAATGGTTGCTGGGGAGAGAAAATCTGCTGCAAGTAATAATTTGGTGGGGTTTGGCTTTGCTTTAAACAGGCTTTTTTGCTGATGAGAGCTGGATCTTAACAGGAAAACCACGGGGATGCCTTAAAATGGCAATAACCAGGCTGCTCTTGGAGGGAGAGGTTCAAAGTGGGTCGTGTTTAAAAATCCACCGCGGGGGCTTTAAAACCCAAGGAAACGTTGAATTTTTAATTGCACCCTGCAGTTCTCTCCAGCACCTTCTGGGGAATGGGAGCAGCTGGATCACTCAGGAGTTGGTTTTGCCCCTCATCCCCAGCGTGGCTGGGGTTGGTAATAGCTGAAGGAAGAAAAGGAAAATAAACCCCGGAGAAATGTGTGCTTTTAGTTAATGAGAAGCGATTGGAGCAGATGTCCCTGGAAATAAAGAGGAGAAATGCAGAGACACCATCAGTGAGACAGAAGTGCTAAAGGAGAGGAAAATGAGGCAGAGATGGGCTCAGTGAGCGGCTGGGTTTGGATCCAGGTTTCTGGTGTGCTTCACTCTGTCAGTCCAATCTCTGCTCCGACCTTCTCCTCAGCTCTGTGGCATTTTCACTCGTTACCAGGAAAATGGATGGTGCATTGCAGGGAATTGCCAGGGTTGCTGAATGTGTGCCCTGGAAAATGGATCTGGTTTGTAGAGAAAATAAACCTCCACAGGTGTGGCTCCCCAACCACCCTCGGTCTGACTGAATTTTACTGAGAATCTTAGATTTCTTTGAACTGGCAGCTTTACATTCCCCACTTGAACAGGGAGTCTGTCTTCTGTGGAAGGTAGGAATTATGTCCAATGAAAACCTGACATTTTAATTGCTTGCTCCAGATAAAAGGTGGTGGAGTTCCCAACGAACCCTGATTTACTGCTGTTGACAGTAAAATTGTTATTGCTGCTAATAAAGCTGGTAAATCTCACCAGGTCAGATTTGTTTTGGCCAATAAAATGTCCCATAAAGGCTCGGGCTAATTCTGGGCTCATCGAGGTAAAGAGACTGCTGGAAATAACTCAGTGTCTTTGGAAAGTGGGTTAAACCCGTTAAAGCAGGCCTGGCTCTGGGCTGGGGGGATAAACTCAGCTTTATTTCCAAGTTAAAGGCCAGCCTGCCCTGATTAACGCAGGCTGGGGAATAACTGAGCCACAAAGGCTCCCTCAGCGATTGTTCCGTGGGTGCTGAGCTGTGCTGAGGGTTTCAAACCCCGCAGCTGGCAGCGGATCCCTGCTTCTGGTCCAGGAACTGATTTCATTAGAGTTTGGATGCAGCCCTGGATGGAAACATAAGGCTGGAAATAACTGGGGACAAAGGAGCTCGTCTGGTGCTTCGTGAGATGCAAAGCGGGTGCTGACTGGGGCATGGTCGGTGTTTGTTCAGCCCAAAGAGAACTGGAAACGAGGGGGTAGGAGGCTCCAGCCCATCCCTGCTCTGCCAGAGCCCCTCCCTTGGGGAGGGTTTGGTTATTCCAGGTCCAGAACTTTGGGAACACTGTTGGAGTTTGGTTATTCCAGGTCCAGAACTTTGGGAACGCTGTTGGAGTTTGGTTATTCCAGGTCCAGAACTTTGGGAACGCTGTTGGAGTTTGGTTATTCCAGGTGCAGAACTGCAGGAACACTATCAGAGTTTGGTTATTCCAGGTGTAGAACTTTGGGAACGCTGTCAGAGTTTGGTTATTCCAGGTGTAGAACTTCAGGAATGCTGTCGGAGTTTGGTTATTCCAGGTCCAGAACTTTGGGAACGCTGTTGGAGTTTGGTTATTCCAGGTCCAGAACTTTGGGAACGCTGTCAGAGTTTGGTTATTGTGGGTGCAGAATTGCAGGAACGCTGTTGGAGTTTGGTTATTCCAAGTGCAGAACTTCAGGAACGCTGTCAGAGTTTGGTTATTCCAGGTGCAGAACTTCAGGAACACTGTCAGAGTTTGGTTATTCCAGGTGCAGAACTTCAGGAACACTGTCAGAGTTTGGTTATTCCAGGTGCAGAACTTCAGGAACACTGTCAGAGTTTGGTTATTCCAGGTGTAGAACCGCAGGAATGCTGCCAGAGTTTGGTTATTCCAGGTGCAGAACTTCAGGAACACTGTCAGAGTTTGGTTATTCCAGGTGCAGAACTTCAGGAACACTGTCAGAGTTTGGTTATTCCAGGTGTAGAACCGCAGGAATGCTGTCAGAGTTTGGTTATTCCAAGTGCAGAATTGCAGGAACGCTGTCAGAGTTTGGTTCTTTGGGGCCAGTGGTGCCTCTCTGTGCTAACCCCATTATTTAGTTATTTATCCGTGGGGTGGGACAGCACAGGAATCCCAATCAGAGCTCCCGGGAGGGTCTTTAGGCAGAATTCCTGCAAATGAAGTTTTGTGGGGAGCAGTGTCTGTTCCTGCCATCTGTTCCAGAAGGAGAGAGCAGCAATGGGAATACCCAGATTAAGTTTGCTTTTGCACGTGTTCATTTCTGCCCAAAACAAGCATAAAGGCAGTTAGGGGAATATGGATTAAAGGGCTGGATCCACAGTTTGAGCGTGTCTGAAGTGAAAATGGCTCAAAACCCAGCTTGTGTGAATGAATTTCCCAGCACTGGGGAAATTCTGGGGCTGCCTGCTCACACAGCTCAGCGTGGAACATGGTCCTTAAGCTGAGCAACACAGCAGTGAGAGCAAAATCCGGGGATTACAGACAGGGAGCAGCAAAATTCCAGTTCAGCTCTGCCAGGGCTGCCTCAGGGTGAAGCTGCCGTGCCCTGGCTCCCCCAGCAGCACATCCCACACCTGCAGCCAGGCTGACCAAGGAGCAGCTCCCTGGGCCTGCAGCCCCTTCCCGAGGATCTGGTGGCACTCCCATGGAGCCAAAGTCCCCCTCTGGGGCCTGGAACTCCGTGGGTTTGCCCAGCTTTGGGATGACCAAATCCTCCTGTGGCAGCAGCAGTGGAGAGAACAGAGTGACTGAGGTTTAACCTCTTGTTTTAGCCCTTCAGATAATCTGGGAATGCTGAAACCAGGCACAGGCACTGATAACCCCAGGCACCACATCCTGGAGCACCTGGCTCTGCTCCTGAAGCTGCTGCTTTTCCTGGGCAGGTCCAGCTCAGCTGCCCTCAGCCTCTCTGCAGCCCCCCGGGTTTATTTCTGCCCACCCTGAGTTTAATTCTGCCCACCCTGAGTTTAATTCTGCCCCTACAGCCCCCCTGGATTTATTTCTGCCCACCCTGGATTTATTTCTGCCCACCCTGGGTTTAATTCTGCCCCTAAAGCCCCTCTGGGTTTATTTCTGCCCCTACAGCCCCTCTGGATTTATTTCTGCCCACCCTGGATTTATTTCTACCCACCCTGGATTTATTTCTGCCCACCCTGAGTTTATTTCTGCCCTCTCTGGGAGCAGGTTTCCCATCTCCAGAGTTCTCTACAAAGCAGGGAATGAGACCTTTTTACGCAGCTCTGCTTTGGGAGGCTGCTGGGCTTTGGGGCACCCTGGGTGCATCAGCACAGCAGTAAGAGAGGAAGAAAACCCAAATCCCAGTGCTGGGCAGGTTGGAAAAGGCTTTTAAATCCTCTTCTCATGCATTTACATAGCAAGCAGAGAGAGCTGGTGAGCAGCTGTGCTTGCAGGCATCGGCACCCAACCCAAATAAATTCCGTTTTTATGAGTTAAGGATCGAAATGAAAAAGAAAATTCAGCATTTAAATAGAGCAGCTGAAAATCCCCCGCTGAGGCAAATGTTGATTCAGCTCTGGAGAGTCTCTGCTGGCACGGGCTGGGCTCGGTGGGACCAGAGCCCTTTATTCACCATTGATGGGAGCTGGCCTGGGCAGGAGTCAGCTCTGGGCTCCCCAGCAGCCTCTGCAGGGAGATACTGAGGAATTGTGTGCAGGAATTGTGTCCCAATTCCCTCAGCAGCCTCTGCAGGGAGATACTGAGGAATTGTGTCCAATTCCCTCAGGAACCCCTCCGCAGGGAGATAGTGAGGAATTGTGTGCAGGAATTGTGTCCCAGTCCCTCAGGAACCCCTCCACGGGGAGATATTGAGGAATTGTGTGCAGGAATTGTGTCCCAGTCCCTCAGCAGCTCCTCCACAGGGAGATATTGAGGAATTGTGTGCAGGAATTGTGTCCCAGTCCCTCAGGAACCCCTCTGCAGAGAGATAGTGAGGAATTGTGTGCAGGAATTGTGTCCCAATTCCCTCAGGAACCCCTCTGCAGGGAGATAGTGAGGAATTGTGTGCAGGAATTGTGTCCCAGTCCCTCAGCAGCCTCTGCAGGGAGATATTGAGGAATTGTGTGCAGGAATTGTGTCCCAATCCCTCAGGAACCCCCATGGGGAGATACTGAGGAATTGCATGTAGGAATCGTGTCCAATTCCCTCAGGAACCCCTCTGCAGGGAGATATTGAGGAATTGTGTGCAGGAATTGTGTCCCAATTCCCTCAGCAGCCTCTGCAGGGAGATACTGAGGAATTGTGTGTGTCCCTGAGGGGCACACCCCAGGCCAAAGACACAATTCCTGCACACAATTCCTCAATATCTCCCTGAGGTATAATTATTATTATCCCAAATATCTCCCTGAGGGTCCCTCTGGAGCACAGCCCCATCAGCTTTACCAAGGGGCAATTGTGCAGCCCGGCCTGGGGTCAGGCACCCTCAGAACCTCTGGCCATGGGTTGGGTTTGCTTCCTGCTCATGCAATTCTGACTTTTTTACAGGCTCTGCTGCATCCTGCACAGTACAGTACAGGAAAAGAGCTTTTGTTCCTTCTCTTTCTTTCTCTTGTGCTCCTCTCCTCAAGCGAATTTCACGACACATTCTTTCCTTTTCTTCCTAGCTGACCTTTCAGCGTTTCTTCAAACAGTTTTTTCTCCAGTCTGTGCCCTGTTCAGTTTCTTGAAACTCTTCGTTTTTTGGGGTGGGGGAGAAGGCACAAAGCAAAAAGACTGGAGCAGCGTTTGGCACTGCTGGCGCATGAGACGAGTTTGGGATGCTCCCACGTTGTGTAAGGTGCTGTAACCCTCCCCTTGCAGGGTCACAGGGACCCTGGCGGGAGTTCTCACCCCTGAGGCAGCCAGGTGAGCTCACCCAGCTGCTTCCCAGAGCTCTCCGCTTTAAATCATCCCCCAAGTGCAGTAGGGAACGAGGCTGTGAGCTCCTAAACAGCTCCAGAGCCCTCACCCCTGAGAAAGCCCTGCTTTGTGTGATGTTCTGTGTCCCTGACAAAGCTGCCCGTTCCCATTTCCCATGTCCAGAGCAGCTCTGGAGGGATTTCACAGCTGGCAGGGACCGCTCCATCACCCCTCAGTGCTCCCTGAGCTCTGCCAGAGGGGATTCCTCTCCCTGGGCTGAGCTGGAGTCGGTGACAGGAGCAACGAGGAGCGGGGAAAGCTCCGTTCTGTCACCCTGAGCAGCTCAGGAGGCAGCAGGGTGACTGACAGGTCCTGCAGCAGTCGGCAAACACAATGAATTCCACCCTCCTGGCTGCTGCTAATTCCTCCCAGCGCCTGCTTCCCCCAGCCCCGGGGCTGCTGTCAAAGCAGGGCTGAGCTGTAACCTGGAAAATCCTTGGTCAACACCCATTTAATGAAGTTTGGGATAATCTCTGGGCTGTGTGTTTGGCCTTATTGGTGCCTCAGAGTGTAAAATATTAATTCTGTCAGGTACAGCAGCAAAAAAAAAAAAAGAAGTGTTTAGGTGGCTGGTAATCCTTGAGGCAGGTGTGGTGGGGTGCTGGGGAGTGTCACTGCTGCCTCTCCATCGGTGACAAATGGGCTTGGGATTTCTCAGCTGTCAGGGCTTGTTCCTGTTTCATTCAGTGGGCTTGAAAATCGGGGTTTTTGATGCTCCCTCGACTGGACAGGGAGCTGCCATTCCCTGCACGGGAGTGAAGCTCCAGGAGTGGTTTGTCAGGCCTGGGTGTGATGTGGGAATGGGACATCTGAAATGTGCAGGTGTGATGTGGGAATGGGACATCTGAAATGTGCAGGTGTGATGTGGGAATGGGACATCTGAAATGTGCAGGTGTGATGTGGGAATGGGACACCTGAAATCTGCAGGTGTGATGTGGAAATGGGACATCTGAAATGTGCAGGCCTGATGTGGAAATGGGACACCTGAAATCTGCAGGTGTGATGTGGGAATGGGACATGTGAAATGTGCAGGCCTGATGTGGAAATGGGACATCTGAAATGTGCAGGTGTGATGTGGGAATGGGACATCTGAAATGTGCAGGTGTGATGTGGGAATGGGACATCTGAAATGTGCAGGTGTGAGGATGAGGGTGCTGTGAAATGGGGCTAAAGCTGCCCCGGGGGGTTCATAAATTCTGTCACCACTGCTCTGTCCTGTCCCTCAGAAACGTCCCTGCCCTGGTATTAAAGTGCCAAATAACCCTTGATATTAGAGATAAATGCTTATAAACCTCAGGATTTCAAATTAATAATAATTAATTAATAATCTGAACGATGCTGAGGGCCTTTGGACCTGCAGGGAGGAGCTGAGGGAGGCAATTCCCACCTGGAGACCTTGGGATGGAGAGGGGAGCAGCAGCCAAGCCCATTGTGAGGCGCGAGGTGCAAACCTGAGCCTTAAAATTCACCCCGAATCCCTTTCTTATGAATGAACACTTGGAGCAAAGCTGGTATTTGAGCATCAGCAGGAGCTCGCGGCTCTCCCTGCACCTCCTGTCTGCTCCGCTCATGGTGGCGTTCTCACGAGCTTCAGGTTCTTTTTGTTTGCCTTGTTTTTGTTTTGGGTTTGGGTTTCTTTTGTAATAAAAGGGCAGCTGTTGCGCTAAACGATCGCTGATAGTTTTCTGTTACTGAACTGTTACTGTTGAGTGCTCTGCAGAGGTTTGTGAAATACTCTAAAATATCTTTATCACATAATATATGCATATATTTAAGATTTAAATGTGTTGTATCCAGTGCTGCTTTTTCAAACGTTTAACACAGATTCTGACATTTTAATGGAGTGCTGTAGATGTTCCCAGGAATATCTGCCTGAGTTCCAGGGGTTTATTTACCGCCAGGGCTTTTAATGGAAATGTAAAATCATTTCTCTTCTGGGCAGCACGCATTCCACTGCGAGCACATCAGCACAACACGAAACCCACATAAAATTCAAAAGCTGCGAGGGCTCCAGAAGCAGCGAGGGCCTGCTTTCCATAGGTTTGTGTATTTATGGGGCTGGCACGCGCTCACTGAAACGGGCAGGATAACGGGGCTGCAGTAAAACACCCCAGCAAAGCAGGCTGAGAGTTACAGCCCGCCATGAATCCTGCTGCAGTCACAGAGAGGGGTGGGATTGCTCAGTGCAAACAGCCTGCATTTGTCCAGGTGCTCATGGATCTGCAATGGCAATATTTGCTTTGCTTTTAAGGGATATTGGTTACAGGTACAATAAAAGTGTTTCATTTCTCACCGGAGACGTTTCACTCTCAGGACCCAGCCTGGGTATGTGCAATGTCTCATTTGTGACTGATCTGATATTTAGATTGGGCTTTTAAGAGCAAATTCATAATTTTTTAGCTGCTTTTAAGAGCAAATTCATAACTTTTATAGTTTCCCATTCAGCAAAGATTGAGAGCTGTCACGGCTCGTACAGGACAAACACGCTGGTCTGGACTGATTTTATAACACAGGTGTCTAATAATGTGTCAGCCTCTTTATTCTATAAAAGTTGGCCTCAGTTAGACTGGTTTTGTTGGAGGTGTTTGTTGTGGACAGCACAAGACCAGTTCCATTTCCAAATTCCATTTATTTTATGTGCTGTTACACCTTCAGCCACACTCTGCCCTTCCTCGCGCGCTGCTCCGGGTGTTCCCGTTGTGCGATTTCTCCTGGCAGCAGGGGAATTTGGGAATTTGAGCTCCAGGAGTGGTCAGGACTCCCTGGGGCTGAGGGCAGAGCTGCTCCTCCACAGCCCTTCCCCTCCCATGCCTGGGTTTGCTCCGCTGCCGCCCCAGCGCCCTGCTGGGCACTCTGGACTCTTCCCTGTCCTCCTGAATGTGTTGAATCTGCCACCCCGTTTGTCACCTCTGTCCCTGCACCAGTCGCCCAGCTGATCTTTTTAATAAAGAGCTGAACATTAATAAAGGCATTAGCCCTGTTCATTTCAATTTGGGGGCTTGTCCGGGATCGGTACTTAGCTAGAGTTAGTAGTTTTCTTTTAGTGTTGCCATGGGAACTAGGAAAGCCCTGCCCGCGTCTCTGGGGAGCACCTGGAAACTGTTCATAACACGTGGCACTTCCAGCCCTGCTCCCACCCCCTCAGCAGCATCTCCAGGTGCCTCTCCCGCTGATTTTGTCCATTCTGCAGCCCCTGGGGGCTCTTCAGTCCCTGCGCATCTCCCCTTTATTGGACACAGCCCTTGGGTGAGGGGCTGAGCTGCCTCTCAGGCGGGCAGGGGAGCTGTGCGCGGGGTTTTCTTCCAGCAGGAAAAAAAATGTTTGTTTTCTTTCTGAGATTTGTGAATAAATCAATACAGCCAGGAGGTAGCGAGGTCATGAAATAGAAGTGCTGGAGCAAAGCACTTCTGAATTAGATTGCTAAACTGAAAAGAAAAAAGAAGGGAGATAACTTTGTAGTTCCCCTGAATAGATAATTCCTTTTTATACAGACATGTGCTCTGGGGCCTCTCCGGGTTTGATGTGCTGCTTTGCAGCCGTGTCTGTTTTCTCTGGCCCTGTTGCCAGAAATGGTTTTAATTTTGAATGCTTGAACATGAAAGGAGAAGTTGTGAGACTTTATCGTTGTGTTTGTAATCACGGGGATGATTGTGTGAGCGAGGCCCGCAGGGATTTGGGAAGTTCACAGTGATGGAGGTGGGGACTGGAGCAGCTGGAGGCCCCACCAGCGGTGACACTGAAATGCTTTAATGGTTGGGGGAATGTTCTGCCTCTGGGCGCAGAGATCAACGCCTCTTTTAGTTGTAAACAGCATTAAAAGGGAAAGCGGGAAGTCGGGAATCTGGTGCCTGTTGCACTTAGTGATGGCAAGTGTCACACATTTGTTAACTAACGATTGTATTTCTGTAGAGTTTGGGTTAAATGCTGTTTCCAGTGCGTACAAAAAGATGTTTCTTTAAGGAATCTAAAGGTTCCTCCCAACCCAGGCCGCTCTGTGACTCCTGTGAGATCTCACAGTTGTGTTCTTGACTTTGTCCCATCTGAAGGCTGCTAACAAAAAGGAACATTGTCAGGCATTGCCGATCCCCCGGAACGCGAGGGAACGGCGCAATTACAGCCTTGGAAGGCTTTGGTTTCAATTACCGAAAGCTTCCTGTGATGATTTCCTTATCTCCAAGCGTTTCCTATATAAATGTGATCCTGCCTATCAGGACAGGCAAAACCTGCAAACATCATCGCCAGGAGCCTTATCTAAAGAGCGGGTTTTCAGTGTCGGCAGCACTTTAATTACCGTCCAAATTTCGTGCGCTGAGGACCAGTTTCAAAGGAGATCTGTGGATTTCTCTGTATCCTTCGATTCGGAGCTATTTAGCAAAACAAAGGTTGAGGCTCAGCTGCTCACCTGCGCTGCTGAGCTCTGTGGGGACAGGGATTTGAGCTGCAGCAGGATCGTTCATCTCTGCTCACCATGAAGCCAGGCCATGTGTGTGCCCTGTCCCGCTGGGAATCTTCCATCCCTAATGACCTTTGGGGTTATTAATGCTGATTTGTTTATGCATGGAGATAAAAAAAAAAAAAACAGTGCTCCAGTTAATGGTAGACACTCCAAAAATAGGAATAGAGATGAACTTATTTGGGATCTGATGGTGTCTTCACCAGAAGCAGACAAGGTACCATTAGCTGTGGTGTTTTTATCCCAGGGATCCAAAATAGCCTGCCTGAGTCAGCTGCTTGCCCACCTCTACCACTATAAATTGATGCACACGTCCAGGCTGCCACCTCTCCCTTTATCCCCACCCCAAACCATATTTTAATTGCGTTTTGACTCACGCCCTCCCATGCTGGCCTGTGTTCCCCCCTCTGGGTCTTCGGCTGGGATTTCAGGGGGAGCAGAGCTCAGAGGAGGAGCTGTGGCCACACATGAGGATTTCTCCCCTTTGCTGGTGGAGGTTTGTGCAGCAAACCCTCCCCGCCTGCTGTCAGGAAAATTAATCCACAAGCATCAGAGGTTTATGTCCAAAAAGGAGACAGAGGAGTCCTTTTACTTTATTTGAATAAAGGGAGAGGCCATGGGGCATTCCTCTGGGGTGTCTCCAATTTTTGGAGGACGCAGCCTCCTCTTTTATCCTAATTTTCCTTCTCTCTTTCCCCATTGGCTGAGGTACTTGAGAGGTACAGACTTCCCAAAGCACCTGATACCAGAGATTCCCCTCTAATGTATGACCCTCCCTTTTAATTTTCAATTCTTACGGAATTTAGGGTTCCCCCCCGTTGTTTCTTTCATCTTTCAATGTCTTAATTTCATTTATCAGCAAACCTAAAGCTTGTTTGTAAAAGCAAATATCTTCTTCCATTCACCAATCAGTGGAATCCTCCCCATTGTTTCTTTTATCTCTCAGTGCTGCTTTTATCTACCAGCAAACCCAGAGCTTGCTTGTAGAGACAAACCCACCGTTCCTCTCGCTGCCCTGCAGTGGGAATAACCACAGAGAAATGGGCATGAGCAGCTCTGGAGGTCTCAGCTGGTCCCTCTGGCCAGCACCGAGTGCATCCCCCCAGAGCAGAGCCTCCTCCAGCTGATTTGTGGGTCAGTCAGCGTGTCAGATTCCTGTAATGAGATTATATATTCAACCTAATGAAGGAAAAATATGCTTGCCAGCCTGGTGTGACAGTGCTGCGATGAAGCGATTCAGGAACAGAGTTGCCTCAGCGGATTAATTTCAGCAGGTACAGCTGACCTGCTCCGGGTGTTTGTGAGAGGTTCTGGCGCAGGATTAATGGCTTGTGATGGTGTTGATAAAACAATAATAAAGGCAGGGAGGAGTGTGTGCAGCCCTTGGGTTTGTGTTAAACCCCCCCTCACCAGAGATTCGTGCTGGTGGAGGCTTCCCCTCCTGGCTGGAGTCTCAGGGTGGAAAGGAAGATGAAAGTGTGACAAGGGGGGACCTGCCCTGCCCATCCCCAGCCTAATTCCAGCTGGAACAGCGAGGAACATTCCTCCAGCCTGAATTTTTAGGAGCATGTTGGAGGAAGGTGAGGAGGTTTTTGCTGCTTTTCCACCTGAGAGAGAGAGAGAGGAAAACGTCACCATGGAGTGGAACAAGAGCCCTTTGTGCTGTCCTGAGTCACCTTCCCCATCTCAAACCCTGGAGCTTTTGCCTGGTGTCAGGAAGCCATGGGTTGTCCCCTGAGGAGCAGCTGGCACCCTCACTGCGTTATCTGGGGTGTGGATGTGGCTGGGACTGGCCATGGGGGAGGCACAGGCCGTGTTTAAAGGGCAGCAGAGGACAATCCCAAAGCAGGGACAAGAATCCCTTCGTCTGCTGACCTCCCGAATTATCACCGTGCCCACAAGGGGCTGGGAGCTGCCTCGGGTGTTAAATCTGGTTGGAATCTCAAACCAGGTCACCAAAAAGAGCCAAAAACTCAGTCCCAGGTCTTGGGATGTTTGAATGTCCATCAGAACGACTGGTGAGCAACTCTTAGTGGATAAGTTGGAGTTGGGATAAGCTTTGTTTTTCAGGCAGAAGAGTTCTCTAACTCCCATAATCTGCTCAGGCTCTGGGGTGCTGAGCTGATTTTACTCTGATAATGCCATAAGCTGGTCTGTGAGAATTGCTTTCTGTAACTGGGACAAATATATGATGATGCTAATTGGGCTGCTGCCACCCAGGGAGGGGCCCAGTTAATCCCTGCGTGCCCCGGAGCTGCAGGTCCTGATGTGATCAGCCCTCCTTGGAAACTGGGGAAGTGGGGGGGTTAATTCTGAGCAGATTGCATTTCAGAGGGGGGAAAAAAAAACCAGATATTTTTCTACAAACCTGCAGCATTTTATAGCAGGTTTAAAGTCTGGTTCCAGATCATCAGACTAATTCTTAAAAGGAAAAGGATTTAATTCTGGGACAAGCAACTGTGTGACCTCCACTTTGAGGGAAGTGAAACTCAGAGGAGTTTGGAGTTTGCTCTTCAGACACTGCAGTCCAGACCCCATCACTCATCCCAGTGGGGAGATGTTTTGGGTTCTTGGCTGCTTTTATTTTCCCTGGTTGCTTTGTGAGTGTTTGTGCGGGGGCTGAAGTTTCCCAAAGGTTACATCCCTGCCAGTGACAAACATCTTTTGTCATCACGACTCCTTTAAATGTATTTTTATCCCATAAATCCGTCCCTTGGTTCCCCATCTTTGAAAGCCTCCATCTGCTGAGGCAGAGCAGGGGATGGCCTTGGATAAACCTGGTTTTCTCAGGGAAGGGGGGCTGGAATGAGGGGAGCACTGGCAGTGCCATCCTCCCTGACAAATCAGGGTTTGATCTCACGTCTCAACACTTTGGTGTTTATGTTCCGTCTGCTTAATGTTCTCCCTTCGCTGGGATCATCATTCTTTGAAATGCTCTGCTTTAATGTAAATGTTGTAATGTTTTCTGCTCATCAAACCCCACTTTCCCAGGCTCAGCACACACAGGATCAGTGTGTGCTCCCTCCAAGGGCGAGGCTGACGGGAACGAGGCCCTTGAACCCCTCTCACCACCCCAGAAATCCCCTGGCCTGAGGAGAGTCAACATTTATAAACACACTTGTGAAATAATGAACTCTGGGAACGCTGGCCGTGTTTGTCATTTCTCTGCCCATTTCACTGCACATAAAGTGTGCTCACCATCGAACTCCTGTCACTTGATTTATGCCCATGCGGCTGCTCCATAATTTAAATTGAATTCCTAATTTCTTTGCTGAAACCCCCTCGGATAATTACTGTTAAGGTTAACTGCAGAAGGGGAACTGAATAGCCAGTGGATTAGCTGGTTGCTCTAGAGTGTTGGTTGTGTTAGACCACAGGAAAAGGGAATAAAATCCAGGGGATTTTGTCCAGGGAAGGGTTTGGCATGGCTGGAACACACTCCCAGGGATTTTGTCCAGGGAGAGGTCTGGCATGGCTGGAACTCCCAGGGATTTTGTCCAGGGAGAGGTCTGGCATGGCTGGAGAAGGTTTGGCATGGCTGGAACACACTCCCAGGGATTTTGCCCAGGGAGAGGTTTAGCATGGCTGGAACTCCCAGGGATTTTGTCCAAGGAAAGGTTTGGCATGGCTGGAACACACTCCCAGGGATTTTGTCCAGGGAGAGGTTTGGCATGGCTGGAGAAGGTTTGGCATGGCTGGAACACACTCCCAGGGTTATTGTCCAAGGAAAGGTCTGGCATGGCTGGAATTCCCAGGGATTTTGCCCAGGGAGAGGTCTGGCATGGCTGGATTTAGCACGGCTGTTTGGTCCCTGCTCCTGAGCCGTGCCCAGGCTCCTGCAGGCACAGTGGCTGGGAGGGAGGGCTGGATATGGGAGGACAGGGAGATGGCAAAGGATCACAGAGCTCGAACCTTTCCCCCGTTTTCAGTGTGAAACGTGCGGTGCTGAACCTCACCCTCAGGTAACTCACCTTTGCACAGATGTGTCAAATCATGACTTCATTCCATGGCCACCGTGCGGGATGAGGTGCCCCAGGCCTGGAGCCTTTTCCAGGTGAGTCTGCAGCCCTTGGCCGGGATGTGCAGGGCTGGATCCGTCCCAGCAAAGCCGGGCGTGCTACTGCAGAGGGGAATCTGCTGCCTGGCACCAAACGTAATTGGCTTTGATGGTCAACGTTTGCAGATTTGTTTAGGAACTGGAAAATGTACAAATTGCAGCCCATCTGCGCAGAGCTGAGTGCTAATGAATGCCTGCAGCTACCACAGCCATAAGCTCATTACCGCAAAGTTCCAAGTCCTTCCACAAGTTGCTAAACAAGGTTATTCATCTGAGCGGAGTGGAGAAGGGAGTTTGACTGCAGGGCACAGCCAGAGCTCCTCCAGATCTAGAAAAGCTGTTAAAACAACCCCCTGCTCTTTGGTCTTTTAATAGAATCCGTTGATTTTATTTCTATTTTTAATTTTGCTCTCCTGTGACAGCAGCTTGCCATGCCTTAACTATTTTCTGTTAATGTTTCGAGTGGAAAGGCGCCTCGCGGGCGATTCCTGGGCGTGCTCGGAGACGTTGGGTGGTGAACTGGAGAAGATGGATTGGAACACATCGTGCACGGCGTTTCAGGGGGTTTATGGACCGTGGCAGCAAACACTAATGGCCTCTGTTCTCAGGGTGTTTGTGTCAGCTGGGGATCTGTTATGATGACTCGGCTCTTCCTCGGTGTGCCATGTCAGGCAGTTCCATCTTCCTGTTTCTTCACAAAAAAAAGAAAAGTGGAATTGATGATACTTATTATCTGTTTTATAGAACTGGTAGTTGTCCAAGCGTTTGAACATCCAATGCATGGTGCAGCAGGAGCAATATGTAAAAATATTGTTGGGAGAATTTCCTATTCTCTCTCTGTCTCTCTGAGATTTTATTCCATGTTCCTTGAGGAAAAATCAGCTTTTGTAAGTTACCAGCTAAAGGAAGCGTTTCCCCATCCAGTTAACGAGGTCATGAGGTGCCTTTGGCCCGCTCCACGTTCTCCTGTGCTCCTCCCTGCCAGGTGGAGTGGCTGAAGAACGAGGAGCCCATCGATTCCAACCTGGACGAGAACATCGACACCAGGGCCGACCACAACCTCATCATCCGCCAGGCGCGCCTGTCCGACTCGGGCAACTACACCTGCATGGCTGCCAACATCGTGGCCAAGAGGAGGAGCCTGTCAGCCACCGTGGTGGTCTATGGTCAGTGACAGGGCTGGGGGGCAGAGGTGGCTGTGCCTGCCGTGCCCTGCTTGGGTTCGTGCTGCTATTGCTGCGCTGATTCAAATCCGGCACGCTCGGGATCACCCAGCCAAGCCCTTCCCGCTGGGATGGGTTTGGGTTTGGGGCTGGGGGGCTCTGGCCCAGCCCCACAGCCCCTCAGCCCCCCCCCACGTCGGTGTTTTGCAGTGAACGGGGGCTGGTCCTCGTGGACGGAGTGGTCCAGCTGCAACGCGCGCTGCGGCCGGGGCTGGCAGAAACGCTCGCGCACCTGCACCAACCCCGCGCCCCTCAACGGGGGAGCCTTCTGCGAGGGCATGTCCGTGCAGAAAATCACCTGCACCTCCCTCTGCCCCGGTGAGTCCCGCAGCCAGGGAGGCCTTTGGGGGCCGCAGGAACGGGGCAGCTGTCGGTGGGAAGCAGCAGCAGGGAGTTGGGGAGGGAACGGGGAATGCAGCTGTGTTTCGTGTGAGCGTGGGTGCAGTGCCAGGCACCTGTGGGCAGGCTGGCACCGCCAAAACCCTGCCAGGACAGCTCAGGGCTGGGGGGGAGAAATCAGGGACCGGGTGGGGGTGTGGGGTTAGCGCAGAGAGGGGAGCTGATGTTAACAACACCAAAAGAGAAACACAGAACCCTGAGCCGAGAACCTCGTTAAAAGCATTATCGTGTGGAGGTTTGTTCTGAAGTGTGTTAGATGTGCAGTTATGGGGGAAAGAGAGGAAAGAAGCGCTGCTGCAGGAGCTCCCTGGCCGGGCAGGCAGAGCTGTGTTTGCCCTGGGCACCACCAAAACCCTGCCAGGACAGCTCAGGGCTGGGGGGGAGAAATCAGGGACCGGGTGGGGGTGTGGGGTTAGCGCAGAGAGGGGAGCTGATGTTAACAACACCAAAAGAGAAACACAGAACCCTGAGCCGAGAACCTCGTTAAAAGCATTATCGTGTGGAGGTTTGTTCAGAAGTGTGTTAGATGTGCAGTTATGGGGGAAAGAGAGGAAAGAAGCGCTGCTGCAGGAGCTCCCTGGCCGGGCAGGCAGAGCTGTGTTTCCCCTGGGCACCACCAAAACCCTGCCAGGACAGCTCAGGGCTCTGGGGGAGAAATCAGGGACCAGGTGGGGGGTGTGGGGTTAGCGCAGAGAGGGGAGCTGATGTTAACAACACCAAAAGAGAAACACAGAACCCTGAGCTGAGAACTCATTAAAAGCATTGTTTATCTTGCGGAGCTTTGCTCAGAAGCGTGTTAGATGTGCAGTTATGGGGGAAAGAGAGGAAAGAAGCGCTGCTGCAGGAGCTCCCGGGGCAGGCAGGCAGAGCTGACTGTGTTTCTGGGCCCGCAGTGGACGGGAGCTGGGAGGTGTGGAGCGAGTGGTCGGTGTGCAGCCCCGAGTGCGAGCACCTGCGCGTGCGGGAGTGCGCCGCGCCCGCCCCGCGCAACGGGGGCAAGCCCTGCGAGGGCCTGAGCCAGGAGTCCGAGAACTGCACCGAGGGGCTCTGCATCCAAGGTGAGCTGACACCGGGCTGGCCTGAGAGCTGGGCTGGAGGCCAGGGAAGCCTCTGTGGGTGGGGCTCCTGTGTCTGATCCATTCCCGTGAAAAGGGAGGTGGTTTTCTGGTTTTCCGCGCGGAGTTTGAAATTTTCCGGGTCTCTGGATTTGTGCTGCGCGCGTTCTCTGCCGGTGAACGATCAGGTGAGGCTGAAATCCCAAATCCAGGGGGTTTGCAGGGTGGAACTCCAGCCTCCATAGCCAAATGTGCTCCTCAGCCTTTCCTTGGAAGTGAACGGGCAAAGCCCCCCCGGGAGAGCTGCGGGTGCAGGAGCCGGTCGAGGTTGGATTTTGCTCCTTTTGCTGCCTGTAGCAGGAGTTAAACCCAGGCAGACCTGCAGCTCCCTGGGAGAGGCTTTGCCCTTCACCAGTGTCTGGGAAGCATCTGGCACTGGGAAGCTGCTGCCGTCCCCAGCACGGGGAGCTGGGCAGAGCAGCCCTGCAGGCTCCGCACACGGGAGGAATTTGTGAGTTTCTCCCTGCCCCGAGCCCGCTCCTGTCCCTGTGGAGGGGCTGGCACCTCCTCAGGTGGAACAGCAGCCCTGGGGGCCATCAGGAGTGCCAGGGCTGGGAGATGGAAACAAGGATGTGTCTGTTTTCTGTAATGTTGTGTTCAACCAGCCCTCTGTCCTTGTTCCTACGGTTCTGCACTGCCTTTTCTCTTCTAAACAAAACGACTTCTCTTTTTTTTGCCCTGAGATTTCAATACTTTCCCAGTGGCAGAGAGCATCCTGTGTATTTATTCAGGCTTCAGAGATACCTGAGCTGAGACCTTCAATCAGATTTTGCTGGGGTTTGGTGGGAGGGAACACTCAGCACTCTGCCTACAGAACAGCTCCAAGGTGTCCAAGGACAGAAATGTAATCTATTTTTTTTTTTTTTCCCTTCCCTGTGCTTTAAGAAAGAATACCCAGGAGGATTTGGGAGCAGTGCCATTCACTCAGCTCTCAGTGCTGATCCTGGGCTGTTTCCTGGGGTCTCTCTCCTCCCTGTCCATTGATGGCTGGCTCAATCCCAAATCCATCCCGGTGTCCGTCCGTGGGGGGCTGGCAGGGGGACGTGTGGGAAGGGCGTGAGGAGCAGCAGCTGAGGCTGCACGGTGGGGGTGTGACAGCAGAGGGGACCTGCCACCCCCCTGGCTCCATCTGTGGTGTCCCCAGGGTCCGTTCAAGGTGGCCCCACTCAGGTCACTGCCGGTGGGAAATGCTCCTGTCCTGCCCCAAATTCCCTCCTGGCAGCCCAGGGGGCACTGCCACACCCCACCCGTGCCTGGAGGCACAGGGACAGAGCCAGGACTGTGCCAGGAGCCTGTGGCACTGAGGGAGATGGCTCAGCCCTGCCCTGCCAGGCCTTTGGGGTCGGCACAAACTCATTCCCTCCTTTTCCTCCAGCGGTTTGGGTGGGAAGGGACCTTAAAGCCCTGCAGTCCCACTCTCCTCCGTGGAGACACCTTCCCCTGTCCCAGGTGGCTCCAAGCCCCGTCCAGCACCCCCAGGCTGCATTTCCCTGTGGGTCCAGCTGGACTGGAGCACCCCACGTCTCCTGCTCCTTCCACCTCGAGGTGGGATCCCGTCCCTCCTTCATGGCTCGAGCTGTCCCCGTGTCCTGGTTGTTTTTTAGGGCTGTAATTGCTTTCTCAGCTGGCAGGAATTGATGCAATTAGCCTATTTTTTAAAAGATCTCTTCTCCCCCGTTCATCTTCCAGTATGTGCCTTTCCTGCTCCGCCTCTCATCCCGTGGGGAATTGTGGAGGAAATGCAGCCCTGAGCCACAGCAAACCAATCTCTTGGAGGTTTTTTTATCAGGCACAACTCGTTAACTTTGCTCCTTCTGTGAGGCAAAAATAGCAACGTCCCTTTGGTTAACAAATAAGGACTGGGCTGAAGGGGAGGATGGGAATGGAGGGTGCCAGGGAAGAGCCAGCCTGGAGCTGGCTGGGAAAATCCTGATCCTTGGGGTGAGCGTTCAGATCGGGAGGCAGAGAATGCAAGGGGGATAAAATGGATCAGCTCTGGGGTTCTTTATTCAGTCCCTGACTGGAGAGTTTGGGAATAACCCCAAGACACCACCTGGGAACATCCCAGTGCTCCCTTTGGCCTTGGGTGGGTCCCGGTGGCCCAGCCCTTGCTGAGGAGCAGCTGGAAGAGCTTTTCCTTCAGGGAATTTCTCCTGGAACTCGCAACTCTTGTGTAGAACCAGACTTAGATGCAGGAGGAGGATTCACGTGGGGTTTGATAGGGATGAGAGGTTTCCAGGGCTGCCAGATTGGTTCCGTGGGATGCAAAGGTGGCTTTGGCCCCAGCCAGTCCCAGTACCTCACTGGTGTGCTGCACGTTTGTTCTCCCCGTGTTTATTCCCTCCCAGTATTCCCAGCTGGATGCTTTGCCAGGGTGGATTTCTCTCTCTTCCCTGCAGAGGTGAAAGCTTTCTCTCTGTTAATAAAAGAGAGGGTTTGTTGTTTTTTGGTTTTTTTTTTTTTTTTTGAGAGCTTTTTCTTTTACTTTTATCTGTTTGCTTTAAAGTTATTTCTCCTGACTTCAAAACCTATTGATTTCCTCTCCCAGTGCCCAAAACCAAAACAAACAAGTAGGGCCACAAGGACTGACCTGCAAACATGTTTTTACTAATGCACCCCGGATAATCACAGCGCAATCACAAATCATTTTGTTTTCCATTTTCCAAGCAGCGCTGCTGCTGTTGCCAGGAGGCTCCTGGATCCAGGAATCTCTATTTTCATGGGAAATGCTTTTCCCTTTGCAGTTTGGTGCAGACAGCCCCTGCCAGCAGCAGGGAAGGGGTTGCTCCACTGCAGACTCCAGCCTGACCCTCCTCTCTGGGTGTTTTTGGGCCTCATTTTCCTGCAAAACCAAAACCAGCCTTGGGCAGGGAAATAAAAACCTCCTCCCACCAGGTTTTTTGGTGAGGAGCCGAAAATCCAGTGATCTCCTGGGTTAAGTATTTCTGAACTGAGCATCCTCACAAACATTAAAGTGAAGAGAAGGATTGGCCCTAACCCGCCTGAGTCTCCCAGTTTTAGGGATTACTTTGGCAGGTTTTAGGTTATAAATGGTGACTCAAGTGCTTGGCATGAGGGAGGCAGAGAAGGCTCATTTTTGAGAGCTGCAGTCCCATAGAAAACCCCTTTTGTCCCTTATTTCCATCTGTTGGGGGCACGTGGATGTGTGTGTTCACATACACACAGGTGGTGTTTAGTACAAAAATGTGAATAAACTGGGCATTTTTATATCTTATAACTAATTCAAGTGCCCATCACCAGCCTTTCCATACATGAAACACACAAAGGAATCATTAATTCTGACCTGAGTCTCTTTGCCAGTGATCCACTGCAAGGTATTGAACTTCCTTCTTGCTGAGGTGTAAATAAACAACAGCATCCGCTAGAGCCAACAAATAACCCGAATTAACCAAGTGAGAAATTGCTGCAAAGGAACTTCCTGATAGGGATTTAGGGGAAAAAAAAAAAAAAAGAGAAGATGAAGAGAAAAACACGGACAACATAAAATATTCATATTGTCAGCAAACGAGGAGAAAATGTTTCATTTATAGAGTGAGACAGAAGCAATATAGGAGATAGATATGCTCCATGTAAATTTATTAAGTGCAACTTTCTCTCTCTCTCCCTCTCAGATAAAAAACCTCTTCATGAAATAAAATCCCAAAGTAAGTTCTTTTTTTTCCCCTCTTGTAAATATGATTTTCCTCATCTTCTCTGCCGTTTGGGTTATTTGTTTAGGAGCTAAGTAGGAGCCAAGGTTTTATGAGAGGCTTTAGCATCTGCTGAAAGCATCTCTGTGATCCCAGGTTCAGCGAGCCAGGGGAGTGCTCATCCTCAGCAATTGGCATCTGACAGGGAGCCCTGGCTCTGGGCGTGCTCTGGAGCACTTGGAATCAGGAAAAAAAGGAATTTCTGCAGGAGTTTGGGGTTCCTGGTGCAGATCTGGTTCTGCTGCTGGCTCTGGCCCTGCTCAGCTCCCTCCTGTCTCACCTGGAGGGTGTTTCTGTGCCTGGGATCATCTCGGGGCTGCTCTGGGGTTTCTGTCCTGCACCCGGAGCTCTGCCAACCCCAGCAGGGCAGGAGAACGGGGGGACAAGGGACAGGAGGAGAGGGAACGGCCTCCAGCTGTGCCAGGGTGGGACATCAGGAATTTCCCCCTGGAAAGGGCCTCGAGCTGTGCCAGTGTTGGACATCAGGAATTTCCCCCTGGAAAGGGCCTCGAGCTGTGCCAGGGTTGGATATCAGGAATTTCCCCCTGGAAAGGGCCTCCAGCTGTGCCAGGGTTGGACATCAGGAATTTCCCCCTGGAAAGGGCCTTGAGCTGTGCCAGGGTTGGACATCAGGAATTTCCCCCTGGAAAGGGCTGTAGAGCTGTGCCAGGGTTGGATATCAGGAATTTCCCCCTGGAAAGGGCTGTAGAGCATTGGCAGGGGCTGCCCAGGAGGTGCCCACCCCTGGAGGTGGCACCTGGGCCATGGCTGGTGGTGACCACGGTGGTGCTTGGTGGTCTCCAAGGGCTTTTCCACCTTGGTGACTCTGTGATTTTACATTCCTGGTTCTTGGTTTTTTTCTCAGGATACCCAAAATCAGTGCAGGGATCTGCGAAAGGGGCTGAGGATGCCTTGAACCTCTGGGTGTCCCCAGAATCAGCCCTGGTGGGTCCCTGCTCTGGGCCAGGCTGGGCTCTGGCAATGGCCTCACTTTTTTGTCTGTGCGGCTCCATTTCATAGAGAAAATTGAGAGAACCTCAGTCCAGCCTCTGGATTTTGTGATTTCCCCAAGAACGAGCTGCAGTGGGGATGATTTGGGCTGGGAGAGGCCTGGAGATGGAAAGGGCTGGGTTCCACCCCGGAGCAGGGACACAGAGCTCACGGAGCAGGAGCTGCTCCAGGACTTCCCGACTCATCAGGGACACAAAATCAAAGCCAGTGATGAAGATCACTGAGGGACAACCTGTTCCACTGAAGGGTCTCTTCCCCCAGCCCCTGGCTCCTGATCCTCGCGCTCCAAGAGTGAGGAGAAGGACTTTGGGCTGTGGGAGGGATGGGGAAGGACCCAGCACTGGGAAGAGCCTCTGGGATCTCCTGCCCAGGTCCCAGACCTCCTCTCCCTGCTGGAGCTGGGGAGGTGGGCCCTGCACAGCTCCTGCAAAGCACTCTTTGTAAATGAGATAATTTAATCAATTACATCTCCTAATGCACTAAACCAAATGTTTCGTTTTCTGCTCCTGCACATCTTAAATTATCTTCAGGTGCTTTATGAAACTTAATCATAGTTAATAGAAACTTCATTACCGTCAAATGTGCTTTCAATAAATGTTGTGTAACAGTGGCAGGAGGTGGAGTGAAAAATGGGCTGCAATTACCACAAACAGGGATCCTGGAGCACAAAGGGATAAAACTCGTGGTGCCTGCCAGGGTCCCTCCCGCCCCGGGCCGGGAGGATGCTCCTCATTAAGGAATAATTGGTGGACCATAAATGTTTGCTTTTCTGGTTTGTTTGGTTGGTTTCCACTTTGTTCCCTTCTGGGAAAAAATAAAAGCAGAACCTCACTGTGCTCCCCCAGATTTCCCACGCCTTCCTCCTTCCCTTAATTTCTAATCTCCCATGGAAGCAATTCTCCAAAAGAAAAGATCAGAAGGTGAAGAGGGAAAAATTACTTAAAAAAAAAAAAAAAACCCAGTGGCTGTTTCTAAAGAAACACCAAAATCCCAAGCCAAAAAGAAAGGCTCCTTTCTCATGCAGTTGTGTTCCGTGGAATAATTCAAGGAACACTGAGCCACTCTGGGTTTGCCCTTTTTAGCATCAAGCTGTTTAAAACCCCACTAAATCCTGGGAAGGATCCTTTGCCTCTGAGCTCTGCGTTCCCCTGAGGTTTGTGGAGGGTTTTCCTGGCAGTGGGGCAGCTCTGGGATCACCGGGGTGACTCCTCCAGGTGCTCCGTGGAACAGAGCAAGGAGCAACTCATTCCAGGGAAGGAACCTCAGGAGGAATTCCTGTGAGAGGTTTTATTATCAGATTTATAGACCAGTGTCCAATTCGAGCTCTGGAGATACTTCAGAGTCAATGAAAAGAAAATTCTTCTCCTCAGAAAGATTTTTGCTCGAGTCAAACCGCTCCCATTTTTTTGGATTTCGTGCCCTCCCTCTCATCTCTAACCCATGTACAGCCGTTCAAAGGTGGGAAAGTGGAATTGCCTGACACGGGAATCGATGGAAAAGGAGATGCTGAAGCACTTGAGGAGATTTAGAGCCAGAAATGGCAGTTCCAGTGAGCACCCGAGGAGTGCCTCGCGCTCTGCTTTGGGCGGCAGGAGATCAGCTCTGGGATCCTGCCCCAGCTGTCCTGGGGCTGGAAGCTTTTCCTGCCAGGATATTTCTGCATCTCTCAGACTCGATCATTTATCGTCCCAGCAAGGCAGGAGGGGTAATTCACATTTTCAGCACTTTCCTTTTTTAAAGCAGCGATCCAAAGGGAAGAGCTAGAGATGCTTTGTGCTCTCCATGGCTCCCTGGGAAGGCAAAGACCCCAATTGTTCCTGGGTTTCTGGAGATCCATCCCCTCCCTCCTCCCGCCTCATTCATTGCTCTAATTACCCACAGAAATTAACTCAACAATAGCGTTTCGTAATTAATTCCCTGTAACAACAAAGCAACTTGGGAATAGGAAATTGGAAGAAATAGAAATGTAATTATTGCCTGTACTTCCCCTTCTGCACCTGGTGCTGGGGAACAAAACCGAGCGGTGGGAGTGGGGCTTGGGCTGGGCTTTGTGTGGTTTTGGTCGGATCTGAGATGTTTCCAGTTTGCCTTTGTGACCCTGGGGCTTTGCATTTGCTTTTTCTGTCTGGCCTCTCCCATCGTTACATTATCAGCCAGTATCTCACTCTCTGCGACCCCGAACTGAGCTTAAAATTCTCTTTACAGCATTTTTTAAGGGGGGGTCTCATGGCAAAAAAATGGAAAAAAAAAAAATAAGGCTTCAGAAAAAAAAAAAAAAGCTTCTCTTGTAGTGACTGATTGGTCGAACCGTGTGGCAGTGGAATTGTTCTAGGCAGCTGAATTTTGTAACCTTACAAGTTTGTTCAGTGTGGTTTCCTGGCCTGCCACAGAAGGTGGATTCCTCCTCAAAGCTGTGCTTCCGTGCCCGTGTCCCCCCGTGTCTCCCGCATTCCCCGTGTCCCCACGGCCCTGACGCAGTTCTTGTCCCCCCCGTGTCCCCCCATGTCCCTGTGTCCCCGTGTCCCTCCACATCCCCCATGTCCCCGTGTCCCTGATGCAGTTCATGTCCCCCCCGTGTCCCCCATGTCCCCCATGTCCCTGTGTCCCTGATGCAGTTCATGTCCCCCCCGTGTCCCCCATGTCCCTGTGTCCCCCCATGTCCCCCCCGTCCCCCCCGTGTCCCCCATGTCCCCCATGTCCCCGTGTCCCTGATGCAGTTCATGTCCCCATGTCCCCATGTCCCTAACACAGTTATGTCCCCCCGCGTCCCCCCGTGTCCCCAATGCAGTTCATGTCCCCCCATGTCCCCATGTCCCCCCGTCCCCCCATGTCCCTGATGCAGTTCATGTCCCCCCCGTGTCCCCCATGTCCCCATGTCCCCCCACGTGCCCATGGCCCCCCTTGTCCCCACATCCCCCATGTCCCTGACACAGTTATGTCCCCCCCATGTCCCCCATGTCCCCGTGTCCCTGACACAGTTATGTCCCCCCATGTCCCCCTGTGTCCCCATGTCCCCAATGCAGTTCATGTCCCCCCATGTCCCCCCATGTCCCCATGTCCCTGTGTCCCTGACACAGTTAGGTGCCCCCATGCCCCCACATCCCCCGTGTCCCCCCGTGTCCCCATGTCCCTGACGCAGTTCATGTCCCCCCATGTCCCCCCATGTCCCCTCACATCCCCCGTGTCCCCCCGTGTCCCCCCGTGTCCCCACATCCCTGACACAGTTCATGTCCCCCCATGTCCCCCCATGTCCCCTCACATCCCCCATGTCCCCGTGTCTCTGACACAGTTCATGTCCCCGTGTCCCTGACAGAGTTAGGTGTCCCCATGTCCCCACATCCCCCGTGTCCCCCCGTGTCCCCATGTCCCTGACGCAGTTCATATCCCCCATGTCCCCTCATATCCCCCCATGTCCCCTCATGTCCCCCCATGTCCCCTCATGTCCCCCCGTGTCCCCCCATGTCCCCCCGTGTCCCCATGTCCCTGACACAGTTCACATCCCCCCATGTCCCCTCATGTCCCCCCGTGTCCCCCCATGTCCCCCCATGTCCCCGTGTCCCTGACACAGTTAGGTGCCCCCATGCCCCCACATCCCCTGTGTCCCCCCATGTCCCCATGTCCCTGATGCAGTTCATATCCCCCCATGTCCCCTCATGTCCCCATGTCCCCCCATGTCCCCGGGTCCCTGACACAGTTCATGTCCCTGTGTCCCTGACACAGTTAGGTGCCCCCATACCCCCACATCCCCCGTGTCCCCCCGTGTCCCCGTGTCCCCGTGTCCCTGACGCAGCTCTCTCCCGCAGACGTGGAGCGCGGCGGGGACATCGCGCTGTACTCGGGGCTGGCGGCGGCGGTGCTGGCGGTGGCCGTGCTGGCGCTGGGGGTGACCCTGTACCGGCGCAGTCAGAGTGAGTACGGCGTGGATGTCATTGATTCCTCTGCACTCACGGGAGGCTTCCAGACTTTTAATTTTAAAACAGTCAGACAAGGTTAGTGCGGCGATTTCCTTCCTTCTCTGCAGACTCCCGCTGCTCAGGCGCCCGCCTTTGGGGAGGGGGTTTGGGGCGGCCAGGGCAGGGACAGGGACCTGGAGTTGGCTCTGCTCTGTCCCACAAACACAGCACCCTCCTTGGCCACGCTCCAGGTGCTTTAGGAGCGCTGCTGTCCAGCATCCAAAATCCCCACGTCCCTTCCAAAATGCCCAGCTCCCAGACTGAGGTAGGAAAAGCTCAAATCGAAGCAAAGCGACCAAATCAGAGCAAGCCCGGGCACCACAGCTGGAGCTCCTCCTGTTCTCAGTGACAGAGCTCTCCTTCACTCCAAGAAAAGGAATTATTCTTTTCCTGATAATCTGAGACCCCCAGCTGGAAGTGTTTTGTAACCTGCTGTAACACAGGCACTGAGGGAAATCGATGTGTGTAAGGCTGGACCCCTAAAGCTCTAGAAAAAACCACCAGTGCCAGAAGACATGGACAAAACCTTTACTAAAAGCAGCACTCAGGTTTTCAGGAATGTTGTTCCCTTTGAACAGGAAGGTGGGGAGGGAGAGAAACGGGGATGAAAGCAGGATGTTTATTGATTCTGTGCTGCCATTCTACCTCAGACCTGCCTGATTGTGGGTGGGTGGGAGTGTGGGCAGGGTGTGAAAGTGTCCCCATGTCTCTGTTCTCTCTTCAGAAAAGGGAAATATGTTGCAGAGTTTGTTTGGGGGGGGGGGTTTGTGGGGCTGTTTTTACAGTTTCTTTATTTCCTGGAGACGTTCCTCACCAAGCATGACTTGCAAGAAATTGGCAAAAGGGCTTGGCAGACAAGGACGTTTGAAGAAAGTTCATTCATCCATTTCTAAATCCAAACCTTTAATTAGGGCTGTGTAAATCCCAATGACTGTCTCAAACAAGAACATTTTCCTTTGTGGTTCAGTTCGAATCTTGTTTTGAGTCTGGGGAATTGTTTGCTTGGCTTAATGCTTAAAACCTTTCATTCTGCATGCTCTGAAAATACCCAACTAAACAACCAAAAGACCCCACACAAAACCAAACAGCCAGAGGACTCAGACCCCAAAATCCATCCACTCCTCATGTTTCAGAGTGTTTTCTGAGGTAAAACGCCTCAGAATTAATAACTGTGGTGTCTTCCCATGTATCACTCTTGTCCCACCTCCCTTTCAACCCAGTTTCCCTCAGGCACGAAGTTGTGGGTTTGTGTAAAAGGTCTGCAGGAAGATGTTGTCACCCAGTGGGGTTTAATGTAAGGAAAGAAAACAACAAGAGAGGCAAAAGGGCAAACACAAAAAAACGTGAATCCAAACCAAAGGAGGCTCCTCCTCGGATTCCTGCACTCTGCAGCTGCCTGAGGCGTGGCAGACGTGAAGTGTCAGATCCTGGCAGCAGTTCCTCTGCTCTCTGGCGTGGCCTGGTGTGATCTGGGGCTCCGAGAGCTCGGGGAGGGTCCCAGAGGGGACGGGGGAGGATCGCTGAGGTGTCCCCTCCATCCCCTGCTGTCCCCACAGGTAACTCCCTGCTCCTGAACTCGTCCCTGCAGCCCGAGCTGACGGTCAGCAGGACCTACAGCGGCCCCATCTGCCTGCAGGACCCCCTGGACAAGGAGCTGATGACCGAGTCCTCGCTGTTCAACCCCCTGGCCGACATCAAGGTCAAGGTGCAGAGCTCCTTCATGGTGTCCCTGGGCGTCACCGAGAGGGCCGAGTACCACGGCAAGGCCCACCCCGGCACCTTCCCCCACGGCAGCCCCCGGCCCTTCGGGACCCTCCAGGCCAGGAACAAGGCCATGTTCATCCAGAACCTGGCCTCCATCTCCAGCAGCAGCGAGCTCAGGAGCTCGGCCCTCTTCGGGCACCTGGGGGGCCGCCTGGTGGTCCCCAACACAGGTGGGTAGCTCCTTGCTCGTCCAAGCCCATGGAGGAGTTTGAGATTAGGCTGCCTGATGTGGTGTTTTATTTAAAAAAAAAAAAAAATGCCAGGAAAGAAGAAGCAGGGGCCCCGTTAATGCAAATTTTGGAAGTAGGGCACGTTGCCCACACAGGACACGAGTGATCAGAGGGAAGCCTGGCCTGAGGACTGAAGAGGCATTATGCCTATTTGAACTGTTTTAAATTACTGCCTCTCTTGATGTCTTCAGCATGAAAGTCACGATAATCAAAGCCGTGCCGTGCTTGGATCCTGCTCCAAAGGAGAGGCTCCCCAGGAAGGGTCGATGCTGGATCTTACATAAAGAGCTCACATTCCAGCAGCAGCTCCAGCCCCACAGCCCTGCCCCACTGGGGGACACACGGACAGCAGCCAGGCCTGGGCACAGCCCCACTGCTGCCCCACCAGGCTCCTGCCCCTCCTGCCTGCCTGTTTTCCCCTTTCTTGGAGCAAAAAGCTCCCCAGATTCCCACAGCGGGGCCCTTCCCGTCAGCCCTGTCCCGGGCTGGGTGCTCCCTCTGCTTTGTGGCAGGAGTTGTGGGACCCCAGGGTCCCTTTGTGGGACGTGCTGGGGACCTGCAGGGCTGGTTGTGTGTGGGGATTCAGGACACCCCTCTGGCTGCCCTGGCTGGCTCCAGACCCTGGCAGGGGGCTCGCAGACCTTGGCACCAAGTCAAAAACACCTGTGTCTTCCATTTTAGCCCGTGGAAAAAACTGCCAGCTTTGTGTGAGGAATTACAGCCACAAGGGTTTGAGCAGTGTGGGAGTTGAGTTAACACAGGGTGAAAAAGTAGAAATTTGGGGCTTTTTAGAATGGGGTTCAAGGGGACAAGATGGAGGGATTTGGGCGTGTCCTGACCTCCTTCTCCTTCTCCTTGCCCTCCATGTCTCGCTGTGCTGGTGACACTTTTCTGTTGGTTTCAGGCACAGACACACTGCCCAACATCAATGACAGACATTGGCACGTTATTGTAACCATGGCACACGGAGTTTTTGGTATAAAATGTGAACAGTGCCCTGAGGGCAGACAGAATGCCACGGCCGAGCTGCTGGACAGAGCTCAGCAGGGCAGAGAGAGAATGTTCTAGAGAAGGGAAAATAAACAACCTTGAGAAGCCGACCCTGCGCATTCAGACTCCTCCTTTGGCTGCTCGGGCTGGGAAACGAGGACTTTTACACTTTTACACTCTTGGGGTCATCCCAACACCCAGACCCCGAGATGTGTGGAATGAGCTGAAGAGCAGAGCGGAGGCTGGCAGGGTCACGGCCCTGCAGTCGCAGCCCAGGGCTGTGTTTGCATCACCCCAAATCCCAGCCCTCACCCTGGGTATTTTCTCTCCCCAAAAGGCAGCACAAAAACCCCACTGCCGGCCGGGTGTTATCATCCTTCAACTCCCGTGATATTTATTCACTTTCAATTCAGCTCTGCTTTCGTATGAGCGGTGGCTCCAGGATTATCTGCTGCTCTCTGGTTGAACTGGATGATTTAGAGCTTTATCCTTCATGTCCCACAAAACGGGTGCTTTAAAGGTTACCATAAAAAACGTGGTTTGTGTTTAGAGAGGATTGATAGCAGTGACAGGCCAGGCATGCACAACGTGGGGAATGTTTTCATTTCTCCACAGACTGGTTTTGTGCTGAGGAAGGAACATTGCAGAGGCACCAAGTTAAGGCATGAATTAAGAATTCCCTCATACTGTATATTTAGCTACTTTATGTAATGATAGGCCCATCAATTAGATTATTAAAATATGTATTTGGTCCACTTGAAATTTATGTAATTCTTGCTGCCTTTATGTAAGATCAGCTGTGCCAAGCAGTTGTGAATTCCAGTGTGATCGAGTCAATGCCTCACCAAGGCTCTGCATCGTGTGACAGATGCAAAGCCAAACACGTTCCCCCTCTCCTGAGAGCGAGATAAAGCAGTTTCATTTTTCCCAGTGGAAAACTCCCCTGTTAACTTCTGATCCACCCTGGTGCTGTGGAAGGAGAATGGGATCACCTGGGTGCAGGAGCTGGGATGTGTGGGGACAAAGTGGGGATCACCCTCTCCATGGGGAGATTCCCTGGCATCCCACAATGATCAGGTGTGATTTCAAAAAAGGAAAGAGCTCCCAAGAAGCTTTTTGGGAAATAAGATGTCTTTTCCTTTAATGGAAAAACAACAGCTTAATTTCCTTTGCTAATTCATGTTCCTCTCATCTGACGAGGTTGCCACGAGGAGCAGGAGCTCACAGGAGCATTCCCATTCCCTTGGGGCCGGTGCTCCCTGTCATCCCTGCCCTTCCCAAGGGTCAGTCCTGCCCTTGCTCTTTTCCAGGGGTCAGTCTGTTGATTCCACACGGGGCTATTCCTGAGGAGAGCTCCTGGGAAATCTACCTGGCCATCACCCAGAAGGAGTCCAGGTGAGAGATCCGGGCTCACGTGCCTGCCTCCCTTAATGGGTTTGGGGTGGAACGTGGGGAGCCACTCCTGGTGCCACTGCTGGGGTGACCGCCCTGCTGGCACCCTGAGAGGGACCCAAAAATGGCCTTGGAGCGCTGCTCCTGTGGAACCCATGGGATTTTCTTGTGCCTGCTGCTCCTCTCCCTGCTCAGGAGGAGCTCAGCACCTCAGGCTCTGGGAGAGCTTTGAGGTTTTTTTTTAGCCTGAGAATCCTACAGACATTTGGAAGCACCGAGGCTTCAGCAGAATTTATTATTGTGACACTTGAGAAAGGAAAAAAAAAAAAAAAAGAATTGGCCTTTTTTTTTTGTTACCCTGTTGTGGCTTTTTTTCCTCCCCTGCAGTCTCCCTCTCAGCAACACTTGTACACACGGACTGAGGGGAGGCTTGGAACATTCCAGCCTCTCTTGAGCAGGAATGGGGTTTGGAAAGGGCATTTTCTGAGCACCCACAGCTACAGCTCTACGTCAGGGTGTCAGCACGGGCACTGGAACGGGGTACCCAAGCCAGCTTGGGCTTTTCCCCTTTTTATATCCTGGTTTTATTCTTGAATCTTCTATTTTTTATCTTGGCTGGGGTCCTTTCCCTAATTTTTTACCCTGGTTGAGGTTCCTCCTCTTATTTCTTACCTTGGAAACACCATTTGCTTTCATTTGAAGAGGGAACAGTAATTTAGAACCCAACCATGGGGATCACACCACCCAAATGGATTAAAATACAACCAAACAGCAACAAAAGCAGCAGGACAAGAGGAGTTTCAATTGCTGGTTCAGTGTCCAAGGGATTCTCCTCCACTCTGGCCCCGCTCCTGCCCGGGGATTTATTCCCAGAGATACAGAAAACACGTGCATGTGGGAGTGGGTCCAATTTGTTGGAGTGGGAGAGAAGAGAAGCAGATTCCACATCTCTGGAAGGCAGCAGGCAGAGGAAGCAGGCATTAACTGAGCCCAGGTGAATCCCTGGAGCTCAGGTGGGCTCTCCCCTGCCTGCCCCGCAGCCACAGCCATGGCTCCACCTGGCCCAGCCCAAATTCCAAGCACGGCCCTCTCCCCGAGTCTGGAAAAGTCACTGAGCTCCTTCCTCCTGCAGAATACAAATGGGTTTTCAAAGCAGGGAGATCACACTCAATCTGGAAGAATTTATGAGCCTGTGTTTTTTAAGCCATAATTTGTTTTATCTTCGCTCCTGTGAAAATATTGTTGATGGCAGCGTTTGAAGGCAGAGCACGGTGGGGACGGGACCAGCTGGTGCTCGGAGCTGGGCTGGCTGGCACAGAGCAATTTCAGTGCTGGATTTGGGTTAAACAAATTGAAATGTGCTTTAAATACCGGAGTCCTAAACTGACCAGCCGCTGATTGGAGTTAGATGGGGTCTGATGGGTTTGTTTCATCTCCAGCTGCTGCTTCCACGTGAAAGGAGCAGAAATGAGCAGATCGGGGGGGTGCTTGGATTTGCAGTGAAATATTTTCAGTGAATTCTCACTCCTGACAGCCACTCTTGTCTTTGCTGCCCCAAGCCTGGAGCCGGAGGGCCCCGAGGTGCTGCTGGGGCCCGAGGTGAGCTGCGGGCCCCCCGAGCTGGCCGTGAGCACCCCGTGTGCCCTGAGCATCCCGCACTGCGCCCACGCCGACCCCCAGCACTGGAGCATCCGCCTCAAAAGGAGGACGCAGCAGGGCAAGTGGGAGGTAAGCCCAGCCCCAGCCTGTGCCCACCATGGAGGTGGAATTAGCCCTTGGTGGTGCAGGGACAGACACAGAGGGACGCCTGAGAGGAACAATCACAGCGAAAAGGTTTTGCGCTTTGTGAAGAAGCAGCAGAATTGGCTTCGGGTGTTTTAGCAAGTTCATGGCTACAAAGCCCAGGCATGGATCCCACGGCTGCAGCCTGTCCTTCTGTCCTGTCCCTCTCCGAGCCCCTGCCTGGGTTTTGCTCTGCTTTAAACCATTCCCAGTCCCATTTCCCTCACTCAGATTTACTCAGTCCCTGGGCAGTGCTGGCCTCAGACAGCTGGGTCACCAAGGAGAGGGACAGAGGGACGTGGGGACACACAGGGACAGAGGGACAGAGGACACAGAGACAGAGGGACACGGGGACACCGGGCAGGACTGAGCAGCAGAGGCAGGGCAGAGGGAGTTTTTGAGGGAGGGAAATGTGGCTGTAATGGGTGTTCTGGAAGGAAGTCAAACCCCAGCCGTTGTTCAAGGTTTGCATATTGACTTTAACCTTCAAGGTAATTTTTTAACTTGACACTGGGGGGAAAAATTAGCCAGAAAGTCAAGAGCACTTGAAAAAAGCTGCTAAAATTGCTTAGGCATCATCATTATTATTGTATGTACACAGCGAGCTCTGCACAGGGCATGGCCATAAATCCTGCTGCTGACTCAGGGCTAAATTGGGAATATTTACTCAGGGAAGCAGTCCCCCTTCTCCCCTTCCCCGAGAGTGCAGCCTGGCTCCCAGCAACACTCTGCATTCCAGTTGAATAAAAATAAAGAATTAATGCCATGACTCCTATTGTCGAGGCCTATTGATTGGACTGCGCTTTATTCTTTTTAAACCTGAATTTCATTTTGCAGGAAGTGATGTCTGTGGAAGAGGAAACTACTTCTTGCTACTGCCTGTTGGATCCTTATGCCTGTCACATTCTCTTAAACAGCTTTGGAACTTATGCCCTAATTGGGGAACCCATCTCAGACTGCGCCGTTCGACAGCTGAAAGTCGCCGTTTTTGGCTGCCTGTCTTGCAACTCTCTGGATTACAATCTGAGGGTTTATTGTGTGGATAACACCCCTTGTGCATTCCAGGTAAATGGCTTCGCTTTGCTCCTCTGGGCTTTCTTTATTTTCCCATTAAATGCCGGCATCCTTTTACTCCCAATGAGAATACTGGATTTTTGAAGCGCCGCTGCACCGTTAGAATAAATCCCTTCAGTTCCCTGCAGTTGTGGATTTACGCTGAGGGCTTTAGGGCAGCCAAACTCTCTTGTTTGCTCTCTCATTTTTTGCCACATTCTCGACTACCCAAACTCACCCAGCCCTGCTTTGTCACACCGCGACATGAAATGACTCACAGAAGCAGGCTAGATGGAAAAGGAAAGAAAAAGAACCTAAAAAATAAACTTCATTTTCTGACTCCACTATATATACAATACTAAAAATTACAGTGGATCGGAGGGTGAAGCTGCCACCTCTCCAACCACACTGGTCAAACCAACACTCCATCAATTCTCTCTACCTACAAAGAAGAATGCAAAACAAAAAGTTATTTACATGAACAGTGCGTGAGAAAACTCAGTTGAAATATGTAAATATCAGAAGGCACGGGAAATTTAGGAAGAACTTTAAAAGTCTCAGAAGAACAGGGTGGCAGTGGTTTACAAAAATTCAATTATCCTGCATTTCCTCTTTAAAAAAAAAGCGCCCAATCCCCACGTGGCAGCTGGGATGAGAAAGATTTTCCTGCACCGTGTTCCAGGCCACAACAATGACATTCTCTGGCTCTTGGTAAACTCAGGGGCTTTAACAAAATGCTGTTCTTTGGGGAACCGAAATGCAAACAGTTGTGGGATGAATTTTTCCTTCCCCTTGCCGTGGCACAGGAATGGAAACACGGCTCTGACTGGAGCACACGCTGCTGCCTCTGTGCCTCTAATAAAAGCCAAGGCACCAAAAGCATTGTTAGAGGCTCACAATGGCTCTGTAATTATCCTCTTTATAACACTTAGGCAATTAGTGGGTACCGGTGTCTTCCTGATGAGTCTGGAGGAAATGATCAGAAGAATAATTACCAGTTCTCTGCCTTCCCAGGAGTGAGAGCCGGGTGTGTGGAGATAGTGAGACAACCGTGCATTTATGGAGGGATGCAGCCCTAAAAGCAAGGCAATATTAGTGGGGGAGTTACAGAGGTTTTTGGATAAAATATGGGGAATTACAGAGGTTTTTGCATAAAATATGGGATATTACAGAGGTTTTTGGATAAAATATGGGATATTACAGAGATTTTTGGATAAAATATCGGAGTTGGGGTTGCCAAGTGGTGTTTGACAGTTAATCCTGCACGGTGCAGGTTTATGTAAGAGACAAAATTCTCTTGTTTTTGACTTTTTCCCTGGCTGAAAACTCTCCTTGCTCCTCCAGCAGCGGAATTGGGCCTTTGTGAAGTTCTGAGTGTGCTGGGAAACTCCTGGCTCTCAAAATTGAGGAGACCCAGGTCCTTGTGGTGTTTTGCCCAAATGCTGCCGCTGTGGGAGGAGTCCCACGTCTGTCCCTGAAGGCAGAGCAGCACCCACAGAACATTCAAAAACACCCCCAAGATACTCCAGGAATTTTGGGGATGCTTAAGAAATAATCTGCTCCCTCTGTGGCTGGCGACCAAAAACTGAAATCTTCCAATTTCTTCCTTCGGGTGAACCCGACCACCAGGGGTTAAAGCAACTTAAATGCCTGGAAAAATAGGTTTATAATAGAAATCCATTAGTGCAGTTTCAGAGAGCTCGAGCATTGAATTTTCAGAAGGTCACAGTGATTCCAGGAGCTCCTCTAACGACGACTTTGGTCCTGACAAGCACTAAACCCCTTCGATGGACACACATTTGATATAATTTATGTGGCTTGAGAAAGGTAATTTGGAAGCACTGCTTGCCTGCTGATTTTTAAAGACTTCTGCAACCTTTCCTCCCTCACTGGTGTTTTTACTGCAGCAGCACAGGAATAAACATTGCTTAAGCACCGGCAGGGGTGATTTTTTTTTTTTTTTTGCCATTATGTTTTAAATTCACCGAATTACATAAAAATTTCTCTTGGAACAGAGCTCTGGAGGGCTGTAGTGCAAAACCCTGCCCAGAGTCTGCCCTTCACGCTGCTCAGGGTCTTGTCCAGTGATTCTGGAAGTGCCCCAGAGGTGGGAAATGGAAGGGAATGATTTCACCTGAAGCGTTTGAGGGCTCTGGAAAGCCCTGAGAGAAGTTCCTCAGCAAAGCTGCTCTGGAGTCCAGCTGTGCTGGGCTGCACTGGGGGTGTTGGAGAGGGGAGACAGCCAAAAATTCCGTGTCCAACCAGCATTATCTGCCCAGAAAATGGGGCTGGCAGTGCCCAAACCCAGCCTTCTGGGAAATATCAATGTCAAATATTTCTAGATATAAATACCATCAGCTGCCCACGAGAGAAACTCCGCTGTGCATTGGACACTGTGGGGGCACCCGGGACCCCCACGGAGAGGGATTTTCACTGGATTTGGGGTTTGTTCCCAATACTGAAAATGTTCTCTCACTCCTCCCTTGCAGGAAGTGGTTTCAGATGAAAGACTCCAAGGTGGGCAATTGCTGGAGGAGCCCAAACTTTTGCATTTTAAAGGCAACACCTGCAGCCTGCAGATCTCAGTGCTGGACGTCCCTCCCTTCCTGTGGAGAATCAAACCCTTCACTGCCTGTCAGGTACCTGGCATTTCACCTGCTTCCCTCTGCCCTGGGGGAGAGCCCAAAGGAACCAAGGCTCCTTTTGTTTCAGAAGCTTTAAACCTCCCGAGCACTTAACAAAAACATGTTGCCTTTTGATTCTGACAAACACAGATTTCGTTTACACCAGAATGCTGTAAATTTGTCATTTTACAGAAATGCTGGTGCTTTCCCTCCTTTCAGTTGCCTCCAACAGAAGGCAAATATTCCTGCTCAAACTTAACCACTCCTCAAGATGTTTCTAATATCTGTCATTCCAGTTTTGATATAACTATGGAAATATGGCTAAAAATGACATTTAAATGTAACCATGAGTTCAAATCACAGCACGCAGAGAGCAAGCATTAGAACTGAAGAGCAGCAAATTGGTTTTTCTCTTCTCCATTAATTAAAGAGGCTGTTGAAAACCGAAAAGGAAAAATCAAAACAAAAGAAGAATTTCCAAGGATTTTGATGACTGGAAATCCTAAGGAATGTGCTGGCACATGGAGTGGGCTGGTTTTAAAACACAGCACTCAATTAGAATGTACAATTTCCCTTCTCCCAGAAGCAGAGACACAGTTATGCATCCTCCAGGATTTTGGCAAAAACCCTATTTTAAATGTGTTGCCACCTTCCCCAAAACATGAGGGTAATGGGCTCTGAGAGTTACAAACACAGACCCAGAGCCAGAGCAAGCCTCTCCTCGTCAACAACGTGGGCATGATTTGGGCTACAGTTTAAGAAATTAAATAAAGGAATCCTTTTCAGCTTCTTAGGGAGAAGAGCATTTCAGTGTTTTGTTTGTTCTTCTCACTCACCTGTATTTTAAATGCCAGACCAAGCAGGGTTAGGATGTCCCAGTTCTCCAGCAGAGACCTGCCAGTGTGTGCCCAAAAGAAAATCAAATCAGAGGAGTTTCCCCTCAACACAACAAATTCACTTCTGCCCTCAGCAGATTAGAGAGCTCTGTACTTTGATTAATTTATTGTCTCCTAATCCCTTCTCCAAACAGGAATAATAAATGTCTGTGACAGACTGGAACTCCACCTCCAAGTGCCACTTAGAGCCTGATCAGAGCAGGGGCTCAGGGCTGGAAAAAAGCCTGTGCCAAACCTGTGCCGCCAGAATGGGCTGAACCAGGGCTACCCTGACCAAAGGAAAATTTACATTTTATACCTGCTGTAACTGGGGTGGCTTGGGCAGCTCAGAGACACAGTCGCTGTTCCTCAGAGGAGCTGCAGAACCTCCCCTGGCTCTGTGCTTCCCTCGCAGTGGAAAGTCTGGTGACAGCTCTGGTTTGGTTCCAGCCTCTTTATAGAGAAAAGGATCTATTTTTGCACGTGGAGTTTCTTCCAGTGTTCCCTGGGTTCCTCTCCTACGTCCCACCCTGTGAGAGCAGCTGCTTGTGCTGCCTGGCAGGAACAACTGAACACAGCCTGTTCCAGGAATGTCTCTGGTCCACCACCAGAGCTCCCCGGGCAGTGGGGGAGGGAGGCTTTATGGAAATGATGTCTCAGACGAGCAGCGATCCTGCTCTGAGGCCGAGCAGATGAATCAATCACGCTGAGGAGCTGCTGGAAGGCAGGTGGCACCAGGATCCTGCTCAGAGCCTGTGTTTGTCCTGGCCTGGCAGGAGCAGCTGCCCGGGGCTGGGCTCCCTGCCCGCCGGGGATCCCCGCAAACCGTGGGTGGTGCAGGGATGGGCACGGCAGGGGCTGGGCAGGCGCCTCTGGGTGCTCAAATTTGCCTCCCACCCTGCATCTCGTGGAGGATCCAGCTCTGCCTGGCGCCATGAGATGATTTACAGCCCCTCTGTCTGCAAGGAGCTTAATTATAAACGCGGAGTGGAGCTGAAAGCATCTCCGGAATACTCCAAGCACTCATTGTTCCAGCACTCCTTGCTGCTCTGCTTTGTTTCACACAGCTCCTTTCAGCTGAGTGGTTCTTCCACTCGGAGTGAAAGCAGAGATGATCACCCTGAAAAAAATCTAATTACAGTTGCTCCACTTCTAGCATTTTGCTAATGTTTCCTTTAGCACTGTGAGCATCTTACTACTGCTGCTGCCTCCAGCTCAGGATCCAGCCTGGGGCTGGGGACAGGCAGGGAGCTGGGGGCAGGAGAAGGGAAGGGTGGCAGGGCCAGGACAGCTCTCAGTGAGAAGTTCCTTTGGGATGGAAAGGGAAGGGTTGCAGGGCAAGGACAGTTCTTGGTGGGAAGTTCCTTTGGGATGGAAAGGGAAGGGTGGCAGGGCCAGGACAGCTCTCCGTGAGAAGTTCCTTTGGGATGGAAAGGGAAGGGTGGCAGGGCAAGGACAGTTCTTGGTGGGAAGTTCCTTTGGGATGGAGAAGGGAAGGGTGGCAGGGTCAGGACAGCTCTCAGTGAGAAGTTCCTTTGGGATGGAGAAGGGAAGGGTGGCGGGGCCAGGACAGCTCTCAGTGGGAAGTTCCTTTCCCTGGATTCTGGTTACAAGGTGATTCCAAGGAGACGCAGAGAGGCATCCTGATCCTGGCAAGGGGGAGGAAGTGAAATGCACCTTTCTTAAGTGTCTTTAAACATGTTTTTTAAGGGTCTTCCGTTACTTGTTCCCCTGAGCTCTCGGTCACTGCCACACCTCAGCATCCATGAACACAATCCTCATTTTTTTGGCTTTGCTCAGAGCTGGAGGGGACATTACCGAGCTCGCCCCAGCAGAGCGGGGCTGGGTGTGTCCCCCCCGGCCGTGTCCCCTGTCCCTGACGTGTCCCCGTCCCACAGGAGGTGCCGTTCTCCCGCGTGTGGCGCGGCAGCCCCCGGCCCCTGCTCGGCGCCTTCTCCCTGGAGCGCTTCAGCCCCGCCACCACCCAGCTGTGCTGCACCGTGTGCGTCAGGCAGCTGCAGGGCCACGAGCAGCTGCTGCACGTCCAGACCTCCGTCCTCGAGGTACAGCCACCAGCACCCCCTGGTCTGTAGGGCGGGATGGTCGTGGAACAGAATCCTGGGCTGGGATGGGGTGGGGTGGGTTGGGTTGAGTTGAGTTGAGTTGGGTTGGGTTGAGTTGGGTTGAGTTCAGTTGGGTTGAGTTGGGTTGGGTTGAGTTCAGTTGGGTTGGGTTGAGTTCGGTTGAGTTCAGTTGGGTTGGGTTCAGTTGGGTTGGGTTGAGTTGGGTTGGGTTGAGTTCAGTTGGGTTGAGTTCGGTTGAGTTGAGTTGGCTTGGGTTGGGTTGAGTTGGCTTGGGTTGAGTTGGCTTGGGTTGGCAGCACCTTAAAGCCCATCCAGTCCCACCCCTGCCATGGGCAGGGCCACCTTGCACCATCCCACCCGTTGGACCCTTCCAGGGATGGGGCACCCGCTCTCTGCGCACCGCTTCCCTCCCCGCTTTTGTCCTTTCCCCCTGTAGTTTTTGCTCAAAGCTGGAAGCAGTCTCTAAAGCCTTGCAGATCCCATTTCCAGCAGAAATCAAGGCACAGAGACTCTGCAGCACCAACGATAATTTATTGACAATTTAATAGTTTATTGTTGGGGTTGGTGGCTGCAGTTTCCTAGCAAGAAGGCTTGCAGAGCACTGAGGCTTGGGGACAGGGGTACAAACTGTGTCTCATGGGGACTGGGCCCTGCTCGTGGCTAAAAGAAATCAGACCTAGAGCTGAGCAAGCTGCCGATGTGTCCCACAGCCATGAGAACTTCAGCAGCTGCATTTTTAAAGCTTATTGAGCATCTTTGTTGATTAATCCAGATTAATACTTCTGGATTAGAGCTCCGCACCCCTAAATGCTCTGAGCAGGGAGTGCAGCAGCTGGACAAGAGCAGCACGAACATCATCCTGTGCAAACACTCCTCAGGACTGGCCAAGTGTTTCCTGCTCCTTTGCTGTTATTTCATAAAACCCCTCTGTCACTCTCTGTGCCTCCAGCCCGTGTTGCTGCTGCCTTGTTCTCCCTCTCTGCTGTGTTTTTAAGGGCCCTGTCTGTACACAAGTCCCCAGAGCATGTTCCCGTTCTGCTTCAAGCAGATTTGCTGCTGTGGAAGGCTTTCTCATGCCTATCTCCAGCAGTGATTGAAGAGGGAGGATAATTTGACTGCAAAATAAATCTGTGAGTGACAAGTCCCCCCCCGGAGCCGCTCCGTGCGTGACAATCCCCGCAGCGCCCGGGTCGCTGTGCTTATCTCACACGTGCAGGGCAGGAGCTTCTCCTGCTCTGCATCTTGAGCAGAGCCCAGGGCAGAGCTGCAGCCCCCAGTGTCGAGCCTGGCTGGCCCTGGGGACCTGTCACCAATGGTGGATGGAGGCTGCACCGTCGCTGCTGCTTAATATTGATGCTGTGTCACTCTCGGATGAGTAATGCACTGAAATTTGACTCTGTTATGCAAGGCTGCTGTGATTCCACGGGAAAAGAAGGGCCAGATCCGCAAAGGACCTGGATTCCAGAGGGGCTGGGAGAGCTGAGGTGCTTACGGAATTCAAGCGTTTAAAAAAACCCAAAGAGAGAGAGAAACAAACACAAATTCGTGTGTCCATGTTCCAGGTTTAAGCAATTAAAGATTTAGAAACCCAGCACTGCTCTGTAACAAAAAATAAACAAATAAGAAAACTCGTGGAAGGGAAAACCACCATTTTAAAGGTTTTTATGCACAAGTCCTCGTGATGTTGAAGGAACACCTTCTAGGTGTTCTTTTGCAATCCACAAAAGCACCTCTTAGCTCAGCCGTTTTCTGCTGTCAGTTCAAGCAACAGGAGCAGTCTGAGGAGGTTTGATTCTCCTTTCCCCGCTTTGCTTTGCCGTTCCCTGCAGACTGAGAGAGAAAACATCACCTTCTTTGGCCACGAGGACAGCGCCTTCCCCGCCCAGCTGGGCCCCAAGGCCTTCAAGATCCCGCGCTCCATCCGGCAGCGCATCTGCGCCACCTTCGACGCGCCCAGCGCCAAGGGCAAGGACTGGCAGATGCTGGCCCAGAAGAACAGCATCAGCAGGTGATGGCAGCGCCCTGGCAGGGGTTTGGCACCTGGAATGGGAATTTTTGGCCGTTCAGGGGTTGTTGGTTTGTGTCGGGGTCAGCTGGCAAGATCCCAACAGTGTGAAAGTCATTTTTTTCCCCGAAAAATGCGAAGAAGAGGTCTGGAATGCATGAAGTCAAGTTTTCAAGGTCGTTTATTTTTCCTTATCTATAAGTTTTTTCTGTCTGACCTGCTGAGGTCCAGCTAGTACAGAAGCCATGGCAGTTTCTGCTCAGCCCCGGGTATCTCCCACATTATATACCCAAAATTACGTGTACCATGTTCACAGCTCCCATACCAATACCTAAGATCTGTGTTGGACGGTGTGTCCCCATCCCAAACCAATAGAAAAGCGTCACCATCACAGCAAGACATGGGGGACAAGAAGGAGAAAAGAGCTAAGACACGCCCAAATCCCTCCATCTTGTGCCCCTGAATAACATTCTAAAAACCCCAAAATTCTACTTTTCCACCCTGTGTTAACTCAACTCCCACACTACTCAAACCCCTGTGGTTTGTAATTCCTCACACAAAGTTGGCAGCCGCTCCCACGGGCTAAAATGGAAGCCACAGGTGTTTTTGACTTCTTGCCAAGGTCTCCGAGCCCCCTGCCAGGGTCTGGAGCCAGCCAGGGCAGCCAGAGGGATGCCCTGGATTCCAACAGATTTGCTGCAGGTGTCAGCGGTGTGGGTGGGAATTAGGGGCTGAGTGGGGCTCACTCCTCGTTTCAGCTCCTCGTGCTGGGCTGGACGTCCTTCTGTCCACCCTCAGGAGTCCAAGGCTGCAGAAGGATTTTGTCCATTGTTGAGGAGCTGTTCAAAGCCCTTAGGAGGCTGCACATTCTCCCAGACAAATCCCCTTGGCTCTCATGGGTGCATTTCCTGTTCCAAAATGAATCCTGCAGATTTTTTTTTTTTTTGTTTAAGGGAAAGACATCTTTAAAAGAGACAATCATGCTCTACTCTTAGGAGTAATAATATTATGATTATTAAAACTGAAAGATGCTGTAAAAACCAATTTACTTCTTACTCTGCTTTTTCTGCTTGGCTAAATTAAATTGGCGGAGGCAGCTTCCTCACAAAAATATTTTCTGATTGTCACAAACTCTATAAATGCATTCCCAGGAGAGCAGAGGAATACTTAAATCAAGCAAAGTAACTTTCCATTGGCTTCCTGCTTTGCGTGGGAGCCTCAATAAACCACATCTGAACCAAAGGAAAAAGAGTTTTGGATAAACACTTTGCTTTACCAAATTCTGTACAAATCACCTAAAAGCGGCACACTGACAAAAACAGAAAGGCACAGATAAAAGGTGTTGTGTCTTTGCACGGCCACAAGCATCAACTGCTGGAAATTCCTCTCCCTGTCAAATCCTTGCTGTGTTTCCTGGTGGTGCTTCCCAGAAGGGATTTGCTTGCCCATCCCAGGGGCAGCAGTGCTGGGCCTGGGGACACCCTGGGCTGGTGGTCACTGTCCCTGTGCCAGGCTGGGCGGGGGCCGCGTGAGGAGCCACCACCCCCGGGGGCTCCTCAGCTCATCCCCCCAGCTCTGCGGGAGGGGTTTTACTTTCCAAACACGTGGATCATGCTGGGCACAGGGCACGGCTGCAGCCCAGGCTGCTCCTCATCCCCTTTTCCCTCCCTTCCCTGCAGGAACCTCTCCTTCTGCCTTCTTCCTCACCCTTTTCCCTCCTGTCCCTGCAGGTACCTCTCCTCCTTATCCTTTTTCCTCCTTTCCCTGCAGGAATCTCTCCTTCTTCCTCATCCTCTTGCCATCCTTTCCCTGCAGGAATCTCTCCTCCTCATCCTTTTCTCTCCTTTCCCTGCAGGAATCTCTCCTCCTTATCCTTTTCTCTCCTTTCCCTGCAGGAATCTCTCCTTCCTCATCCTTTTCTCTCCTTTCCCTGCAGGAACCTCTCCTCCTTATCCTTTTTCCTCCTTTCCCTGCAGGAATCTCTCCTTCTTCCTCATCCTCTTGCCATCCTTTCCCTGCAGGAATCTCTCCTCCTCATCCTTTTCTCTCCTTTCCCTGCAGGAATCTCTCCTCCTTATCCTTTTCTCTCCTTTCCCTGCAGGAATCTCTCCTTCTTCCTCATCCTTTTCCCTCCTTTTCCTGCAGGAATCTCTCCTTCTTCCTCATCCTTTTCCCTCCTTTCCCTGCAGGAATCTCTCCTTCTTCCTCATCCTTTTCCCTCCTTTCCCTGCAGGAATCTCTCCTCCTTATCCTTTTCCCTCCTTTCTGTGCAGGAACTTCTCCTCCTTATCCTTTTCTCTCCTTTCCCTGCAGGAATCTCTCCTTCTTCCTCATCCTTTTCTCTCCTTTCCCTGCAGGAACCTCTCCTCCTCATCCTTGTCTCTCCTTTCCCTGCAGGAACCTCTCCTTCTTCGCCACCCAGAGCAGCCCCTCCGCCGTCATCCTGGACCTGTGGGAGGCGCGGCACCAGCACGACGGCGACCTGGACTCGCTGGCCTGTGCCCTGGAGGAGATTGGCAGGACACACTCCAAGCTCTCAGAGGTGGCAGAGCCCGAGCTGGAGGAGCCCGAGTTCCCCTGCAGCAGGAAGGGCCTTTAGTCCCTCTGCCCCGCCGGGACGCGCGGCCAGCCCGGCCCTGAGCCCGGGCCGGGGGGACAGGAGGGTTTGTGGGGATGGGACCCACCCCACATCCGTGGCAGCGGGAGGAGCAGAAGCAGCCCTGCTAAAAAAACCCTCCGGTGATGAGGAAAAACGAGCTTCTCCCTGTCCTCCTCCACTTAAAATCCACCTTTTGGTGCCCCAAACAAACCTGCACTTGTGTCGGTCCCGGGGCAGGAGGGAGAGAGACACAGAGCCATAAGAGGTAAATGTTATTTGTGTTTAGGAACAGTCATGTTCGTGTACTGCCTAGTGAAAATCAACAAATAATGTTGGATATTTTGAGCCACTGGAGGTTGGTCCTGGTTAAAAGGTTTCTCGCTTCGAGAGTGGTTTAAAATCCCATCACGTTGTCACTTTATGTCTGCTACAGGAAAACTGAAAATTTGGCCTTATCCTGTTCAGATGCTTGAGGAATTAGAAGAACTCATCATTATTTCATATCATGTGTATTCCAAATAATTTGTTTTAAAAATTCAGCCCCTTAATGAATGTACATTTGCTGCAGAGCTTTGCTGCCTGCTCTGTTACCAAAATTCCAGAACAAACCCCTTCTCTCTGAGACTGGGGGGTGTGCACACGCCAGAGGAATTTTCTAATTTTCTACGTCTGCAAACTTTCTTAGTCAAAAAAACCTGTCTTTGGGGGTGGATTTAAATAACCAAATAACACACGGGAAATTTCCAGCCCTATTTTAGCACGTTGAGACATTTATTTTTATTACTTCATGCTCTGTGCCTGAGCTGAAGGTGAAGGCAATCAGCACAGCTTCATTTTGGTTTGGTTTGGTTTCAGACTGAGACCACAAACCCCACACGGCACTGCCAGCACTGGCCTTGATTTCGTTGCACATTTTGGGAATTTCACCGGGTGCAGAGCTGGCTGTGTTACCTTGGTTTAGCTACAAATTGCATTTACCCCCAAAATCAGAATCTAAGCGGAGAATTCGCCTCGTTTTTTACCCGTTCCATACAAATATGATTTATGACTTCAACCAAACCAAAAAAGAGCTGTCACTGTGAGCAAGGGCCTGGCGGAGCTGGTACCGAGCCAAATGTCAGCATTATTTTGACCATTCCTTTCACTCACATCCTTCACCCTAGCCGAGGTGCTCCTCGGCCCGTGGGGCTGCCGGGGCACAGTCAGGAGAAACAGGAACAGAAATGAGGCTTTGGGAGCGTAGTGGAAATGCAGGAAACCCAAACTAAGGACTTGGGGGGCTGTTTTAGCCTCGTGTTTGGCTGAGAGCAGCCCCCAGGGCAGGTCCAGTCTGGAACTACTCCTTCACTCGGGACTGCAGTGTGAAAATCTGAACAACAGCAACAACGAGATCAACAACAGCAGCAACAGCTCTGCCCTTGCTCCTGCTGCTCTGAAATCACGAATGTCGCTGCCTGCCCAGCTCAGGAATAGGCTGAGACTTGGAAATCCCGAGTCTTGGGAATCCTGAGAGCTGTGCAAACCTTGCCTGCAGCTCAGCATCTCCTGCAGCCCGGCAGGAGGCTCCTGGCGCAGGTTTAGGGGCAGACAGAAATACCGGCTGCAAGCTGTCACTGCTTTCAGCAGCACACGCTCCTCCAGTTCTATCTCCAGTGACTGCCAGTCCTCCTCCTCAGAAACCTGTTCTTCGCTGGACAAAATGTCAGGAATCAGAAAAAACAAAACAAGGAGAGGCACCCGGGGAACGAGCGCAGCGAGCTGCCGTTGTCGGGGAAACCAGCCCGCTCTGCCTGCAGCAGGGAGTTCGTTCTCTGCTCCCGGAGCAGGCTGCCTTTGTGTCCCCCGGGGCATTCCTGGGAGCTGCATCCTCCTGCTCTGCTGTCCCAACCCACGGGAGGTGTCCCGACACCCCAAAGGAGCCGCAGGAGCTGCGTGGGCTCAGCCCCTGCTGCCTTTCCTCAGGGAACAGCCGGGTTCTGCGCAGCCCTGGCAGCTCTGCAGACCCCGCCAGGGCAGGACACCCCGCTCACAGGGACCCCAGCCCGGCCCCAGAATCCCAGATCCACCCACAGTCCCACGGAGGTCGTGTCCTGGAAGGGAATACATGTCCAAAGTGGACGATTCCAGAGGGAAGCTGTTCCCCCGTGCCCGGGGCAGGGCTCAGTTGGGTGTTGCCCTTTAGGTTTTGGTCCCTGGTTTTTCTTCCCTTTGGCTAAATCAGGTTGCTTTGCTGCTGATCTCACTCTTTGGGAACCTGAATCAACAACTCCCGAGTTTTCCTTCCTATTCCTGACTGCTTTGATGCTCTTGTGTTCTTCAAATGAACCAGAAATGCCCCAAATATTTATTTCCTTCCTCCCTTTCTCCTAAAAAGACCTTTTGGAAATCTCTGCACATATTCAGATGATTTGACCCAAAACACAGATGTGGAGGAGCACCTGGAAAAGGATTAGAGGCCAGAAATTAAAAATTCATTCCTTTCTTCTGTTGTATAAATTATGATAATTGAAAAAGAATTTTCTTGAACCGGAAAGCAAAAGAAAGAGGAATGTGAATTTCCCCCCTGTAGATTCCACGTGGCTGCCCTGGCTCTATGCAGGGGAAAGAGCCATTCTGATTTTACATCACCAAAGAATCTGCTTTAATAGATTTCCATCTTCCTGAGCACTTTGCCCAGGTATTTCTGTGCCATGACTCATTGCAGACTAATGGCTGCATTTTAAAAATGACTCCCAGCTCCGCCAGCACCATAAAGCTCATTTCCATCTCGTACCGCCCTGCACTCCCACAGAAATTTTATTGGGATTTTTGTAATAGATGAAGAGATATCAACACAATCCTCTTACAATCCAGCGAACTGCTTTTGTCATTGTTTTTATCTCTGGCCACAGCTGCCCTCCCCCTCTCTGGCCTGGGCTCTGCTGGCTTCCAGAGAATCTTATTCAGCATAAATCACTAAAAAGGGATCTTGCAGGGTCCAGGATATTCACATCACACTGCGACTCCATTCTTCTTTCCCACCTGCGAGGCAGTGCTGTGTGAGTTTTAAAGCATTCAATAACTGATCAATTCCAATTTTCCACAAAAGAGAGGCACAGCTCAGGTCCACGATGTGTTTAACAAGGGAGGGACCGGGCTGGGCTTCTGGTCACCACCTGAATCTTCATTTTCAGGCTGTTCCTGCCTGTAAAACACAGACCGCAGCAAAGAGCTGTGTCCGTTCTTGGCTGGTAATTAACTGAGAGGAAAACAGGAAACGAGATTTGAAATCCTTGACGACCCTGGATGATCTCCAGGGTTTTTCCTCTCTGGCCTTTCCTTGGCTGATGCCCCCAGGGAGTTCTCTCTCACCTGAGGCACATCAGGAGAGGCTGAACATCCCTCACCCAGAGCCTGCCCATGCTACATTTCCCAGATTTGGGTGAAATTGGTGAAATTCCTCCCTGGACACTGCTCCTGCTCCAGCAGGGGTTGGAGGGTGCACAGACTTCCCTGCCCAGCCCCAGGATTTGGGTGGAATTGCTGAAATTCCTCCCTGGACACTGATCCCTCTCCAGCAGGGGTTGGGAAGTGCACAGACCTCCCTGCCCAGCCCCAGGATTTGGGTGGAATTGGTGAAATTCCTCCCTGGACACTGCTCCTGCTCCAGCAGGGGTTGGGGGGTGCACAGACCTCCCTGCCCAGCCCCGGATTTGGGTGGAACTGGGGAAGTTTGGGGTGCCCTGCACCCAGCCTGGCAGGGCAGGAGGGGAAGGTTTGGGGGTTCCTCCCTTGGCTCTGGCAGAGTGGCACATCCAGCCCCTGCCAAACCCACGCTGGAACTGGGAATATTGATCCATGGCTGGGGGAACTCCTCAAGGAATTCCTTCAGGTGTCCCTTGCTCGGGCACTGGAGGGGGAGGGAGGAAACCCCAAACCCCAGCCCCAAATTTTTAGGTGAAGCTGTGATTTTTCCATCCTTTCCCCTCTCAGCCCCAACCCCAGGCCCCGCAGGGCTCCTGAGTGCCTGTCCCAGCTGGGCAGGGCACACACAAACCTGGCTCACAGACACAGCTTTGGGAACAGCAAACTCCACCTCCACCAATCCTCCACCTCCCCGTCCCGCTGTGGCCCCATCCCAGCTGATGAACGGCTACAAAAACGTGAAGTGTGCTCCTCCTGTCCATTTGGAGAAGATAAAATGTGGTGCTGGTCAGTCTGGTGAGACTCTGAGCCGTGTCAGACAAGAGACTACAAAATTCCCATTGCGTTTTCAACTCCCACAACTTTGGACCAGCTCTTAGGTGAAAAGGGGAGGAGGAACTTCAACCCAGTCCAACACAAAATAGAAATAATTCCTAAAAAGAGGAAAAAAACCCAAAAAACCCACAAGTATTCCTCTAGAGAGAGCTGTTTTCTCTTCTGCTCCTTTCTCTGTGCAACGAATGGGTTGTGGAAAGGTCTGTTCTCTGCCCGAGCATCCCTCCCTGCCCCGGGCTCGGCGTGTTTGGGGTGAAGGAGGGCAGAGCTCCGAGCCCTTCTGAGGATGGAGCTGAAGCAGCGGGGAAGGGAGACAGAACGTGGAATCAAAAGCATGGCCTTGGCTTCATACCACACTTTCTGTGCCTTGTTCTATCGATGTAAATTCTGAATGTTGTACAGTGAAAATACTTGGGAAAGACTCCTTGGGAAAGGCTGCACTGGCTTCTTTTTTCAGCACATGTACATATATAAATATCTATACATATATATATATATATATATATTTGGTAATGCCAGGCAGCTGTGCTCTATTGTCCTGGAGAAGTCCGAGTGGACACTTTGGGTGTTTTCTGTCGAGTTCCGGAGCTGTGAGGCCCCGTTGGCGAGAGGTGTACAGGTGGGAATGATGGATAGCAGCTATTTATGAATAAAGAGTCTTTTACTGACCCCTGAGCCTGCTGTCCTTTCACTGCTGGGCTCAGGCCAGGCACGGGGAAGGGCGGCTCACACCTTTTTGGTTTTAGTCATCCAATTAATTAGCTGTTAATCAAATCTGTGCCCAGTGCTGGCCCCTCAGTTCGGGAAGGACGTTGAGGTGTTTGAGCGTGTCCAGAGGAGGCAATGAGGCCGTTGAGGGGCTGGGAACACAAATCCTCTGAGGAACGTTTGGAGGAGCTGGGGGTGCTCAGCCTGGAGAAGAGGAGGCTCAGGGGTGACCTCGTTGCTCTCCACAGCTCCCTGAAGGGAGGTGCAGACAGGTGGGGTCGGTCTCTTCCACCGGGCAGCACTGACAGAACAAGAGGGCACAGCCTCGAGCTGCGTCAGGGGAGGTACGGGTTGGATATTAGGAAAAAAAAATTCACCTAAAGAATAATAACTTTTAGAAGAAGAAGAAGAAGAAGAAGAAGAAGAAGAAGAAGAAGAAGAAGAAGAAGAAGAAGAAGAAGAAGAAGAAGGTAATAATAAGATAATAAGATAAGAATAATAAGAATAATAATAAGAATAATAACTTAATAATAACTTTTCTATATTTTAAGAATTGTCTTCCCAGGGAGGTGGTGGAATCACCATCTCTGGATGTGTTTTAAGAAGACTGGACGTGGCACTTGGTGCTGTAGTCTGGTTGAGGTGTCAGGGCATGGGTTGGACTTGGTGATCTCAGAGGTCTCTTCCAACCTCATTATTCTGTGATTCTGTGATCCTTTAATTTATTATTCAGTCCTCCCCAAGAGCAGTTGGTGAAAGGCTCCCCAGACCCTCCCTGTGCCTCGCAGGGACTGCAGGAGGGACAAAGCCCCGGCACCAGGAGCCCCCAGTGGGTGCCAAGGAGCTCCTGAAGGCCCAGTTTGGGTCCTGGAAGCACAAAAACCCCAGGGGATGTTTCCAACACCAGGGAAGCTCCAAACCCCACCTATTCTTCAACATTTTTATTTTTTATTTTTTATTATTATATTTTTATAATTACATTTTTATTTTTTTATTATTTTATTATTTTATTATTTTAATATTTTATTACTTTATTATATTATTATATTAGCTCGCCAGCCCCTGCTCCGAGCAGGATTTTCCTGCAGAATTCGGGAGAGGGTTTGAGAGCAGCCCCGAAATCAGGGATGGAGCTGAGAGATTCCCACGGAGGGGAAAAAGGACCCCGGCTTTGAGGGAGCGTGAAAAAACTGAATATTGGCGGTTGGTGCCTGGCAGGGAGGGCAGGGCTGGCAGTGCCCGGGCTTGGGGACCTCCAGGGACATCCCAGAACATCCCAGGGATATCCCAGGGACATCCCAGAACATCCCAGGACATCCCAGGGACATCCCAGGGACAATCCAGGGACATCCCAGGGACATTCCAGGGACATCACGGGGACATTCCAGGGACAATCCAGGGACATCCCAGGGACAATCCAGGGACATCCCAGGGACATTGCAGAGACATCCCAGGACATCCCAGAACATTCCAGGACATCCCAGGACATCCCAGGACATCCCAGGACATTCCTTGGCACAGACATCCCCCGGCAGGGCCGGGCTGTGCCCACACTCGGGGACATTCCAGGGACATCCCAGGGACATCCCAGGACATTCCAGGATACCCCAGGACATCCCAGAACATCCCAGGACATCCCAGGACATTCCAGGGGCATCCCAGGGACATCCCAGGACATCCCAGGACATCCCAGAACATCCCAGAACACCCCAGAACATTCCAGGACATCCCAGGACACCCCAGAACATCCCAAGACATCCCAGGACATCCCAGAACATCCCAGAACACCCCAGAACATTCCAGGACATCCCAGGACATCCCAGGACATCCCAAGACATCCCAGAACATCCCAGAACACCCCAGAACATTCCAGGACATCCCAGGACATCCCAGGACATCCCAAGACATCCCAGAACATCCCAGGACATCCCAGGACATTCCTTGGCGCAGACATCCCCCCGCAGGGCCGGGCCGTGCCCACACTCGGGGACATCCCAGGGACATCCCAGGACATGCCAGAACATTCCAGGGACACCCCAGGACACCCCAGGACACCCCAGGACATCCCTTGGCACAGACATCCCCCGCAGGGCTGGAGCCCCGGGGCGTGCGGGGTGCCAGCCGTGCCCCCCTCATCCACGATCCCGCCGGGTGATTTTATCCCGGCTGCCAGAGCCGGGATTTACCGCCCCATTCTCCAGCTGCCCTCTCCCTGCCGCTCATTCCTTTATTTGTTAATGGCCTTTTCTCTTGTTATATAATCCTGTCAGCAGTGTAAAATCGTCTCTCAGGACTGCTCAGGGGTGTAAATCTCCCGGGCCCGGCGCTGACAGCGCTGAGTGCTGGTGGCAGGAGCCCCGGCCTGTCCTCCAGTAATTGTCACCACATGATAGGAAAGTGTAAGATTTAATAAGGTCATAAAGCAGAATGGCACCAGCCCGGCTGATGGGGTTTTTTTCCATTAGCATTCAGAAGATCTGGATTCGGCGGGACAATAAATTACGGCAGCGAGCAGAAATGACCCATTTGATTATTCAAGACTTTCCAGGAACGCGGGGAGAGCGGCAGGGCCCGGGACAAAATTCCCACAGGAATTCCCACCGAGCTGAGCTCAGCTCCGGAGGAGGGGAGGAGAGGCTTTGCAGCTAATTTAGTGGAGCAAAATCAAATATTCCCATCAAAGCCCGTGCAAGTTGGCGACAAAGAGCTCCGTGCTGATTGCAAGCTCCAATGCAGAGCCCTACATCAACACCGGTTAGGTAAAACCTGAAAAAAAAAAAAACCCAAATAAATTAAATGAAGAAAAATAGAGATAGTGCCCTCCCCACCGGAGCGTTTTCCCCTCAGAGCAGCACAGCTCCCCTTTTGTCTGATCCCACGTCCTCAAGCTCCGGGCAGCTTCTGAAACCTCACCTGGAACACAAACTGACCTTAAAGCCCTTCCCAAAGCCCAGACCCAAAAATTCCCGAGCACTGAGAAACACCCGAAGCACCGCTGGCACTCCTGGGAGCTCTGCGAGCTGCTGGCACGTCTTGAGCTAAAAATCGGATTTTTAAAGGTGCTAATTAGCAGCTGAGCCCTTCTGAGAAATGCCAGCCCGTCTGTGGGTGACGAACACCTCGGAGAGCAGGAGCCTGGGTTTCCCCAGCCCCACTCGGTGGATGTGCAGGTAAATTTTCCCCCTCATTACCTGGAATGTTCGGGCTCCTGCTCAGACACTTGCCCACGGCTAGCAATTATTTACTGCTCATTATCACGGGCTCCTGTCAGCTTCAGGGAGCCGGGAGTGAGCAGGAAACGAGGAGCAGAGATCTGGGCTCGTGGAAACACCAACAACATTAAAATGCAAGGCAAGAAAAAGCACCTTGAGCTCCGACTCACAATTTACAAACTCGCCGAGGAGTGACAAGCGTTCCTGAAAGGATTTGTCACCATCAGACCCATTTAAGGAGCTGTGACAGCGCTGAATTCCACATTCCACGTTCCTGGGGAGAGAACTTCACCGTTTGGCTTCGGAGAAAGTCAAATTAAATTTTGACTGTGGGAAAGGTGCAGCGCTTTCCTTCCCAGCAGCCTGCCCTTCACTGATGGTTTCTGTTTCATTCTCCCTGCTGTGGAGGGAACTCGGAGCTCTCTGCAAACACGAGGCTCATTAAAGCCCTGCTCCGGAGTTTGCAGAGATCACAGCAAAAGGTTTACACCAAAAAAAAAAAAAAGGACGCTGCTCTTTATAAAGTGCATTTCCCCCGATCTCCTTGAAGGATGAGTTACACCCCGGCTCATTTTCCTAAACAGCTGCCAGCTCCTTTAGGAAATATCCCTTTAGGAAATATCCCTTTAGGAAATATCCCAGACAGGCAGAGCTCATTCTTTCCACGCTTATTTCAATCCCAGTACCTGGGATTATTTTATTATTTATTGCTTTATTTTATTTATTGCAGATAAAAAGAGGAAATGAGGCAGCAGAGGTTGTTACTGGGGGCCCTGCTGGAGCGGGAGCCTCACCTGGGGCTGGCTGGAATTGAAATTTTGGGGCTGAATTAATAACGAGCCCAGCTGGGAAATGCTGCCTGTGCCCTGCAGGGCTGGAAACGTCTTCTGACATTAATAAAAAAGGGAGGGGGCAGAGCAGGGAACACATGGAATAAAAACCTTCCCCGAGCTCCTGACAGGCCAAGGGATGCTCCTGCTGGCTCTGACACCTTGCAGGAGGAATTTCACAGCTCCCTTAGTCCTTCCCAACACATCCGGGAGATGCTGAGAGCCCAGGACCAGCTCAGCATTTTGCAGAGCAGTTAATTCAGCCGAGCGCGCCCGGGGAGGTGGAAAACGGGCACGTTTTTGGGTCACCGACCGCCGAAGTCAGGGTGCTCACACCGCAACCACCGTCATTAGCGCGCCCGTTATCGGTCACTGGGGGTGGCAGGAAATAACAGCAATTTAATACCACACCACGTGCCAAGGAAAGCCTTTCCAGCCACACGCCACGGCACAACCCCGAAAAACCCCAGAGGATGGTACCTCCGTGCTACCCCACACACAGAAAACGTGTCTGAGGGGCTCAGCAGCCTGGAGGGGGTGGGAAAGCAGCAGAGCTTTAGCAAGCAGGGCATTCGGCAGCTAACGAGGGGTCTCTGCTGGTAGAGCTGAATCCGGACAGAAGCACGGGGGTTTGTAAGTGCAGAGCTCCGTCTGGCCGAGGGAACAACCAGGAGATGATCCTGCTCTGCCTTGGAGCAGTTCCAAGGGGGAATATCCCCGTCAGGCTGAGCAGGACACAGGTCACAGGGGGAGAGCGAGGATTTCAGGGGTGGCATCTCCTCCCTGCCCCGAAATTCAGATGAAAACGTTGCCCTGCAGAGGCTCAGCTGGGTCCCTTCCATCCTTGTCCCTTGCCTGTCCTTGAGTTTGTCCTTGCAGGTGAGAGCGAGGAGCCTGGGAGAGGCTGAGCTTTGCAGAGCTCGCTGCTGCTCCCAGCCAGACCGAGCCCGGCCCGAGGCGATGCTGCTCCGCACGCAGCAAATGCCAAGAAAATTAAAACTTTCTTCCTGAATTTTTTCTTTATTCCTCCCCACTGGAATTCAGCATCCACTCCAGCGGAGCTCTGTGCTGCCGGGTGACCTTTGGGTGACATTTGCTTTGCTCGGAGCAGCAGGAGGGACGAGCCCAGCCCCGGGCAGGCAGGGAAGGGCTGGGGTGAGCTGGGCTGGGGTGCAGGGAGGAAACTGAACTCCCAGCCAGGGCACAGCGCCGAGGTCACAGCTCCAGGTTTTACTGATCATCTGTTACCACACCGTTTCCCCCTGGGAGAGCTCCAGAGCCCCTGGGATCAGGGCACCTCCCTGGTGGCACCAAAGAAAAGTGACAGTGGGCCAAAAAAGAGTTACCTCAGAGCTTTGTGTATTTAACCTCTATTTATTCTGCTTCCAAGCTCTTAATGCCTATAAGTGACTCCTCCTGCTTAAAACAGGGAAGAGGTAAAAAGAGAGATAGAACAAAGCCCAGCACAGCCATCCAGGAAACAACAGAGAAGAATAATCCACTTTCCAGGCTTTTATAAGTCATAAATGGGTTGGTGTTTGGGTAAGTTCTGCAGGATTCTTGATTTTAAAAAAATACATAATTAGAAAATGAAACCTTCCTAGCTCTCACAGTTTGGGGGTTTAAAACACTTCTGTAAATAGAATTATCTGCTTCAGAGACATTAAACCCACCAGTGGAATCTCCTGCGTTACCACCTCGTGAACATCTGACCTCCAGCACGGGGAAATAATGAAAAATTAACGGATCCAGATGTGCCAGCCCTGCCGGTGGCAGATGTTCATTTTACACACCATTTAGAAACCCCCAGTGCATTGGAGTACGGGAGGATAAAACGATGGAATAATGGGAAGGAAGGGAAGAACGCCGGGAGTGAAATCTGCACCTTCCCGGGGGGTGGAAATGCAGGCAAGGGCAGGAGATCACTCCGAGAGCAGAACGTGTCCCTTCGTGGCAGCTGCTTGTCCCCAGCACTCCATCCACCCATTCCTGAAGGTGCCAGACAAAGAACAAGTGGCAGAGAGTTTGAATTCACAAAACTCGCTCCAGACTCACCCCCAGCAGGGATTTGCCAGCCTGAATCCCTTCCTCTGCCGCGAACAACCATCCGTCTTTTCTTCTCCTTTTTCATCTGCGGTTTTTGCCCTCCTGGGGATTATTTTTGCCTCTTTTCTGCCTGTCCCACCTGGCACGGAGCCCCTGATGGAGCTGAGCTGTCCCTCCTCAGCTCTGCCCATCCTGCCCGGGGCTTTCAGTGCATCACAACGCCACAAATGCTCCCAAATTTAACAGGGATCAGCTGTTCCGTCCCGAGGTTCCACACAGAGCTCCTGCAGCCCAACAAGGCAGCCCTGAGCAGAAGAAGCTGCCGTGGGAGTGCTCAGGGGCATCCCCAACCTCTTCCCCCTGCCCTGCAGCCCCTCCTGGAGCTCTGAGGCTGCCCCGGACCATCTGCAGGTGTGATCCTGGACAATTTGTCACAGCAGCAGGAGCTCCTTTGTGCTTTGTGCTCCTTTGACTCTGATGAGCAGCCTCAGGAGCTGATGGCTTCTGAAGATCAGCTCAGCGCTCAGAGCTCGGCCTTCCAGCCTTAATCCTGATTTTGTGCCTTTGATTCGCACACGGGCGGCGGAGGCACAGCTCTGTTGACCAGGCAGGTTCCATTAAAGCCCTGCACCACGGAAATGTTCTCTGGGGCTCTCTGCCCTCCCCTCGGAGGGTGGGAGGTGCTGCAGGTCCATCCTGGGGACAGATTCCTGCGGATCTGGGCCACCACCCTCCCCGCAGGAGGCACAGGCAGCTCTCAGACCGCCTCAGCCTCACCCAGACCCCCGAGAGCTCCGGGAGCTCTGCCCAGCCCAGAGCAAAACCGAGAGGAGCAAAGCTGGCATGGAAAGGGAAAGAACCAAAACTGGAGAGGGAAAGTGCGATGTCGCTGTCGAGCAGGACGGGAACAGAGAACTCTAGATCAGAAGGCAAAGAAAATGAGCTCTGATTTATTTCAAATATACCGCTCTATATATAGAGAACATCGAGAAGATTAATTTCATTGGTCTTAGAGTAAAAACATGTCCCACCATTGGTGTGCAGTGAATGACGCACAGCGGCAGAGCATATCTATAAACAATGTGAATAACAAGATCGATTAGAGAATTATTTACATTCTTTCCCAACTGTTTCCCAGGCTCTTGCCTGGTTAGAAAACCTTTCTCTTTCTCTCTGACTGAGCTGAGAATATCCACAGTGCTGGGACCTCCCCGTGCCATTGGCAGCTCCAGGGGCGGGCACGGGGCACTGGGCTGGGCACGGGGGCACTGCCCTGCCTCGCCGCTGTGATTTCCTCTGTAAAACAGCCCTGAACGAGCAGGGCAGAGCAGGGCACTGCTGCCTGCCCAGGTCTCACCTTTCACCTGTGGCACGGCTGGGCTGGGAGTGCCGTGTAGAGCAGGGGCACAGAGCGGTGCCCTGCAGGAGCAGGAGCAGATTCTCCTGGGGACAGGAGAATCACAGAATCACAGAATAATGAGGTTGGAAGAGACCTCTGAGATCAACAAGTCCACCCTATGCCCTAACACCTCAACCAGACTACAGCACCAAGTGCCACGTCCAGTCTTTTTCTAAACACATCCAGAGACGGTGAATCCACCACCTCCCTGGGAAGACAATTCCAGAACTTTATTATTCTTTCGGTGAAATTTTTTTTCCTAATATCCAACCTGTACCTTCCCTGACGCAGCTTGAGGCTGTGTCCTCTTGTTCTGTCAGTGCTGCCCGGTGGAGAGGCTGGGGACAGTGGCCTGGGCTGCCCTGGGAAGCCTCATCCCCTCACTCAGCATTCAGCAGCACTGCAGGGACTTTATTTACCCACTTTATGGGCAATAACTCAGTTATTTATCAATGCCCAGAGGGGAAAAAAAAGAGGGGGAAAAAAGAAAAAAAAAAGCCCAATTCTTCAGCTGAGATTAGCGGAGAAGCAGGGAAGGGGCAAATCCTCGGAGCACAAACAGATTGCACTATTTATATATGAAAATGTTTTCTGCATCTATAAACTTCCCATGCCCAGGCACTTTAATTAATTGCAGGGGTTGCCATGGTAACCTCCCTAACTCAATTACAGCTCTGCAGAGGGGTGAGCGTGCCCGTGACAGAGCAGGTGCCTGGTGCTGGGCCTGCAGTGGGAGCGGATCCCGCGGAAATGGGAGTGGATCCCATGGAAATGGGAGCAGATCCCGTGGAAATGGGAGCAGATCCTGAGAAAATGGGAGCAGATCCCATGGAAATGGGAGCGGATTCCACAGAAGGGGGAGCAGATCCTGCAGAAATGGGAGCAGGTCCTATAGAAATGGGAGTGGGCCCTGTGGAGAGGGGAGTGGATCCCATGGAAAGAGGAGCAGATCCCACAGAAACGGGAGCAGATCCCACTGAAATGGGAGCAGATCCCACAGAAACAGGAGCAGATCCCACAGAAACGGGAGCAGATCCCATGGAAATGGGAGCGGATCCCACAGAATGGGGAGCACTGGGCGCCTCTGTCAGGAGCTGAGCCCCATTTATCCCAAATCCCCCCGAGGGGCGGCACAGCACAGGAGCACAGATCGGTGCCAGACTGCTGAACACAGCTGATTTCCCTGGAGATGGGCAGAGAGGAGATTTTGGGGAGGGAAGTGCAGCTCTGGCAGGCTGAGGAGCCCCGGGTGAGGGGGACACAGCTCCCACAGGGACACCCCACAGCTGCAGACCCTCCAGATCTGCTCTGCTACAGATCCTCCTCTGGCACTGCCAAACTCCAGCACTGCCTCTGGGCAGGGCAGCCCCTCTGTGGGAAAGAGATCTGTAAAGAATTCTTAAAACTTGATAGAAAGTTGTTTTGGTTTGGAAAGACAGGCGTCTTGCTTAAGGAAGGCAGGAGCCTCCTCTGAAATGGAAAATGCAAACCCCCTCCCTCCGAATTGTTATAATTCTGAAATTAAGGGGCTCTCAGGCAAAGATATGGGAGTAGGAATAGCAGTTCATTGCATGGAAAACTAAAAATACAAATGCAATACTACAAACAAACCCCTGCCAGAGTCAGAGCCTGCCCTGGCACACTGTGGGTCAGGGTGGTGGCAGCAGTGCCATTCCATGGGGGCTCAGCCCTCCTGCAGTGCCAGCTGTGCTTCTGCTGGAGCAGGATCCTGGACAAGGCTGGAGTTTTCCTCTGGAGCTCCAGGGCTGCTGGAGATGGGCCTGGGCTCCCTCTGGGAATGCAGTGGGGCAGAAAGCTGCTCCTCTGGGAATGCAGTGGGGCAGAGAGCTGTTCCTCTGGAATGCAGTGGGGCAGAAAGCTGCTCCTCTGGGAATGCAGTGGGCAAAGGCTGCTGTGGTGTTCCCAAACCTCGGATTGTATCCAGGTAGGAATGCTTGGCTGCTCCCCTGGGCAGAGCCTCTCCCCATGGGATGATGGAATTTTCTCAGCCATGCAGGGACACTCACTGGCCATGAACAGAAGATAATTAATAATTAATGGCCCATGAACAGAAGAAATCTCCTGGAGGGAGGATTGGCTGTGGAAGAGATAAAGAAAACTGCCCAATTAACAAGATAACTGCCCTGTTGCCCTGATTTTTAAAAGTGTTTTCTTTTATTGTTCTTTTGAAAGTTTTAAAGTTCTCATCAAACTTCTTTAGCCTTCTGATAATGTTTACATGTTTGAGAGTCAGAGCTCCCACACAATTTCATGTGCAAATAGAATAGTTTACATATTTCTCTGTGGGTGGAGAGAAATGATTGATTGATCTTTGGAGCAGTGTGTTTGGAGAGATGGTAATTCCATCCTCCAATCCACAGTCACCTTTGGAATTCTGTAAATACCAGATGTTGGAATAAACCTGGCTCTTTTTCTCTTTTGAACTTCCCAAGCTGCTGTGTGCTCATTTCGTGTCCAATAAGGACACTGCCCCACCTGTGACAGGTGGGAATTGAATACACACCCAGCTAAACCCGAGACAAAAGCTCACCCAGTCTTGCACATCTGTGTGCAAACTCTGAGATAAGGCGTGCTGGCTTAGGAAGGCCACAGAACAGAGATGACATTGCTCAGAGACTGAACTAGAGACACGTTTCAACAAGTTTCAAAACATGGCCTTACAAAAAGACTAGATAATTCAGAGAATTAGAACTGGGAAAGATGCATTGCAGCAAGAGCATGTGGAGAAAAAAAATATTAAAAAAAAAAACAGCCAAGACCCCTCCTGACTCCTGAACACCAGAATGACCCTCAGCTGCTCCAGCTCCCAACGGGGAAGGTCTGTCTGAAGTTCCTGTCAGATTGATGATCGATACCGCAGGAGTTGCTATTCACTCCGAGCCTCACAAAGACCGAGCTCCTTCCCTGCACCACATCAGACAAACCATCTGCATCACAATCAGCGTTTGCCTCCAGACGGTGACCCCTCCTTGTGCCACGGAGCGATCAACAGCACAGGAAAGGCAGGGAGAAAAGAGGGGAGAAATGACATTTCCTCCCAGCGTTATCACCTGCAATCTGTGCGGTGATAACCTTTCCATCCACTGTGAAAAGTCACCTGCCACGTGGACGGGCTCCCTTCTCCCCCGCACCCGCTCTGCTCTTATCTCGATCCTCTGGCACCTTCTCCGGGGCTGTGTGACAAAAGGGACGCTGCCACTCCAGCTCCTGCGCCTGTCATCCCCTGTCCTGAGCGTGGCTGTGGCAGGATGTTCCTCTGCCCCTCTCCAGCTCCTGTCACTTGAGTTAAGTGTCCTTTTCTCCCGTTTGAAATTAAATGCCTTGTTAGGTACTTCCGAAGGTGTCTCTGGTGAGACACTGTGATATTTCTTCCCCTCTCTGCCCCCATCCTCCCAGGTCACGGACAGAGACTTCAGCTTGTTTCTTAAAGGTTAAATGCAACTTCCAGAAGAGGAGCTTGAACTTTGGAGAGGGAAGGCAGAGAAAAAGCAGCCCCCTCAGAGAATACCAATTGTTCTGTGAGCAGCAGCTGGACAGAAAACAGCAGCTCCATCCTGAGCAACAGCTTCATCTGTCTGTGCAAAGCCCTGCTCCTCTCCCTGCAGAGCAGGAACTTGCCAGAGGCTTTTCCTTTCAGCAGAGCCCCCAGCAGCTGTGCCCGCACTCCCCCGAAGGATGCAGAGTTAACCCTTCAGAGCTGGCATCTCCAGCCTGCCAGGGAATGATGCTCCCTCAAAGGCTGAACAAATTCTGCCCTGCTCTTCACCGGGAACCTTCAATCACAAATTCCTGCCCGGCTTCCTGCACCCCTCTTGTCCTCCCCGGGCTGGGATTAGCCCAGGTCAAGGGATCTCACTCTTTAGAAAAAGTTTTTACTTCATTTTTCATTCCCTGCGTTTTTTCCTGTGCCCACCCAGTTTGCTGGGTTTACAGCAGAGAACTGCAGAAATTCCCGGGGTTTACTGCAAATTCAAGCTCAAGAAATTCCCGGGGTTTAGTGCAGCTCAGGCTCAGAGATGTGCTTTCCCCAGGCTCCCCTGGCTGATGTTCTCCCACCCTGAGGGAATCCTGCCCTCAGCCCCAGTTTGTGGGTCCCCACTTGTGCAGAAGCCCCCTCAAATGAGAGCCTGGAATGACAGAAATCCCAAACTCCTCCCGTTAACTCACGAACAAGAGGTTTTCTAGGGAGAAACTGGCCAAGCAGCCCCAAGTATCCCAAGTGGGCTGTGCTAAACTGAGGCTGGGTTTAGAACACATCCAGAATTTTCTTCAGTCTATCAAGGCTCCATCTTTACAAGTATTATTTTGTGTTTTGCTCCTAAGCCCTGTACTGACAAAGTGGTGGTAAGTGGATGTGATTTTTGCCTTGGCAGGGTTTGTGGAGGCCGAGGCTGGCAGGAATGAATCCCTGGCAGAGCAGGAGCCTCTGGGGGCTGGGATTATCAAGGTTGGTTTAGCAGCAAGCTCTGCTCAAGCACATCAGACATGACTGGACATCTCCAAGGACCAGCCAGCGTGGCTGAGGAATTCCAAAAACATCCTCCTGCAAAGCACAGCCTGGGAAACACACTGCTCTCTTCATCCCAGTTTAACCCGTTAAAAGCACAGCAAAGCTGTGGTGGGTCCCCACCGTGGTGTGCAGTTGTTTCTGCAAATTCAGGGTTTCAAATTTCTCCATTAAATTATATGAGATTTCTCCTTCTCTCCACTTGATGACTGCACTGGAATCACCGGTGAAAAGCTGCAGGATGTTCCTGTGTATGTTTCATATCTATTTCTATGTTTAATATACCTGGAAAAGAGACACTGGGTTAAAAGAGGTGCAGAAGTGGCAAATCAGACACTTCCCTCTCCAGTTCTCATTATTCAAGGGCAAGGCAGAGCAGTGGACCAGAAACAAAACTCACAAAACCCAGGACATGTTCTGTGCCATTTGCTGAGCAGCAGCGATCAGACATCAAAATTCTAAACAGATAAAAAAGCAAAATCAAGCTCACACACTGAGAAAGTTCCACCTTTGCACGCATTTAAGGAAGGAAAAGAAAAATTGACCTTGCTTCAAGGCATAAATCGACCTCTAATGGATTAGGATTTTTCCTGCAAGCAGCTCTTAATTAAGCAGTGCACAAAATCACTTTGCAACATCGCTGTGAGTGGGAGCCGCTGCTGGGGAGTTGTTAAATTAAAGCACTCCTGCCTGGATTGGGCCATCCCGGGCCACCAGGGATGGGCTCCACATAGCCACAGCTCCCGTGGCCACATTCCTGGTGGCTTTGGGAAAACCGGGGGACAAACCCCTGGTGACTGCCCCGCTCATCCATCCCCGTGGTGTTCCCGGAGCTGGGAACCCACAGAGCTGGGATGAGGGGTGCAGGGCCCTCTCGGGGGCGGGGGGCGACGGTTGGGTTGGGTCAGGGTGGTTTGGTTTGGTTTGGTTTGGCTGCAGAAGCACCCAACAGCAGGGATCCAACAGGACACGCCCATAAGGGGACACGCCCAGGACAGGACACACCCAGCAGGGGACACGCCCAGGACCAGGGATCCAACAGGACACGCCCATCAGGGGACACGCCCAGGACAGGACACACCCAGCAGGGGACATGCCCAGGACCAGGGATCCAACAGGACACGCCCAGCAGGGGAGACACTGAGAAGAGGACACACCCAGCATCAATGATCCAACAGGAAACGCCCAGGAGTGGACACACCCAGGACAGGACACGCCCAGTGTGGGACACGCCCAGGAGAGGACACACCCAGGACCAGGGATCCAACAGGAGATACCCAGCAGGGGACACGCCCAGTGTAGGACACGCCCAGGACAGGACATGCCCAGGATAGGACACGCCTAGTGTGGGACATGCCCAGGACAGGACATGCCCAGGATAGGACATGCCCAGTGTGGGACACACCCAGGACAAGGACACACCTGGCACCAGGGATCCAACAAGACACGCCCAGCAGGGGACACGCCCAGTTTGGGACACGCCTGGCACCAGGGACCATCAGGACACGCCCATCAGGGGACACACCCAGGACAGGACACCCCCAGCAGCCCCAGCCCCGCACCCACTCTCCATCTCCTGCCCGGGCTCACCTGACAGGGGGCTCAGAGCAGGAACCCTGCGCCTCCTCCCACCCTCCCACGGCCCCAGTTAACTCCTTGTTGCCCCCAGCCCAGCACGGGGGTGCTGCAGAGCCCATCTGCTCCTGACCACAGCCCGAGCAGCCCGGGAAGGGCTCAGACCACCCACACCAGGGTCTGCCCACTGCACCAGGGCAGGTCACGGCCACACTGGTCAGAGGCGTTCCCTGCGCACAGTCATTGGGACAATTACGCCCTGAAGCACGAGCAGCTCTCATCTTCCAGCAGGAAATTCGGAGAAGGAAGTACAAAGCTACTGAGAATCCAGCTAATGCCACGGGAAAAGGTCACAAGGCAGCTGAGATCACAGGCAGTGTCAGGATTATCCCTCTTCCATCTCTATTTCAGCTCCAGGTTTTTATAAAAAGCCAAGTCTGTGGAAACTCAAAGCTCAGTGCTGAAAGGTGGATGCTCATCTACATCAACAACACCGCCCTTGGAGCAGCAGCCTTTGAATCCAAACCTCTCTGTGAACCTCACACTTGATCCCACACTTTGATTTAGTACAGAACGATATGCACGGCATCATCTGTGGATTTAAAGAGGATCTGTAAAGGGATTTTCAGCAAAGGCAGTGAACAGCTCTGCAGAAATTGTCTCCCCTCAGGTGGAACAAAGCAGCTGTGGGCAGGATCCTGTGACCAGTGCCAAAAACCCCAGAGCTGACCCTGTTAGCACTGACCCTGGTGCACGCCAGCTTCTGAATGAATTTAACCCAAATTCCACCTATTCTGATGAATTATCTGCTCTCCACCTGAGAGTCACTGAGAACCTGTTTGGGGAAAAAAGCTCCAGTAAAAATCCCACCGACAATAACCACTCCAAACCATTTAACAGTTGGGAAAAGCTTAATCAATGATTTTTGTTTTCCCTCCCCTCAGAGGAAATAAACATTCCATGAGCCCTTTTTGTAAATTGAGTACAAGCAATGCTTTTTTTTTTTTTTTTTTTTTAATAACAACCCCCCAACAAATCATTTTAAAAAGACAGGCCCACAGTGGGATGCAATTTATTCTTCAGGCTTACACTTTACCCCACTTAATTACTCCACAGGAGCAAATTCCCAGTTAATGGCAGCTGACAGATGATGACCTTTACATCACAATTTTTTTCCAAACTTCTCAGAGGCCCCAGATTTCCTACAGGTAATGCTAAGCTGGTATTTAGGTGATACCATCTAATTGTTTCCATGAGATCATCCCAGTGAGATCCTGATGCATTATTTACACCCCTGCATGGACAAACCATTGTGGAAGTGCAGCAATAAAATAACAGCAAAATAACTGTGGAAGTGCAGTAATAAAATAACGGAACCATGATGTTCCCTGTCCTGGGCAGGGGGAAGAAAGCATCTCCAGTATATTCTTGATGTTAAAAGCATATTTTCAGTTTTTACTGGAGTCAGTCTTTTGTAAAGCACGTTAATCACCTGCCACACAGGTGTCAGAGTAGCCAAGGGAACCCCAAGCTTGGATGTCACTCCAAAGAATCATCGTTATCTCCTAAAAAATGAAACAAATGCAGAAACCAGAGAGGGGGCAGGAGGGAAGAGCAACTGGTGAATAAACCTGGCAAGGGCAGCCCCCGATTCCAGAGTTCTCCCTCGCCTGCCTCCCACCCACAGCCAGGTGATCCCAGGAGCAGCTGCAGGGCTCTGGAAAGCCAATGAATCAATGCACAGTTAAATTACACAGCCCATGGAACTCAACGGCAGCACAAGATGTAACACCAGGACATAAAAATCCTGCAAACAATAAATAAAGCAGAGCCACGTTTAGGGACTGCCTTGTTATTTATCTGAGCAGGGCTTGGGCACATTGCTCACAGCTGAGCACATCAGTACCCGAAAATGAGAGCCCACAGTGCAGCTACCCACATCCCCATTTTCCCTTAAATGCCAAATACCCTCACATTTCCAGCAGTGTCCTTTCCACACCTCAGACTTTCTGGATGCAGCACCATCCCCTTGTTCCCCTTCCCCAGGGTAACAACCAAGTCCCTCACTTGGTTGAGGATCACTGCTGCAGGGACTGGAGAGCCCTCACAGCCCATCACAAACGCTGCACCCACCTCAGGTGTGACACCTCCAACACCTCAGAGGTCATGTTTGAAATCCTGCTTTTCCTTCCCTCCTATTTCTTTCTCGAGACAAAGTGTCGCGGTTTAACCTTGGTTTTTAGTTACAGAGAAAATTCCATCTTTAGTTAAAAACCTTTAGAAAATCCAAGCTTAGTTAGAGCTCATTTTTTAGTTAAAGAGAAAATCCATCAGTTATGGAAGGGATTCTCTCTGTCAGGATCCACGCTGTCCAAAAATCCCGTTTTTCCTGTGCCTCTCCCTGGCTATCATTTCCTTCCTGGGCACACATACCGGAGGTTCTGATGCCTCAGGTTTAGCTTTTCTATTTTTCAGATTCTGTGCTGCTTTAGGGTGCAGTTCTGAGCTTCAGATTAAGTGTTGGTGAGCTCTCCTCTCAGTAGGAGAGTAGGGAGACAAAACAATTCCTTCTCTAGCTGGGGGCCAAGGACAAATGATCCAAATCTCAGGCCCAAGAGCAGAAACAACGTGGACTGAAGAGAGAAAAACAAGGAGGATGGGACTGCATAACCTAAAGCTATAACTGGACAATTAACTCCAATATGCAAATGGAGCAGAACTTATAAAAGTGACAGACGCCGTGACCTTGTGTCCATTTTGTGACGCTTTCTTCTCCTCCTTCCCAGACACCTTCTCACCAACCCCAGCAGCCCCCGGAGATCCTGCCCCAGCAGCTCCTTCTCCACCTCCATCTTCCCATCTTGAGCTTCCCAGTTCCAGTTGTCAGCGTTTCCCAGCTACTTGCAGGATTTTTCCCTGGAAGTTGTTCGGAAAAATTAACGACTGGGTACTCAAGAAAAACAAAAGAAGGGGCCCAGCTCAGGGGAGGAGGGCAAACTGGGTACCATGAAAAACAAAAGTGGCCAAGCTCAGGGGAGGAGGGCGTCTGGTTGCACTTCTCTTACCTGGGAGTTTCTCTCTGAGGGGCAGATATAGCCAAGAATTGGGAGAATTGGGGTGAGCCTCTGCTTGTGAGAGCAGCTTGAACTGGGACCTCATTATCACTCACCTCATTAAAAAAGGGACCTATCACCGCCTGCTCGGGTGCTGGGATCCTGATCTGGCATCTCCCTGCCCTGCTCAGAGCTGGGCTGCCTCTCATATCTTTGCCTGAGAGCCCCTTGATTTCAAAATTATAATAATAATTCCGAGGGAAGGGGTTTGCATTTCCATTCCAAGGGAGGGCCTGCCTTCCTTAGCAGATCCCTGTCTTTCAAACCTAGACACAAAGCAAGAGAAAGAGAACTGCAGGGAAATTAATGTGTATTTATAGCAGGCATTGATTGCACTATTTATTCCTGCTCTTTCTGGCAACTCAAATCAGCCCCATGTCCTTAAGGGGCTCAATTTCCTCCTCACTGATCACTTGGAGCCTCCTTCTGAATTCTCTGAGCCACTCTGTGGTGGCACTGATTGGGGTGGGACAACTTCTCTCCACACACCTCGGTCCCTCCCAGGCTCCTGAAGAGGCCATGAGCTTCCTGCAGGAGATTTGAAAGGATTTTGGGGTGTTCTGCTCAGAGAAGGCAGCGTTCAGAGCCTCTCCCCACCCCACAGAGAATGGCTGGCGGGAGGCTCGGGGTTCCTGGGGAATTCCCAGCTCAGATTAAAGCCACATCAGCCCCTTGGTCCCTGTCCCACAGACACCTTTTCCAGGTCCAGAAGCCTCTGGGATGTTGCCCAAGGAACTGATGGTTCTCCAGCCCTCCCAGCACTGCGGTGACACCAAGGTGGCAGTGGCTGCACAGCCCCATCCCCAGAGGAGAACCCCAGTTTCCTTCAGCCCCCAAGGTCCGAACCAGCAAATATTTAGTCCAGTCCAGAGCTGAAGGGCTGAAGCTCAGTGCCAGGGGCTGTTCCTCTGCCCCTCTCAGCTCACACCCCCTGAATCCCAGAGCTCCTGGAGCCTGTCCTCATTATCCTTTCATGAACCGCGGGGTTTAAGGCGTGTTTGTGTTGCAGCTGCTGATGTTCAGGTAACACTTACCCCGAAGCTTTCATAAAACTTTCAGAGCTGCTATTATTTTTAACCTTGCTGCCAGAGGCAAAACCTTCCAGGAGGAGGCAGCTCGGGGAGCCGCCGGGTTCCTCCTGGCAAACAGACCCGGTGTCCTCAGTGAGACAGAGTGAAAATTTAACGGGGTAGAAATCCATTTGGATTTAGGTGAAATGTGCCACTTGGAGCTCGCTAGCGTAAGTAAAATATGCTGTTTAGTCTGGTAACTGCAGCACTAGCAAAGCTGCCCCAGCTGAGGAGAAAGAATGTGAATTTCCAAACTGAAGAGATAAGAGACACTCCTTGAACCTTGAAGCAGACAGGGCAGAGTGACCCAGGAGTTCTTTCTGCACTTTCTGATAAAAAACAGGTACAAGTGTAACCAGCTGTAAGTGTAACGAGAAATCAGCAGAATGAATATGCACGAACCTATTGTGGAATTCTATGCATATGTAAATTAGTAAGGGGTAATAAAAAAGGATTGGGAGTCCTCAGGGGCACGCATGTCCTTCGCAGGGGAATGATCCCACACGCGCCCAGCGCCATAACAAACATACCGTCCCTACAAATCTCTATAGGAATTGTGGGGTCTTGATTTTTTGTCCACGTTTCATTCAGCAGGGCCAGGAAAGTGCAAACCAGTTCCCCTTCCCAGTGCCACCAGGGCACAGCTGTGGCTCTGGGGTGACCAGCACAGACCTGCCAATATCAGCTTTCAGGGAGGAAAATGCCAGCCAGATTGCCCAGCTCCCCATGTGGCAGAGGGATGGTTTTATCCATCCTGGGTTAATGCCTCCTGCTCTTGTTGTGAGCCACACTCAGATCCTCCAAATTCATCATTTAATTCCAATTGCCCTGCAGAAATAGCAGGCTCTTTTGAAAACTCAATTTGAAAGATCATTAAAACGTACAAAAGACTTTATCTGTTGGGGGAAAAAAAACGCTGTGTATACAGAGGAGGGGGGAGAGATCTCACCCATGGAAATGACAGCGATTTCTACCTGAACCTCTTCAGCTGGAGTTGCTAAGTAACCGTGACACACCACTGTGCATTGTCTGCAGCCTCTGGTCTGAGCCTGGCAGGCTGATTCATTCTCTGAGTGCCCAGCCTGCACCGGGAGGGTTTGAAATACTTCAGCATTTACCTGGACAGGAAGGGAGGGAGGAGCAGCAAAGCAAAACAAAAAAGAAAAACCTACAGACAAAACCCCGAGCCCATCTATAATTTATGAATTAAGTTTTATTACCAGGCTGCCATATTTAGACAGAAACCAAGCTCCACTTCCACAGGAGAAGATGATGTATGAAGTGGTTTCTCCCTCTAATATCTGTGCCTCCCACACCAGTAAATCCATCTCTCCACCTCCAAAGGATGTAAATTTAATTACAGATCCTGTGTGGCAGCGTTTGGAAAGAGACAGTGAAAGAAAAGGCTCCGTTGTCCCTGCAGTGCCCTCAGAATCCCCATTCCCACGGGAGGAGTTTGGGGAAGGCAGCAGAGATCCATCCCTGGGTCCGTGCTCACCTGAGCAAAACTCTCTGGAGCTCTGTTTGTACTTCAGGGGTTCCCCAGCCCCGGGACAGCTGAGCAGGACATCAATTAACGCAGGGAGCATTAATCACTGGCCAATTATCCACCATCACAGTGGGGAGAGCCAGGCAGTCCAAACTTCACAGCCCCAAACTTCTGCTCACTAAAGCAGCCAGGGCCAGGAGCTGGTCTGAGAGCTCCCACCTCACGTTTTCCAAAGAATCCCCCGTTTCCCAAAGGAACCCTCGTGATTCCCAAAGAATCCCCCGTTTCCCAAATAAATCCCCCGTTTCCCCCTTGTGATTCCCAAATAAATCCTTGTGTTTCCCAAAGAAACCCTTACATTTTCCAAATAAATCCTTGTGTTTCCCAAAGAATCCCCCCTTCCCCAAAGAACCCCTCCCACCACGGGTCACAAAAGCAGGATCCCCTTTGTGTTCCCATTGTAATGCAGTTGTGCCGTGTTTGCCAAGTGCAATTTGACTCGATTGACTAATTAGGCACTGCAATCAATCTGTCTGGTCACATTAAATATTTCCTCTTCTAACCCTGAGGAACTTTTCGGGGGAGCAGAGCCGGCCACTTGAGGCACCTCCCGGTGGCCAAGGGGACACTCCCACGCGGGTGGTGACCTCTGGTATTCAGTGTCTGCGCTCTGCTTCTTCATCTCCGTGAAATTTCCGCCAGGCATTCACGATAACCCGAGGAAAACATCCTCCCTGCTCCCCCTGAGTGCCCTGAGAGCTTCCCAATGTGAAAAAACGCGTATTTTATGATTGGCTTTTCACAAATATTAAATTGAACACTATATGTATTATATTGATTAGAAGTGCTGTATTAACATTTTAATGGTATGGTAAATGTAGTTTTGTAGTTAAAAGAGAAACTATGTATGTGGTTTTGGTTTTTTTTTTTTTAGAGAATGTGATGCTTCGAGATAACAGTCACAGGACACCTAAATCTTCCAGAGAAGACAAATTTATGGTTTTCTTATCAGAAGAAGCTAATTTCTTCAGGCCTTGCTCAGACTCGAAGACACCGTGGGGATTAAAAGAAGCAGTTGACATATTCCAGACAGAGTTTCTTATTTTAAATAGAATGTATGCATAATCATGAAGTATGAATGAATATGCAAGAGTGTATGGTTTTTAAGGGTTATTCCATTGTTCACAAAACATGCTTTTCGTGGCTTAGTGCCCAAGAGCATCCAGATATCCATAATTCTTTGCTTTTATTCTCTTGCAATTGTCCCAACTGTAAATTTTTATTACTCTAACTGTATTACTCTTTTTATAACCATTTTATTATTATTAAACTTTTAAAATTCTAAAAACCAAGTGACTGGCGTTTTTCACACCGAGCACCTCATCTCATGCCTTACACTTGTTTTGCCCCCGTGTTTCATCCTTGAACACACGGAGCACACGGCATTAAATCCTCAGCACAGATGCTGCAAATCACCTGAGCTGGGGCGTGTTTTGTGCATCTCCTCGGGGTAAGGAAGGAGCTCAGGAAAGAAATAATTCATTTACAGCAGCTGCAGGTGAGAGCCACAAGGTGCCTTTAACTCAGCAGAGCTGGGGGTGCACGCAGGCACCGAACACGCTGCAGTCCTCGCCCGGCTAATGTTAAATTAATTAATCAGGAGATAATTAAACATCCCGGACATACTTGTGTTCGATAAGTGGGACATGCCTGGTTTTCGTCCACGTGAATTCCTCCTGATGAAGCACTTTCTGGTGCACCACAGAAATAAAAGCGGGTCTCTTGGTGATTCAATGCAGATCCAGCAATTAATTCCTCTTCTCCGAGATTTTGTTTCAGAAGTTCAGTTTCATGAAGGGGAAAAAAAAAAAACCAAAAAACTTAATTTAAATCTCTGTGTGATAACTGATAATGATTTTATTTCACTCCCCCTGGGGCAGGATGGGAAGTGTGTTTTAGGCCAAACCCAGAGTGGTTTATCTAAATACCTTCAGAGCTCAAATGAAGGTTGCAGATGAAGGGGGGGTGGCTTCTCCCTCCTCATCCCCTTCACCTCCAGATAAATCAGCTTTTGGAGGGCTCCTGGTCATTGCAGAGCTCTCCCAGCTTCTCTCCCACGTGGAAAACACTTCTGGCTGCCTTCACCTGTCTGACACCTCCTAGGGACACATTTTCCTTTCTCCTGGATTAAAAAAAGGGAAGAGTTGCCAAGCAGCAAAGCGTAACTGGAGAGAGGTTTAGCCCAGGAAAGTTTCTGATGAGAACAGGCAGGTGGAAATGGATCAGAACAGTTTTGTGAGGCAAAGGGGTGTAAAACGAGCAATGAAGGGAGTGTCTGAGCTGCTGCTCTGCTCCTTCTGCTCTGCTTTCAGGAGGGGAGATCCCACCCTGGGAAAAGCTGGGCTGCTCTGCCAGGTCAGACTCCTTCCTCTGGGGCTGGGTCTCCTGACTGCCCACATCAATTAAACCAGGAGCACCTCGCAGGCTGCTCAGAACCACTCATCTCCAGCAGCCCTTTCTTCTGGTACTGCTCCTGGTGCTGAGTGAGAAAATTCCCTTCACAGGAGCAACGCCAGGCTGAGGAGACAAACCCGCACTGAGCTCTGAGCCCCATTTGCTATTTCCCAGTGAAAAGACACACGAACTGTGAATGAAAATGTTTATGGAGTGGGTCCAGAACGGCAAGGAGGGCAATCACAGGACTTTGGAGGCAATCGCAGAATTCTGGAGACAATCACAGCATTCTGAAGGCAATCACAGGATTCTGAAGGCAGACACAGGATTCTGGAGGCAATCAGAAGGTTTTGGAAGTACTCAGAGGATTTTGGAAGCAATCACAGGATTCTGGAGGCAATCATAGCATTCTGAAGGCAGGCACAGGACTTTTGAGGCAATCACAGCATTTTGGAGGTAATCACAGCATTCTGAAGGCAATCACAGGATTTTTGAGGCAATCACATAATTTTGGAGGCGATCATAGGATTCTGGAAGTAATCAGAGGGTTTTGGAAGCAATCACAGGATTCTGAAGGCAATCGCAGGATTCTGAAGGCAAACACAGCATTTTGGAAGCAATCAGAGGATTCTGGGAGCAATCGGAGGATTTTGGAAGCAATCAGAGGATTTTGGAAGCAATCACAGGATTTTTCTCATGAGCACTGGGCACAGCCCAGGTGGTGGCTCTGCTGCTGGCCGTGCAAACACCTTTGGCGCACTCCTTTGGTGCCAGGCTCAGCCAGGGCAGCCCTGGCATTCCCAGCTACAACAACCACCACAGCCCATCGGGCACCGGGGTCTGTCCCCTCCCCTCGGTTTGCGCCCCTGGCTGAATTTGTAACCGGGATGTTTTGCTGTTGTTCCATCAGATTTTATTAACCGTGTTTCCAGCTGACCCGGCTCCAAATTCCCTGCTGCAACCGGCTCCTCCCAAACCATTCCCTGTTTCCGAATATCAGGATCTGCCTTTCCCCCGGTCCCACAAAGTCTGGCACATCTGCAGTCCTGTTACCTAGCCACGCATTTCCAGGCTGATCATTCAAAAAGAAAACCTATCCTCACTTCCAACAGCAAAAAAGGCAGAGAAAAATAAAAGGTATTGCTGTAATACAAAGTAATGCGTGCAGCTGGATCAACGTTTCCATCAAAAAAAACCCAAAAAAGCTAAAGCGACTGTAAAAAGCCTTGCCTTGCTGAATTTATGTAAATAACAAAGGCAAGGAAATGAATATTCATGTGCCACGTGCTGCTTAATGGGCTCCTGCCTTCTGTTCTGGGAATTCTGCCCCGAGCCGGGAACTTGGAGCGCCGAGGTGTCCCCGAGGGCCAGGGGTGGACAGGGACTGGGAGGGACTGGGAGGGACTGGGATTGGGACTGGGATGGACTGGGAGTGGGATGGACAGAGCGCTGGAATGGACAGGGACTGGGATGGAATAGGATGGACATGGACTGGGATAGACTGGGATGGACTGGGACTGGGATTGGGATGGACTGGGATGGACACGGGCTGGGATGGACTGGGATGGAATGGCATGGACAGGGACTGGGATGGACTGGGATGGACTGGGATTGGGACTGGGATGGACAGAGCCAGGGGTGGACAGGGACTGGGACTGGGATGGACAGGGGCTGGGATGGACAGAGCCACAAAAAGAACCTGAATTTAGGCTGGCTAATCACAAAAATAGAGAGCTCCAAATTCCTGATCGTCAGGACAAGTGCTGCAGTAGCTAACACACAAGCAGGCTCAATTAACCCTAATTAGTTCGGAGTCTGCTACAAAAGCCTTCATTAGCAGTGTCTGAATGGAACCGAGGAAGGGAAATAACATTTGGTTGTGAGCTGTATGTAGGAATCACCCGGCGGATGAAGAAGAGGGGGAGGGGGAATGAACCTTTCTCTTGGGGGGCCAGGGGGCTGCTGCAGCCCCAGCTGGTGCTGGAAATATCGATCTGACACCAAAGCTCTGCCTGGTGCCACCTGCAAACGTGTTTGGAGGGGTTAGCTTTTATCATTTGCCAGAGGAACACACATTCAAACAGCAACTCGAATCAGGTCCTTCAACATCCCCCAAGAGTTTTCTTTCGTTTTGTTTGAGAAGCTCTGAACACATTTATCTCCTGACAGAATAGGAAAATAATGCAGTTTCGAGGGCAGGATCCCCATCCCCTTCCCCTCCCCAAGGGCAGGATCCCCATCCCGTTCCCCGAGGGCAGGATTCCCACCCCGTTCCCCTCCAGGACCTCCAGGATCCCCATCCCGAGCTGCCTGCAGCCCATTCCCAGCAGGAAACTCCCCCAGAAGGGAGCGATGCCATCTGCAGCCCCCGGCTGATCCCTGAGCCGGCTCATCTCCGTGCCCTCTCCTTAATCCTATTCAGGGCTTTTGCAGATCCCCTGAAAAGCAGCAAATGCAGGGGTTTTGTAGATAAATTTGCTTTCAGCAGCTTTAGGTTCCAGCTCCCCTCTTGCTGCCCCTTCCCTGGGTTTGGGTGCTGAGGCACAGCCAGAGCTGTGCCCTGGGCAAGGCTCCCTTGCAGCGTTTCTGGTGCCCATAAAGAACCCAAACAACTTCTGTGATGTTAATGCAACTTCAGACATGACTGAGATGTGCTGTGCTGCCTGCTCTGCACATTTACACTGGATATTCTCTGGAAAGGTGGATTAAAATAGCACAGGGGAAAAAAAGTCTACTGTAAAAAAAATACGAACGACATTCCATCATTAACTGCAATGATACATTCTACCATCAACTGCAATCAAAAGTGAAATTAAAGTTCGTGCTGCCCATTCTGAAACAAGATGCAGCTAAACAGAAGTGTCAATAATTCTACATATTTATTGATATAACAGAAATAACTAAGAATAGAAGTTTGGTTAATTCCCAGAGTCTGTCTTTTATTATTTGGCATAACCAGAACGGTCTCTGTGGGTCACAATTCCGTTCTGCACAAAGACTGCAGTGCAAATACCAGAACCACCACAGGCAGGTGCTCATACTGATGCAGATCTCTCCGTGAGCTCCACGCAGCATAAAACTTGTACAAAAGGCATTTCAAAATCATCCTGGAGCTCCAAGATAAATCTGGGTGTTCTTAAGTTCAAATCCCCCTGGTACTGGTATTAAAGGAGAATTAGGTTTGCATTAATTGGAGCCTGAAAGATGCTCTGATAATGTTATTACAGTGAAAACGCAATTACGTGCGAGGGTGTTTGCACAGCGCAACATTTCCCGTTTGAGTTTGATTTGTAACACTTACAAACACCCAATACATTGTCGGGAATATATTAAACTAAACCCAGATCCATTTGCTGTGCTGAGCCCTCCAGCTCAGGCTGGAGCTCCTCGTGGAGATCATTAAAGCCTGCAGGGGTTTCCTGTGGCTCCCTCGGGTTTCCTGCTTTGCTTCTCCCTCTGTGCTGCAGAGCTGCCCCAAAGGCGCAGCTGAAGGGTGGGAAAGTTCTCGGGGTCTGGGTGTTGGGATGACCCCAAGAGTGTAAAAGTGTAAAAGTCCTCATTTCCCAGCCCGTGCAGCCAAAGGAGGAGTCTGAATGCGCAGGGTCGGCTTCTCAAGGTCGTTTCTTTTCCCTTCTCTAGAACATTCTCTCTCTGCCCTGCTGAGCTCTGTCCAGCAGCTCGGCCATGGCATTCTGTCTGCCCTCAGGGCTGTGTTCACATTTTATACCCAAAACTCCGTGTGCCGTGGTTACAATAACGTGCCAATGTCTGTCATTGATGTTGGGCAGTGTGTCTGTGCCTGAAACCAACAGAAAAGTGTCACCAGCACAGCAGGACATGGAGGGCAAGGAGAAGGAGAAGGAGGTCAGGACACGCCCAAATCCCTCCATCTTGTCCCCTCTAAAAAACCCCAAAATTCCACTTTTTCACCCTGTGTTAACTCAACTCCCACACTGCTCAAACCCTTGTGGTTTGTAATTCCTCACACAAAGTTGGAAGCTTTTTCCACGGGCTAAAATCGAAGCCACAGGTGTTTCTGACTTTGTGCCAAGGTCTGTGAGCTCCCTGCCAGGGTCTGGAGCCAGCCAGGGCAGCCAGAGGGGTGTCCTGGACTCTGACAGAAAGTGTCACTGCAGGTCCCCAGCCCAGGGCAAACCCAGCTCAGCCCCAGTGCTGCCTCTGGAGCACCCAAACTTTGTTAATTCTGGGCTTTAACTGGGGCAGGACAGAGCCAGGGCTCCCCAGTCCCACCAGCAGCACCGGTTTGCAGGAGCCCAGGCAGGAATCACCTCCAGCTGCTCCGAGCTGCTTCTCCCCCATCCATGAACGGCCTTAAACTGCTCCTCACAGACAGGAGTTCACCTGTCAATGAGGTGCAGGCATTCCTGTAAGTGAGAACATGAATTTGGTTTGTGTCCTGGGGCTGCGCTGGGGACTGCTGGGATTCCCCTGGGAAGGCCCCAGCCCGGCTGTGGTGACACAGAGTGGACATTCTCAGTTCAGTCAGAGAGAAAAGGAGAGATTTCTACCAGGCTAAGCCTGGGAAAGAGTCCGAGAGGAATGTAAACAATTTATTATCTCTCTTGCTGTTCACATTGTTTATAGATATGCTCTGCCACCGTGTGCTATTCATAGTGCACCAATGGTGTGAGATGTTTTTACTTTAACACCAATGAAATTGGTCCTCACGATGTGCTCTATAAAAAGAGTGATTGATTTGAAATAAATAATTTTCTTCTTTGCCTTCTGGAGTTGTTTCGTTCCGGTCCTGCCTCAACAGCGACAACACAGCCCATGGGGAAAAAAAATCCTTCCACCCAGAGATGCTCCTGCCCGTGGGGAAAACACCTCGGAGCTCAGGCTACAGGAAAAACCCACCCGGCACCAATTCCAGGCTGGAGCAAGCCCAGCTGCCGAGTTGGAGTTGAATTACAGAGCCTGAGCTGAGGCTCAGTGCTGGCTGCTCTCTTTCCACCTTCCTGGAGTTGAGTGAGTGCTCCACAAGCTGCAGCAGCCTAACGAGCCTCTTCCAGGGGATTCATAATTAATGAACGTGTGAGGTGGTGTCAGCTCTAATGATCTCTGACTTCCTCATCTCTATTTCTTTTCCGAGGCCTTCCCCGTTTGTTCGGTGGCTGCTGCCAGCCCAGTGTAGCCCCAGTTCACAGATGGGATGTGACAGGGGGAAATGGAGCCTGCAGCAACTCTCTGTGTGTGCAGCTCCTCAGCTTCACGCCAGGGAACCCCAGAGAGCCCAAAAGCGTGGCCTGAGCCCAAAGCTGGGCAAGCCTGCTCGGCTTAAATGCCTAAACCCTGGAAAATACAGCTCCATTTACAGGCACAGAGAGGTCTCCTCCTGATAAAGCCCATTCTGAGAGTTTTTCCTGAGTAGGTCTTCATTGCTTTTCCTTTCTTTTGGGATTTGAAGGGATTAGAATGCTCTGTGTACAAAATAAAAATGTGCAGCTCAGTTGGTCAGCGCGGGATTTTCTTTTCCCTGCCATCAGATTTTTTGTCCTCAAAGATAATCAAAATGCTCCCCCTTGCACAGATCAAGAAACCAGAGACTTTTAGCTCTGCTCTGGAAACAACAGGAGGCTTTCCCACACTCCAGTCAGAAAATCAGAAAAACAACAAAATCCTCAGCACGGACAGAGAAACCCTGCTGGTGTGAGCAGTAAACAGCCAATACCTGAGCACATGCAGCTTCCAGAAGAGACAACTCCACACCAGGAGCCTTGAGCCCGGCTTGGAGGAGCCAAAGCCCAGCTGCTGCTCCTTGTGGAGCCCTGGACCAGCAGCACAGAGAGCTGAGCCTGCCAGGACCCCGCCAGGCCCTGGCAGGGGGATGCTCATTAAAGGATCCAGGTGCCTCCGAGCAGATTTGCTTCCTGCAGGACGAATCCAGCAGCACTGGATTGATTCTAGCAGGGTTTGAAGTGAAAATTGAGCAGCTCCTGGCCTGGGCAGAGCAGCAGAAACCTTGATTTAAAGGAGAAAATGCCTCTGCCCAGTCTCTTCAGGAGCGCTCAGGAGCTGCAGGCAGAGTTCTGCTGAACGTGATCTGGCTGCAGAAAACAGAGGGGAAATTGGGGAGAACCTCCCTGCCTGTGGGGAGGGGTACCGAAGGACAGGGGGTGATTACTGTCATTCTTGTCATTCTTGTCAATCTTGCCCTCAGGAATGGGAAGTTCACGGGCCTGAGGTGCTGCTGCCCCTCAAACAGGCTCCTGGGGCACTGGGGGGGTTCCACGTTTGTCTCAGATTGCCAATAATCTCAACTCAGCTAATTAATTAGAGAGGGTTTCCCTCTGATTCCGGATTTACCTGGTCCCAGACACCCAGCTCTGCCTTCCAGGCCCTGAAATCCTCCTGTCCATCCTGAGTGCTGGGCACTGTGAGCCTTCATCCTGCCCAGGTGTCTGTGCCAGGGTGCCCAGTTCCAAGGAAGAGCCACCTGGGCACCCCGTGGAGGGTGGAATCTTTCTGCCCCATGTTTGTTCTACCCCGTGGAGGGTGGAATCTTTCTGCCCCACATTTGTTTTACCATGTGGAGGGCGGAATATTTCTGCCCCACATTTGTTTCACCCTGTGGAGGGTGGAATATTTCTGCCCCACGTTTGTTCCACCCTGTGGAGGGTGGAATATTTCTGCCCCACGTTTGTTCCACCCTGTGGAGGGTGGGATCTTTCTGCCCCACGTTTGTTCCACCCTGTGGAGGGTGGAATATTTCTGCCCCACATTTGTTCCACCCTGTGGAGTGTGGGATCTTTCTGCCCCACGTTTGTTCCACCCCATGGAGGGTGGAATCTTTCTGCCCCACATTTGTTTTACCATGTGGAGGGCGGAATATTTCTGCCCCACATTTGTTCCACCCTGTGGAGGGTGGAATATTTCTGCCCCACGTTTGTTCCACCCTGTGGAGGGTGGAATATTTCTGCCCCACGTTTGTTTCACCCCGTGGAGGGTGGGATCTTTCTGCCCCACGTTTGTTCCACCCCGTGGAGGGTGGGATCTTTCTGCCCCACGTTTGTTTCACCATGTGGAGGGTGGGATTTTTCTGCCCCACGTTTGTTCCACCCCGTGGAGGGTGGGATCTTTCTGCCCCACGTTTGTTTCACCATGTGGAGGGTGGAATATTTCTGCCCCATGTTTGTTCTACCCCACGTGGAGGGTGGAATCTTTCTGCCCCACATTTGTTCCACCCCCCAGTCCCCCTTCAGGCACAGAACTGAGGACAGGAATCTTCCTGAAGGTTCTCAAGCCCCAGGAGATCTGAGATGTGCTGGGCTTCCCCCTCCCCGTCCTTCAGCACCTCCCTGAGCAGGACTTCACCCCGGGGGCTCTGGTGAGGATATCCCAACCCCAGAGTGAAGTGAGGGCTGCAGTTCCAGCAGCCCAAGGGCTCAAAATTCTCAAAATTGAGGATTTGCATTTGTGCCCATCCCAGCTGAGCACTCACACGTTGGGATTCTTCCCACACCGAGCCCTGACTGGAGCAGGTACTCACAAAACCCATCACATCTCGCTAAACAACCTCATTCTACCTCCTCATCAGCTCATTAAAGCTCGTGATTATTAATTATTTATGCCATTATTGCCCATTATTATTTCAGGGGGTACTCAGGCTTTAAAAACAGATCAAGGAGGATTTGATGCTCACAGCATTGGGATTTTTTTAGTTTGTCTTCAGCAAAATAATTGGGGGAAAAAAACAAAACCTCTGACACCAAATCAACAAAGAGGGGGAAGTTTCAGAACTCTGTGGAAATTCTTCTTGAAGCTTAAAAACACAGGAGCCCCGTTCTTTTGCTCTTCATGGCGTTAATTCTGAATAGGAATTAATAGACTGACAAAATGAGAATTGAAAAATTGGTTCTGTCTGTGGCAGTGCTAACCCCTGCTCTGCTGGTCAGGTCAGGGGGCAGAACTTCTGCCCAGCCCCAGGGAAAATAGAGATAAATTCTTGCTGTGCAGCCTCCAGGAGCCTCTGGTGCCTCCTGTGCCCCTTTTAGCAGGAGCAGGCTGAGATTTGCACACCCAGGAGCTCCAAAAACACATCCCAGCCCTATGGGGGGACAGCAGGGAAGGAGAAATAACACAAGGCAGGATTTCCACCTGCAAAGGCACAGAATTCCAGCTTGCTTTGCTCTGCCAGGGCTACCTTAGGGATGTTTCTGGGGCTCCAGGAGCACAAACACCCTCAGGCTGCTTCTCCTGTCTCCGCAGGGAATGGATTTCCCATCCCACGCGAGGAATCCATCCTTGCAGCTCACGAGCTCCTCACAGGCCGTTTGCTGCTCCGCTGCACCTGCACTGCAGCAGGAGAGCCTGGCTGCAGATCCCACCAGCTGCACATCTCCATCAGCTGCAGATCCCATCAGCTGCACATCCCCATCCACTGCACATTTCCATCAGCTGCACATTTCCATCAGCTGCACATTTCTACCAGCTGCACATCTCCATCAGCTGCACATTTCCACCAGCTGCACATCCCATCAGCTGCACATTTCCACCAGCTGCACATCCCCATCCACTGCACATTTCTACCAGCTGCACATCCCCACCAGCTGCACATCCCCATCAGCTGCACATCCCCATCAGCTGCACATCCCCATCAGCTGCACATCTCCATCAGCTGTACATTTCCATCAGCTGCAAATTCCATCAGCTGCACATCCCCATCAGCTGCACATCTCCATCAGCTGCACATTTCCATCGGCTGCACATCTCCACCAGCTGCACATTTCCATCGGCTGCACATCTCATCAGCTGCACATCCCATCAGCTGCACATCTCCACCAGCTGCACATTTCCATCAGCTGCACATCTCCACCAGCTGCACATCTCCATCAGCTGCACATTTCCATCGGCTGCACATCTCCACCAGCTGCACATTTCCATCAGCTGCACATCCCCATCAGCTGCACATCCCATCAGCTGCACATTTCCATCAGCTGCACATCCCCACCAGCTGCACATTTCCATCAGCTGCACATCCCCATCAGCTGCACATTTCCATCGGCTGCAGATCAGCTGCAGATCCCATCAGCTGTAGATCCCCAGATTCCCAGGAGCTGCACACCCCCAGATCCCACCAGCTGCAGATCCCCACCAGCCAGGGCAGCCGGGCTATTGATTCCTGCCTCGGGCCAGGACGTTAATGAAGTGGGAATTCTGAGCCAACAACACGACTGGGCAGCGAGGAGACCTGAACTCATGAATGCTTCCAGAGAAAACCGGAATTCATGAATGCTTCCAGAGAACACCTGAATTCACTAATGCTTCCAAAGGAAACCTGAATTCATGAATGCTTCCAGAGAACACCTGAATTCATGAATGCTTCCAGAGGAAACCTGAATTCATGAATGCTTCCAGAGAACACCTGAATTCATGAATGCTTCCAAAAGAAACCTGAATTCATGAATGCTTCCAGAGAAAACCTGAATTCACGAATGCTTCCAGAGAACACCTGAATTCATGAATGCTTCCAGAGAACACCTGAATTCATGAATGCTTCCAGGGCTCCTCCAGCCATTTCAGGCAAGGGATGAGTGGAAGGGCCCTGCCTGGTGCTGCCACTGGGCTGATGTGGCTCTGGAGGGGGTCCTGGGCTCTCAGTCCAGCTGGGGCTGGCTTTGTGCTGATGTGCATCAGCAATGCCTGGTGGACACTGCCCTTATCATTTCTGCCTTCATTTCCTGCCTTTTGCTCCTTTTCCCTTTCTCCAGGTGTGGACACCCAGGGCGCTGGGAATATTTCTCTCTCTGCTTTGGGGTGTCCTGACCCCCAGGGGAGCACTGACCCTCGTTCATGGAGAAAACTTCCAAAGCCTCAAGGTAAACCAGAAACCAGCAAAGTGTGAAATAGATCGTGGGGATTGCAGGGAGCAGTGCAGTGTGTCACAGGGGTGAGGAATTTAGGGTTTAGGATTTTTAGTTTGTTCTAGATGGGTTCAAGATGGAGGCTACAGGGTGGTGACTCGAGTTCCTTTCTTCTTTCTTCTTCTTCTTCTTGGGTTTGGGTGGTATCTCGTAACTGGGCAGAAAAATCCGCATTGAGGGTCTGTAGGGGTCAGAAAGGGAAATAATTTAGGTGTCACTTCTTAATTGGGCAGCATGGTTTTTGATTAGACTTACAAGCCTTGCAGCACGAGGTCGTTGCCATTTTTGTGCTGTTTTTCCTGCGCACAGTCTGGTGCAGACGGCGCTGAAGTTTTGATAAGATAACGATAAACAGAAGCTGAAGACCGAAAAAGTTCCTGACACAGAACTGCTCCAGGAGGGTCTCCCCTGCCAGGGGAGCCCCCGGGGCGTTGCCCAGCGTGGGGCTCACAAACTCACACCCCTGTGAGATCTGGGGGGCCCTGGCTGTGCAGAGCTGAGCCCCTCTCGTTGCAGCCCTGCTGATTGACCCTCGCCGAGAGATCCCAGAGCTCCTGAGCTGCAGCTGCCAAACGCTCAGCACAGCCAGAGGAGCTGCTCTTGCCTGCTTGTTTCACAAAGAATTCTGCTCACATGTTTTCCTTCCCCGTACAAACACCTGTGGCAATGATTCTGGTAATTTATTTGGGTTTTTTTTTTTAGCTCCTGTGCTCTTCCCTCTCCTCAGTCTAATCTGTTTTCTTGTTGAATTTTCACAGAAACCATTCAAGAACTTGCTCGCACAATCAAGCAGGAAATTCCAATTATTTTTGACACAGCAAGGAAACAGCAAACTGAGAAATACCTGGAGGAGGGAGGGGGCTGGAATGGGTAAAGCAGCTGCCACAGAGGTGCTTTGTGAGTTACACAACCTCACCTCACACCATGCACTCTGCACACGCCCTGGCAAACGCCCCCCTTGCCACAAAAACTTGGTTTTGTGCAGCCTGTCCTTGTCTTTTCCTCTCCCTCCCTCAGCAAGGTAGAGGAGAGACCAAATCTGTTTTGTTTTTTGGGTTTTTTTTGCAGCACAATTCGAAGTTCTGGGCGTTTTTTCCATGCCATGAGTGCTGTGGGAGATCTGGGGTTTGAGGAGCAGTAAGTTAACACGACTTTTCCTTTCTGTGGTTGGGTTTTTGTTGGGTCATTTTTAAAAAAAAAAAGTCAACTTTGCAGTTAATTAACCTTAAAAAAAAAAAAAAAACAAACACAACAACTCCTAACAAATTATTTCAGATAACCCCTTGCTCTATTTTCTGCAGTCCCTGGCAGTCAAGATTGAAGCTAAAATAAGGAGTTAGGAATGAAAACACCAACTGTTAATGCAAGATGAGGAGATGCCCAGACTGCTCTGGTGAGGCTCGGGCTGTCTGCGAGAGCAGCAGCTCCTCATATGTTTTTGGGGTTTGCTTTCTGTGCAGGATGCTGCGAACACAGGGGAAGTTTCCAGCAGCTCCTGGCTCCGAGGGAAGCAGCAGAGCCGGGGCAGGGATTCATCAGGAGCCTGCTGCTGACGGGGTCAGGGTGGATCTCCGGGCAGCACAAACACAAACATTTCAGCAGAGCAGGAACGGAGCACCCCGAGCCAGGCAAAAAACTGAAATATCTTAGTGAGCCTTGATCTGGCTTCCCACGAGCCCCAGCAGAACCAACACAAAGGATTCTCATGCTTGAGGTGCTCCTGAGCTGGCTCTGTGCTCAAATCCTGTTGATTTTCATGCCCAATTGCAGCATTAATTAACACGAAGACGTTGCACTGCAGGGAGGAGAATGGCTGGGAGCTGATGGAGTGCCAGAGGTGGAATTTGACCTGCAGGACTCAGGGGTGGGCAGGCAGCAGGGGCTGACCATTGCAGGCACTCAGATCCCTCTGGCAAAGCCTGCAGAACCACTGGATCCCATTTCCATTGGGGCTTCTGATCCCATTCCCATTGGGGCTTCTGATCCCATTCCCACAGAGGTTTCTGATCCCATTTCCACAGAGGTTTCTGATCCCATTTCCACAGGGGTTTCTGATCCCATTTCCACAGAGGTTTCTGATCCCATTTCCACTGAGATTTCTGATCCCATTCCCATAGAGGTTTCTGATCCCATTCCCACAGAGGTTTCTGATCCCATTCCCACAGGGGTTTCTGATCCCATTTCCACAGAGGTTTCTGATCCCATTCCCACAGAGGTTTCTGATCCCATTCCCACAGGGATTTCTGATCCCATTTCCACAGAGGTTTCTGCATTCTCTCCCCAGACCTCTCGGGCTGGCACAGACCTGGCTGCTGCCTGCTGAGGGGCTCTGCAGGGGCAGTGCCAGCGTGTGGGATTCCAGGGTGGGATTCTGCTCAGGGCTGGATTTCTGTGTCCGTCTGTCTGTCCAGAGGAGCAGCCAGGGAGGAATTTGAGGTTCCTGTGTCCGTCTGTCTGTCCAGAGGAGCAGCCAGGGAGGAATTTGAGGTTCCTGTGTCTGTCTGTCCAGAGGGGCAGCCAAGGAGGAATTTGATGTTCCTGTGTCCATCTGTCCAGAGCAGAGGAGCAGCCAGGGAGGAATTTGAGGTTCCTGTGTCCGTCTGTCCAGAGGGGCAGCCAGGGAGGAATTTGAGGTTCCTGTGTCCATCTGTCCAGAGCAGAGGAGCAGCCATGGGGGAATTTGAGGTTCCTGTGTCCGTCTGTCCAGAGCAGAGGAGCAGCCATGCGGGAATTTGAGGTTCCTGTGTCAGTCTGTCCAGTGTCCCAGCGCCCCCAGCAGCTCAGAGCAGCAGTGCTCACGGGGACTGGCAATCCCAGGAGGTTTCATTTCCCAGTGTATTTATTTATTCGGCTGACTACCATCAGATGCCCGTCACCCTGGCAACCAGGCGTTTATTTACAGCTCCGGGAGCTCAGGATGGCACCGGGACGCTGCCAGGGGAATGGCTCTGGGAATGGCTGCCACGGCTCCACAGCAGGAACAGGGAGGCAGAGCACCTTTATTGCCTCTCCCCCACCCGAGGTGTCTGTCTGAGAATATTTCTGAGCATCTGCAGTTAATTAGGAACGAGCTCCTCGGGCTCCAGCAGGTGTGAGGGGTGGGGAACGTGGCAGGGAAGGTGGGGAACATTGTGGTAACAGTGGGGAACATTGCAGTGACCATTGCAGGGAGGGTGGAGAACATTGCAGGGAGGGTGGAGAACATAATTGAGGTGAGGGTGGAGAACATTGCAGTGGGGATGGAAAACATTGCAGTGAGGGTGGAGAATTTTGCACTGAGGATGGAGAACATTGCACTGAGGATGAAGAACTTTGCAGGGAGGGTGGAGAACATTGCACTGAGGATGGAGAACACTGAGGTGAGGGTGGAGAACACTGCACTGAGGATGGAGAACATTGCACTGAGGGTGGAGAACTTTGCAGTGACCACTGCAGTGAGGGTGGAGAACGCTGCACTGAGGATGGAGAACACTGAGGTGAGGATGGAGAACATTGCACTGAGGGTGGAGAAGAACATTAAGGTGAGGTTGGAGAACTTTGCAGTGAGGATGGAGAACTTTGCAGGGATGTAGGAGAACATTGAGGTGAGGATGGAGAACATTGAGGTGAGGATGGAGAACATTGCACTGAGCATGGAGAACATTGAGGTGAGGATGGAGAACATTAAGGTGAGGTTGGAGAACATTGCAGTGAGGATGGAGAACTTTGCAGTGAGGGTGGAAAACATTGCAGTGAGGATGGAGAACTTTGCAGGAAGGGTGGAGAACATTGCACTGAGGATGGAGAACACTGAGGTGAGGATGAAGAACACTGAGGAGAGGGTGGAGAACATTGCAGTGAGGATGGAGAACATTGAGGTGAGGATGGAGAACATTGCACTGAGGGTGGAGAAGAACATTAAGGTGAGGGTGAAAAACATTGCAGTGGGGATGGAAAACATTGCAGTGAGGGTGGAGAACTTTGCACAGAGGATGTAGAACATTGAGATGAGGGTGGAGAACACTGAGGTGAGGATGGAGAACACTGAGGAGAGGGTGGAGAACATTGCACTGAGGATGGAGAACATTGAGGTGAGGATGGAGAACATTGCACTGAGGGTGGAGAAGAACATTAAGGTGAGGTTGGAGAACTTTGCAGTGAGGATGGAGAATTTTGCAGGGATGTAGGAGAACATTGAGGTGAGGATGGAGAACATTGAGGTGAGGATGGAGAACATTGAGGTGAGGATGGAGAACATTGCACTGAGCATGGAGAACATTGAGGTGAGGATGGAGAACATTAAGGTGAGGTTGGAGAACATTGCAGTGAGGATGGAGAACTTTGCAGTGAGGGTGGAAAACATTGCAGTGAGGATGGAGAACTTTGCAGGAAGGGTGGAGAACATTGCACTGAGGATGGAGAACACTGAGGTGAGGATGGAGAACACTGAGGAGAGGGTGGAGAACATTGCAGTGAGGATGGAGAACATTGAGGTGAGGATGGAGAACATTGCACTGAGGGTGGAGAAGAACATTAAGGTGAGGTTGGAGAACTTTGCAGTGAGGATGGAGAACTTTGCAGGGATGTAGGAGAACATTGCACTGAGGATGGAGAACTTTGCAGTGAGGATGGAGAACTTTGCAGGGATGTAGGAGAACATTGCACTGAGCGTGGAGAAGAACATTAAGGTGAGGGCGAAAAACATTGCAGTGGGGATGGAGAACATTGCACTGAGGATGGAGAATTTTGCAGTGATCCCTGCTGGACGAGGAGGAGGAGGAGAATTCAGCCCAGCCACTGTCCTGGAGGGCTCCAGCTGGAGATCAGGGCAGGACTGATCTGCTCTGCAGAACCTGGCCAGGATGATCCGTTTGTTCCTTTGGCACCAAACTTCAGCCTCCCTAGACCCAGCCTAGGAGAGAGCTGGAGGAATCCTGCAGCTCCCCTGACCCAGAGCCGGGGCTGTTCAGAGGCACCAAAAATCATCAGCCCACATTTTCCACAGAGAAAGCCAGGCTCCCTTCCCAAAGGCACTTTCATTTTTCCAAAATGAGAATAATTTGTGCTGGTGAGAGCAAATGGCATGTGAGCCCTGAGCCCTGGAAACCTTGTTCTGGGAGCGTGGACACACACGGGGATTTTTGCAACAAGCACTCACACCCAGACTCTGCTCAGCCTTTCCTCCAACCCCTTCATCCACCCTCCCAAAAAGCACACGAGTGTTTTTAGACCATTATTTCAGATTTGTGGAACGTGGGGCATCAGCAGCTGCTTTGGTGGGTTTTTAAAAATCTTTTTACAGAATATTATTAACAAAACCCCCGATCAGCTCCTCAAACTACGACATTAAAAAATGAAGATAAAATCTGGGACATTCGCAGGAGGCGTTTCATTCAGGATCATCTCTCGCAGAAATAGAAAAATATAAATATAAATATAAACGCAGAGGATTGGCGAGCTTGAAGGGACACCTGCTGCCAGAGGGTGACATTACAGGCACCGATTGCTGCTCGGAGCAGCTCCGGGGATGCCACCCCTGTGCCAGTGGCAGGATCAGCAGCACCTGATGGGGAGTTCGGGATCCTGCCCGGCAGGAAACGGCGGGAGCTGACAGTGGGGAAAGCGATCTGCACCCTCCAGGGCTGAGATCAGAGTCAGCCCCTCGGGGGATCTGGGGGGAAAGAAGGGGAAATGGGGTGTCCAACAGCACCAGGGGATTTGGAGAGCTCCCCAGAGTGAATTGGTGAGAGTGGAAGGACAGGTCCTTTGCCGTGGAGATTCCCCCACTCCTTTTTCCTCCTGAACACAAAGCTTCTCAAGCCCTTTTGCTTCAAGCTGGTCCTTGTAATTGAAAGAACCGATAAAAACCCTTCGTTAACGGGATCTGTACATATTAGAGTTCATTAAAATGTAATTCCCGCAGAACAAGACATTTTAATCTATCCACACTTGGAAAAAAAGAGGGAGGAAAATGAGACACATCCTCCCTGCCCTCCCCTCCCACCCCTGCATGTATCCATAGGCCATGTGTGTTAATTACAACTTACTCGCCTAAATGAGAAAATTATACATTAGCAAGCAGTTAACCAGTTATTAACTCAATTACACTTCGGAGACCTGGGAGAAGCTGCATTCCCAGGCAAGGGGTCCACTATATGTTATTGTTTTCCGTGTTCTTCAGTCTGCAGAGAAGTTGTTGAAAGGATTTAAACCACATTAAAAACGCTCTTGGGGTTGGGGAGTTGCACAGAGCAATACCCCAAAAGCATTTTTCAGGGAGTGACGGGGACCTCCATGGTCCTCTGCATTCACACACCCCTAAAAGTCATTTGGGTAAGCAGAGGAACCCAAGCTCCTCAGTAAATAAACCCCAGAGCCATCCAGGCTGCTGCCGTTCCCTGCCCAGGCAAGGGATATTTGGCAAAAGCAGAAGAAACACCTCAGCAATTTGGCAGGGATGAAACGAAGACGAAATGTGAAGAAATGAACTTTTAAGGGAGATGCTGCAGGTGCTCATTCACACCCGGCTGCTGAGAGGGGGAGTAAAACTCTGCTTTCCTCCTGCCTCACACCCCCATGGCAGGGAGGCACCAGAGTTTGGTTCCAAAATTCTCACACGAGGGCCTGGCTCTGGAAACAGCTGTCCCCGTGCCAGCCCCGCTGCTGCCCGCCCTGCTGCTGGGGGTTTGTGGGATTCACCCTGCATCCCACCCCTCCCTGAGGCAGGGAATGCACAGGGAGCCCCATTGCCAGGAGCAGCCAGGTCAGCCAGGTCATCCCTGCAGCCCTGAGCTGTGCCCCAGGGCTGTGGCCTGAGCCTTCCCAGTTTGGGAATCCCTGGAGTCTGGAATGAGCCTTCCCAGTTTGGGAATCCCTGGAGACTGGAATGAGCCTTCCCAGTTTGGGAATCCCTGGAGTCTGGAATGAGCCTTCCCAGTTTGGGAATCCCTGGAGTCTGGAATGAGCCTTCCCAGTTTGGGAATCCCTGGACTTTGGGCTGAGCCTTCCCAGTTTGGGAACTCCTGGAGTCTGGAATGAGCCTTCCCAGTTTGGGAATCCCTGGACTTTGGGCTGAGCCTTCCAAGTTTGGGAACTCCTGGAGTCTGGAATGAGCCTTCCCAGTTTGGGAATCCCTGGACTTTGGGCTGAGCCTTCCCAGTTTGGGAATCCCTGGAGTCTGGGCTGAGCCTTTCCCAGTTTGGGCACTCCTGGATTCATCCTCCCCCCACTGCACTGAACCAGATAAAACTCCCTGGGAATTGGAAAGATTTGCCTCCCACTGTGAGTATTGAAACGAAAATGATGGAAATAAATAAATAAAGAAGCCCTCGAGTTTCCCTCTGAACTGCAGTGTAAATACTTCTTAAGAGTCAACCAAGTGGTTTGAAGAGCTTGTTTCACTTGTTCCATGCAAATATCAAGATTAACAGAGAGATTAATTATGTCCCATTTTTCTCCTTACAAAGGATACAGGCAGATTTAGAATAACAAAAATAAACCCTCTGGATTAATATTCATAACACAATGCTGAGCGTTGCTACAAAAGCAACTCATTTTTTATGTAAAAGGGGGAGAAAACAAACCGTCAAGAGTGCTCCACAAGCATAAATCCATGCTAACGAAGGAAGTCTCACAGGATGCTCTTCCCCAGCCTGCTGGAGGAGGGCGGGGGGCCCGGGGGGGGGGGGGGTGTGCAACACCTCATGGTCTGAGGGAACAAAACCCAGCTCAAAGAGTCGGGCTGGAAATTTCATCTGGGTCACGTCAAAACTCCGCTCCTGCTCGGCTTTCCCTGCTCCTCCTCACGACAGCCGCAGCCTTTGGGGCAGGGGTTGCTCTGAGGTTGTGGCAGCTCCCAGCCAGGGCAGGGAATCCCGCTGGGAACACTGGGCAAGCTGAGAAGTGCCAGCACCCCTGCCAGGGACAAAGAGAAGCCCAGCTTTCCAACACTGACTGGAAAGAGTTGGATGCTGCCTGAGGAACAAACCAACCTCCCAGCGTGCAGCCAAGCCCAGGAGAACTTTCTGGCCATTTTTAACTTCTCACTTGGCCCCAACTGCGCTCAGCCAAGAGCTGCGTGGGGAATACTCAACTAAACCACGCACTGCCAGGCCTTGGAGATCTGTGACAAGCCTGGAATGATTTCATTCAGCATTTCCAGCTCCCCATCTATTTATGAGTTTTATCAAGGAATTTTTGAAAAGGCGTTTATTTAGACAAGCTTTTTTGTTTCACCCTTCACTGGTAATCAGAAAAATCAAGGAGAAGTCAGCCCTTTAGTGACATCTTGACTTCTTTTTGGAGCACTCCGAGGTAACAGCCCATTTCATACATTGGATGCAACAGAGACAGCACTTAATACATGTAATTATGCAGTTTGCAAATGTGACAGCTCTGATGTTGCTGCAATACAAGTCTATGCCGTTAAATTAGAATTATAATGACAGTAATTACACTAATTAGCCTTTTTTTTCCCCCCCAGTTTGTTACCAGCAAAGTTTTGCATATTTACGTGAGTAACAGCTACTTCTGCCTTCTCCTAAAATCCACCAGAACCAACTCACGGGGAGGTTCATTTATCCCAGCCCTGTGGAGCACGAGCAACATCCACAGAGGAGAAGGCAGGTGCCAAAAGGATTGCTTACAATCCACGGGATGCTGCCCAGGAATGATTTACCTGCACGCTCTGCACGGGCACTGCTCCAAAGCTCACACAGGTGGAATATTTGGCAAGGCTCAGGCAGCATTTGGGTGTCAGGGCTCACACAGGTGAAATATTTGGCAAGGCTCAGGCAGCATTTGTGTGTCAGGGCTGCTCCAAAGCTCACACAGGTGAAATATTTGGTAAGGCTCAGGCAGCATTTGTGTGTCAGGGCTGCTCCAAAGCTCACACAGGTGAAATATTTGGTAAGGCTCAGGCAGCATTTGTGTGTCAGGGCTGCTCCAAAGCTCACACGGGTGGAATATTTGGTAAGGCTCAGGCAGCATTTGTGTGTCAGGGCTGCTCCAAAGCTCACACAGGTGAAATATTTGGTAAGGCTCAGGCAGCATTTGTGTGTCAGGGCTGCTCCAAAGCTCACACAAGTGAAATATTTGGTAAAGGCTCAGGCAGCATTTGGGTGTCAGGGCTGCTCCAAAGCTCACACAGGTGAAATATTCGGTGTGAGGCTCAGGCAGCAGCAGCGTTTGGGTGTCAGGGCTGCTCTGCAGGGCCACAGCAGCAGGAGAATTCCCTGGCAGGGAAGGAATGGAGGTTTGGAGCCAGAGCTGTCCAGCAGAACGCTTTCAGATCCTCCTGCCCACGTGGCAAACACGAGGCCCTGCTGGCTGTGCCCGCAGATCCGTGCCAGCTGCAGGCTCTGCACAGCCCCAACCCCCCCTGCTCCTCAGCTGTGCTGCTGCCTTCAGCCAGGGAGTGTCCTGCTGCAGCTGCAGCGCTGCTGAGGGGTCCCCAGGACATGCAGGACAGGGCCAGGGTCACCAGGACAGGGCCAGGGTCACCAGGACAGGGCCAGGTCATCAAGAGAGGGTCAGGGGCACCAGGACAGTGCCAGGGGCACCAGAACATGCCAAGGACACCAGGACAGTGCCAGAGTCACCAGGATAGTGCCAGGGGCACCAGGACACTGCCAGGGGCACCAGGACAGTGCCAGGGGCACCAGGACACAGCCAGGGGCACCAGGACATGCCAAGGGCACCAGGACAGTGCCAGGCGCACCAGGACCGTGCCAGGGGCACCAGGACAGTGCCAGGGGCACCAGGACACAGCCAGGGGAACCAGGACATGCCAAGGACACCAGGACAGTGCCAGGAGCACCAGGACACCACCAGGGTCACCAGTCCAGCACCTTCACTGGTCTGGTGCTGGGCACACCAAAGCCAGCGCTGTCCCCGTGTCCTGACTGCAGAGCTGCCACTCACCAGGGGTGACAAACTGTCCTCCCAAAGGACAGCAAGAGCCTGGCGTGGGGAGTTAATCTCCCCCTGGATGGGGAAGGTCTGACTCCGATTGTTCTGGTGGAACCTTTAGCCCTCGCTGTGAAGGGCCAGTGGCACCGACAGCCCCTGGGCTGGGAATCCACGACTCGTGTTGGCCAAGGCAGGGAGCAGATCCCCACACTCTGCTCCAGGCCTTGCAGAGCTCCCTTGTCATGCAGGGGCCGCCTGAATCTTAGCACAGGAACCTCCTCCTCGGGAGTCTGGAAATGAGAGGGAGCAGAGGAACAGGCCAAGTGGAACAGCAAAGAAACGAGGCTAAAAATCTGAAAAATTCCACCTATTCCAGAAGGATCACAAATAAGAAAAAAAAAAAAAACAAAAAAAAAAAAAAAAAGAAGCTTGCAGCATATAACGTGCTTATCCTTGAAATTGTGGGGAAAAATTGGAAAAAGCCAGAAGTTGAGGTCTGGCTCATATTTTATACAAGAGCCCTGATTATCCCAAGGTACTGCAGAGCCCGGAACATTCCGGCAGAGCCCGTGAATGTCACACAGGCCCCATGAACAGCTGCTCTGTCTCTTTGATAACTCCATTACTTGAGTTCAGAGAAGGTTTATGGACTAGAAAGCCTCAGATATGGTCATGAATGTTTGATGCCTTCACACGCAGCGTTACGGCTGCAACTTCACTCCCCGTTGGAGTTATGACATTCCGACAGCCTTCGGTCATTACAGGCCGAGGGGAGCAGCAGGGGCCTGCAAATGATGGACTTCCCACCCTGCTGGATGATTCCTTTTGCGCTGAAACCCGGCTGCCTCGCTCAGGGTGTGTTTGCAGAGATAAAAGCACGAGTGTGGTGTTTGAAACTGCCAAGGGAGGCGCGGCTCTCCGTGTTTGCACAGTGCCCAAAGTCAGGCCTGGGCGTGTGAGGCCCCTTCAGATCTTGTAGAGTCTATTTCGAGTGACTGAAAAGGGGAACAGTCCAGAAACGCACAGGATTATTTGAATGCGGTGAGAAATTTGCCACTGTGTGTCCCCCTGAAGGGAGCAGCGGCCATTTCAGCGCCTCAAACATCCCGGAGCTCATTTTCTGCCCTGCACACCCAGCCCAAAAATGTCATCAGCAACAAGGATGTAACAAAGGGACAGCGGCCACAGCAACTTCACTCTGAAACCAAATTCAAATCCTGCTCGGAAGCTTCTCCCTCCTCCCAGAGCAGCCCAGAGCCCTCAGCCCTGGCAGGCCCAGTGCCCACCCCGGCACCCCCGGGATGGTTCTCATCACGGCATTTCCTAGGAAATGTCATTTTTCTGTCATTTCCTGGGAAATGTCATTTTTCTGTCGTTTCCTGTCATTGTTTGTCACGGCCCTGGCCTCCCCTCGGTTCATCCCTCCCACCCCCAGCAGCAGGAGCAGGGGGATTCCTCATCCCCAGCCCCTCCTGTGGGGCTGCCTGCAGGAGGAAGCTCCTGTTGTGATCCACAATTACCTCCCGCTGTACGGCCTGAGGGAAATTGTGCTGTAATCCTTTCATTTTGTCTTTGTTCTGGGCGGTGAAAAGTCACCACAGCTCTTCATCCCTGCAGCTCACCTCCTTCAGCCCTAATACCCGGCTGCACGTTAATTGGGAATTGTTGTAAACCCTCTGTCTCCGAGGTCCAGAAAACAGCATTTGCATTTGATCTTTATTCAAGCATTTTTGGTCATGGGTTTTAATCGCGACTGGTACTGAGGAACTTAATCAGATTAAAGCAAACAAAAATAGGATTATCTGAGTGCTCAGGGTCGCATCCAACCTCACAGATGGGCACAGCCAGCAGGAGCAGTTAAAACAGACCCCGGAAACAATCACCAAAGAGCAAACAAAGCACTAAAAACAAACCAAACACCAAAAAACAAACAAAGCACCAAAAATAAACCAAGCACCTAAAATCAAACAAAGCACTAAAAAAAAAACCCAAACACCAAAAACAAAGCACTAAAAACAAACCAAACACTAAAAACAAACAAAGCACCAAAAATAAACCAAGCACCTAAAATCAAACAAAGCACTAAAAAAAAACCCCAAACACCAAAAACAAACAAAGCACTAAAAACAAACCAAACACTAAAAACAAACAAAGCACCAAAAATAAACCAAGCACCTAAAAGCAAACAAACAAAGCACTACAAACAAACCAAACACCAAAAATAAGCAAAGCACCTAAAACCAAAGCACAAAAATCAAAGCAAAGACCACGAACAAACAAAGCACCAAAAACAAAGCAAACAAAGCACCACAAACAAACCAAACACCAAAAATAAACAAAGCACTAAAAACAAACCAAACACCAAAAACAAAGCACCAAAGCCAAACATTAAAACCAAAGCACCCAAAACAAACAAAGCAGAAAATACGAAGTACCAAAGCCAAACCAAACACCAAAAACAAACAACGCACCAAAGCCAAACCAAACACCAAAAGCAAGCAACGCACCAAAGCCAAACCAAACACCAAAAACAAACAACACACCAAAGCCAAACCAAACACCGAAAACAAACAACGCACCAAAGCCAAACCAAACATTAAAACCAAACAAAGCACCCAAAACAAAAAAAGCAGAAAATACAAAGTACCAAAGCCAAACCAAACACCAAAAACAAACAATGCACCAAGGCCAAACCAAACACCAAAAATAAACAACGCACCAAGGCCAAACCAAACACCAAAAGCAAGCAAAGCACTAAAACCAGCAATTCACCACAGCCAAACCAAACCCGGCTCGTGGGAAAGTGCAGCCCTGGCTCTCCAGACAAGACTGAGCACCAATTAAAGCAATTGTTCCCTCTTGCCCCTAATTGTGCATTCCCCGAGCTGATCCTCCCACGAGGGCCATTTTATTTATCCCTTTAAAAGCAGTAATTGTTGTTTTTTTTTTTTGCCCCCAGGAATTAACCACATTTTTCCCTTTCTCTCAGTCGCAGCAGCGCAGCCCCTGCTGTGCTGTTTCCAGCTGCTCTGTTTGCCGCTTCCACAGGGGAATTGTGTGGCAGAAACTCTGGGATTCTCTTCTCAAGGCAGTTTGACAGCGAGTTTCATCGATCTGCTGCGTGCAGAGCTTTAAGGGTTAAAGGAACCTGCTGTCCACTGTAAGTAAAAGCAGTTTAGCCCCTCACTGCTGGTGATCCCATTTCCTAAAGGAGTCCCATAAACGGCGTTTTTTCAGCACTGTGGGAGTCTTTTATTACTGCTGTAATGCAAATGGAGCAGTTACGGTCCCAAAGCGATCTCCTGGCGATTAAAGCCCCGGGGACAGAATTATCTGCTGATGAATTCACCCAAATGGGCTCTGGGGACTCTGATGATCCTGCTGCTGGTGTCTGTGCCTGCACGTGGCATTTCCCTCCGACAGAATTTACATTAAGACAAAAGAAGAATGAAAGAATAAACCCCGATTGTGGATATGATTGTGTCAGCATAAACATACTTTATAATTAGATTGCTATTACCACGGAGTAGGGGAAGAAGCAAACCAGAGTAAATCACTTTTATTCCAACCTCATTGCAGCCACCAAGGAGTTCAGAGCAGCATAAGTCTGTTCTAAAAAATATCCTCCCCCTTAGCACCATTATTATTCCAGTAAAATGTAAATGCAGACTAGGCCTTAGATACCAATTAAACTGCACTTGACAGAGATGTTATTGTCTAAATCGAATAAATGTAACCGAGCAAAAAGCAAAATGAGTAATGAAAGAAGGAGAAGCAGCAGCAGATCTCTGTGCTCTGGTCAGGTTGTCCACTGAGCCAATGAGGGGGCGTGAGGGGAAATTATTATTACATAAATCACTTAAGTGATTCCTTTGCCAAGAGAATTTGCAGTTTGGTGAGAGGCTGTGAAATCCAAAGGCTCTGAGCGAGTCCTTTCTGCCCCTTGTGTCACTGTGGGAATTCCTGGGACCCTGCAAAGGGGCCTCACAAGGTCCCACTGACCACGTTCACATCCAGTTACCCCGAAAAGCCGAGGTGACCCCACGTCCCGGAGGTGATTCAGAACACTGAAGGTGTCTGCGGAGCAATCAGGGATCAGCTGATCCCTGGGACCAGCCCCTGCTCTCCTGAAGGAGTTTATTGGCACTGCAAAGCACTGAGAGGAGCAGAGCCCTGGAGTCTCAGTTCTCCCAGTGCTCCCCTCCAGCTTTCCCCACAAAACCTGATTATTTCTGCCTCCTGCTGCTCTTCCCCCCTTTTCTTCCTGCTGGGACTGCCAGGTTCCTCAGAGCAAAGAGGGGCAGAAAGGGAGAGAGGGAAGAGCATTAAAAGGGCCGTGGCAAAGGATGTCAGGGAGATTTATGGGTCACAGAGAGGCTGCAGGTGGTGAGGAGCTGCTGAGGCAGTAATTTATAGTCCCTGCCTGTGACAGACTCCCAGAGTGGGATGGAACAGGTGCCATTAAACAAGAACAGGTTATGGGCTGCTGCTGTAAACAGGAATCTCTTATCACAGCTGCTGCAAGCTCAGCTGAGCATTCCCTGCGGAAGGACAGAGCTGGGGCGTGCTCCAGGTTCACTCTGGGGCCCTCTGAGTCAGGATTCCTCTGATCACTCACTGCACAGCTCTGTCTGCAGTGATAAAGGTGAGGCAGAATCAAGGGCAGCAGAAAAGAATAGAGAATAAAGAATAAAGAATAAAGAATAAAGAATAAAGAATAAAGAATAAAGAATAAAGAATAAAGAATAAAGAATAAAGAATAAAGAATGGCTGCTGCTCTCTGAGCAGGCTGGGATGAACTCCCTTCTGGTGCAGGAGGGGAGAGGTTTCATGTTTTACTGCCAAACAAGGAGTGTAAGTACCTTCCCTGTCATCTGAGTGGGGAGTCCACACTCCAAAACCAAAACTGTTCTGAAATGGAAGGGGCTTAAACCCCGTGAGCTGTAAACTGAAGCAAGCCCCTCCTGCTGCTGCCTCTGCCTTTCCCTTCCCAGCACATCCCAGTGAGTCCTGCCCTCCCTGCACAGCCCCTGCTCTCTGCCTGCCGGCAGCCAAATTAAACCCAGCACCCTCCAAATCAGTCTCTGGGGTCTGCTCTGGTCCTGCCTCCTCTGGATGCCCACACTCAGCTGGGATTTGGATCAGCCTTTCCCTGGTAATCCGTATTTCCCCCTGTTCCAAAGCACCTCTTTGAATTCCCTCAAAGAAGGGAGGATGGGGGAGCCTGATCAGACCCAGCATCTCAAAGGACACAATCTGGGAATCAGAGGCAGTCCATTGTCAGGAACCACAAAATCACATTTCTCCCTCCTTCTTCGTGTGGCCCCAAAGAATTCTGTAGTTATAACCATAATAATGAAAATTCAAATAGGTGAGAGCTCGCAGAATAGATGAAGAGTAAATTCTTTAAGCAAAGAGGGACTTCTAAGCAAAAGATGCCCTTTTGGGGAGTATCTGGAGCTTTTCTTCACAGAGAAATGGTGGTGTGTGGCTGACACACCTGGTTGGAAAAGGAAACTCATTAAATCTTCTTTTAACAGAGTATTTGCTTCTCCAGTACCCTCTCTGCCCACATTCACCCACACAAAGTCACTAAAATAGAAGCAGATATTTTCCCCTTCCTTTTGTTCCCTGCTCAGCTGCAACGTGAGATGCTCAACTTCCCCCCAGCTCCAAGCTGCCAGAGGGGGTGGGAGGATTGACCCCAGCAGCCAGCATTCATCAGCCTGAGGGAATTCATTGCAAAATAAACCCCATGAACACAATAAAGCCCGAACCAGGCCCAGGAGAGCAGGGAGCAGGAGCTGTGTCACCGTGCCAGCAGGGATCCTGCACCCAGGGAAGGTGCTGGGCTGGAAACAGAGCCGCTCAAACAAAGCTCCTGCCAGACAAACAGCAGAGGATCAACCCCCAGATCTTTATTTTATGAAGTAATTGCTTCATTAAGTGAGGCAATCCCAGTCACAGCCTGCACAGAGCCCCTGCTCTCCAGAGGGGCTTCTCTCCTCCTGGTCCTCCCTGGCCCTGAGTGACCATTTCCGAGTGAATTCCTTGGGAGAAGGTTTGCTCAGCACAGCCTGCTGCTCCCTAATGAAATGAGAGAGAGGGAGAAATGCTCGGTGCTTTCAATCTGCCACCCCTCTTTGTTCTGGAGACCAGAGCTAAAATCTCCAGGTTCTGTTCCAGCTCCAGCTTTTATTTTCCTGGAGTTCAGGGGGGTTCTTTTCTCTCTGCCTCTTCTCCCCTGTCTGCCCAGCCCATGAATATTCCGAGTGGCTGAGAGCAGAGGCTTTGCTGTGCAGCTCCCACGCAGGGGCTGCTTGAGCCTTCCATAAAATCCCATTTCCTGAGGAGCCCGTGCTGCAGTCTGACAGGGAGATGGCTCCGAGTGAAGGGAGGGCATTACAGCAGTGCTGAGGGCTTGTGGTGAGCCAGTAAGGCCTGGCTGTGCCCTGAGAGCTCCTAATCACTTCCCCAGGTTCGGGGGGAGCGAGATGCTGCTTTGTATTCAGGCACTCTCTCAAGCTTTACATTTGTCTTGCAATAAAGGCTGAATTTCAGAGCCTTCCACAACACGCAATTACAGAAGAACAGAGCTGGGGGGAATCTCTGGAGGTCGTGTGTTCAAAGGCAGCATCAGCCAGACTTGGCACTCCTCTCGTGTTCCTCTAATCTCTCCTTAAAAATCTCCAGTGGGACAGAGATCCAACAGATTAAGCGCTTCTTGCTGGATATTGTATTCTGCTTTTTAACTACTCCAGCCATTAGAGCACGATTCCTCGAGTTTTTATCTTTACAAGTTTCGGCTCCTTCTCCAATTAATATTTCACCAGTGGTTCCTCAGCCTGGAGCAGGAGAGGGGCTGCAGTTGCAGCTCCTGTCTGGTGGTTTCTCTGATAACTGAGGTGAGTGATGCCTGACTTTGCTCCCTTTGTCCTTCCTGTCCTTCTGCAGTGGAGCAGAGCCTTCGTGGTGCCAGTGCAGGAGTTCAAACAGCAGAATCAAAGTGAAAATTCTTCCCACGGGGAAGGCAATGCCCTGGCAGTGCTTCCCTGGCTCCCATGCAACCCACAGATCCGCCTGCCTCCGTGGCAGCCGCTGTCTGGATTAAAAATAATTAATTCTCTGCTCCAAACTGGGGCTGTGCAAGGCTCCACGCCTTGGTCCGGTCACTGGTCACACCAGCTGCTCTTCCCAAGCCCTGGAAGCCACGGGCCAGTCTTATCTCATGCTTTTCTCCTTCCTTTCTTCCTCCCTGTGTGCTCCTTGTGCCCTCCCTCTCGCCCTTGGCAGCCTGCACCTCTCTTGTCCCAGCACCACAGAACCCCAAAGTCTGGATTCCCCTGCAGCCCCTGCTGCTTTTGGACGCGCCGTGGCTCCAGCACAGCGATCTCTTCCCTTCTGTGTGCAGCTCAACAAACAAATCCTGCCCTCCAGCTCCCTCTGAGACACCCCAGGGCACGTCCCCAGCCGCTGCAGGTATTGGAGTGTTCCTGGAGGAAATTGCAGGAGCCTCCATGAAAGGGCTCCCTGCAGAAACTCACACAGCCAGGGACCAATTCCTCCTTACACAAAAGGCACCTGGAGCAGGCAGGAGCTTAAAATAAGAGAAGGAACAAACAGGATTTGGAGGAGCAGCAGGTCAGGAACAGAGCCATGCTGAATTCTCGGGGTGATTAGTCTTCATTATCAAACTGCAGCAAATTATGTTGTAGTGCCAGGGCTGTTTAACGTGCTGGATAGACAGTTTTGAGTCTGGGGGTTTTTAAATGTGGGTGCTGCCCAGTTTAGAACAACACAACTCTTGGGTTTGGGTGTGCTGCAGGTCAGGTCACGACAAACCCGGCTCACAAAGCGGGTGAACACTCCAGGACAAGGGTGGGAAATACTGGGGGAGCTGAACGCCCTGGGGAAGGACACAAAGGACCTGCCATGAGCTGCAAAACCAGACAAACCCAGGGAAGTTCCATTTTCCAGGCCCATTCACAGGTGAGAGGAGCAGAGGACAAACTGCAGGGCTTCCTCCAGGTTTGCACCTTCCACCCCTGGGTGCACAGAGCCTTTGCACTCTCTGTCCTCTGCAGCACCCACAGCCCCACTCCTCCTCCTGGAATTCCTCCTGCAAAGCCTCTCTGCCTTCTCCTTCTCGCCTGGAAGTGCGACAGGCCCAGAGCTGGGAAAGGGTTAATGAGCCCAGGCAAAGTTAACAAGGGATGGGCAATAAATGGCTCCAGCTGTGTATAATTAACTGTAATACTGTGAAGTAAATGACTTTTATTGGCAAGCATGTCATAACTTCATTAAAAGTCATATTTACAGCCCTCTCACATGGAATGAGTACTTGTGTAGTCTGCAATTTAATGAGCACTCATTTTCACCTTGTTTCAATTATTTTCCACCCACCCTTTGTCTCAGTGTGGGGAGCAGGAAGATAAAATACAATGGGAGTGTAATTAAGGCTGGCACAGATTCTTTCAGGAAATGTTTTTCTATTCCAGAACAATCACTTCTTCTGCTTACTACTAATAATACTTTAATGTTTAAAATACATAGTTTTCCTTGGTCCCTAAAGGATTCTTTAAATAAGGTTATTAAAGAATGGCTGTGGGAAAGCTTTTCACCAGCCCAGCACCCCCAGTTGCACACACAAAAGCAAATTTGTATCACTTAGAAGTGGAAATGTGCAATTTGGCTTCGTTACCAACACAGGATTTTGACTCTGGAAGAAGGGGGCTGCAGGTGCTGGCAGGGATGCTCCCTTGGGACCTGCTCCAAGCTCCAGGATGGAAGGAGGGCCACGGAACACGAGCTGTGGCAGTGACACGGCCAGAACCACGGGATAAACATCATTGCTGCCTGGGCACAAGGAACACTTCCAGCAGCTCCCAGGGAGCCTCGGCCCGGCAGCGTCGGTTCCAGCGGGGAAGTTTTCCCGCCCGTTTCCCCTCCCGAGGCTCTGTGGTTGGGCACAGCCTCATTTCCTAATGAAGATGCTCCCCTGCATGTTCTACATCCTGGAGAACGTTGGTGGTGCAGTCACTGGAGGCAGCAATGATTAATTCCTCAGATAAAATTCGTCCTCGGAACAATTGATTTCACTGCCAGAAATGCACAAACTTCCCGATGGCAACACTTTCATGTAATTATTGTTATTAGTTCAAGCTTGTTTGGGGGAGGGAGGACATGGGAAAAAAAATCAATTACTTTGTATTTATCACTAATCTATTATGATCACTTTAATACAGAGGAGTTTTAACTCAGGGCACGGCTTTTCTAATCCATGAGCTATTGGAAAAGTTCACAGAAACTCGGAGGGCTGAAGGGACTGGATGTTGTGGGAGGTGATTACAGCTGCCGGGCTGGGGGAATTTTCATTTTTAGTGCCCTGATGTTCTCAGATCATTGGTGGACAAGGCTGGGGCTGCAGCCTGGGCCTCTGAGCTCCCTGAGCGTCCAGAACTGCAATTTTTGTGCTGCTTCCTGCACTGCTGCTGCATCCAGAGGAAGCCTCATCCTGCAGAGCCCTGCGAGTCAGGATTTTGTCACTCAGGCAGCGAGAGGTGACCTGCTGAAAGCCCTGTCTGCTGGGCACTTGTGCAGAGCAGGAGCTGAGCTGCTGGGAGAGGCGAAATCCCGTTCGTTGGAGCGGGGTGGCTGGTGCTGAGAGCTGAAGGAAGGAAAATCTCCCGTTCCTGCACTGCTAGTGGGTACCGAAGTGCCAGAGGCGTCAGCCTGCCCTGGGAGGAGCTGCTGTGACCGGCTCCAGGCGACACAGAGCCCTGGGGGAAGGGATGGCTCCTGTCCCTGCTCTGTGGGCACTGCAGGGCTTCTCTCCAGCAGGGCAGCACATCCTGCTTGGATCTGGGGCTGGGATTCAGCCCCACATCCAGGGCTGCCCTCCCAGGCCTGGCTCCTGGCTACCTGTCCCCCTGAATGACAGGTGTGTTACGAGCGTGACAGGACAGAAAACACACCCACGAGGGCTCAGTGAAGGCACAGAAATGAGTCCTGCTCTCAGGGCAAGAGTTCAGGAGCACAGCCAGGGCTGCCACCCTCAGTCCTGAGCAGAATTTCCCCAGCAATGAAGACAAATCCCCTTTTATTGTGTGGCTGAAATAACAACACGGCCATAAAGCATAGGAGAACAAGGGGAAGCTGACAAAGTGTGTCTTTGATTAATTGCTGTAATAGATTGCAGGTTGCTGACTGAGGACGTTTTTTCGGGGCTCATTTTTCAGTCTTTAAAATGTTAATGCACAAAGGGAAGACAAAGCAAGGCTGGCCAGTGAAACACTGGGGACAATTCTGTGCATGGGAGTCCCCCAGCCTGGAGGACAGCTGGGACCTGGGGCTCAGAGGGCCAGGGCTGGCACAGGGATGGGAACCGAGCTCTCAGCCCCACCTGCAGCACCTGTGGCTGCATCTAAATAAAGTCACACAGAGCTGGGAGTGCTGGAAATGCAAGATTCAGTCTTCATCCTCTTATTCAGTCTTCATCCTCTTATTCAGTCGCCATCCACTGGAATTAATTCTCTTTGTCTTTGGGAGCCTGAGAAGCAGTGAATTATTGGCAACCTGCAGGTGATGAAGCTGAAGGGTGGGGAAATGGAACCCAAGTTCTGCAAACCCAGCTATGGGATTTTCCAAAGAGCTCCTTCGCTTCTGGCCCCGACAGGGACTGGTGACACCCCAGACTCTGTAATGGCATTACACACCCAGAGAATCTGTAACGCCACACCTGGGAACGGGCCCCGGAGAGACTTCACCTGTCAGAGGATCCCTGCTGCAGACAGCCTGAGCCCTGCCTCCCTCAATTAGCTGAGCTAATTAGAGGAACCAGTCAGTCATCAAGACCTGTGGATTGCTGCTCAGGCAGGATGTGGAATCAGGAGTGGGTCCCCAGGAGGGAGTTTCTCTGCTGAACTCTGCAGAGCCGCTGGACCTGTGAACTCCAAAACGAGTAAAGAAAACAAAACCTGCTGGGCACTGGCCCATCAGAGCCGGCTCAGCTCCCTGAGCCCACCCTGGAGAGGCCAGAATTAAAGCACAGCTCCCCTCCAGGTGCCAATGGTGCAGTTTAAAGTGGGTCATCACAACACAACTCCTGCTCTGGAGGGGAGACACAGGTGGAAAAGGAGAATGCAGGGATAGACTGAGGTGCAAAAAAAAAAAAGTGCCCCAAAGGGCCCTCCTTACCCTGTTGGAGCTCCAGAGACATCCCTGTGTCCTGCCACGTTGGACTGACTCTTCACTGGGGGTTTTGTGTTTAATTATCTCTCTTTTGATTATGGATCAGAGAGATGAAGAACCAAACAAGGGGCTCAGTTTGTGCAATAAAGCAGCCCTGGAAGGGGAATCTGCCCTGGGATTCAGCAGAGGATTAAGCAGGGCTCAATTCTCTCTTCTTGTCCTGAGAAGTGGCTCTTTGAGGTTTCCCAATACATTTTCACTTTCAAAATGGAAAATGGTCTCCAGCTCAGGCATTTGTTACTTTAGATATGCTTCACAAGTTTCCTTTGCATCCAGGGCGGTTGAAAATTGGATTAAAACCTCTTATTATGTCCCCATGTTACAGCATTAGGCATGCTTGGCTTCCACTGGGAAGGAGGATGAGGGAACAGAATGAAATCTCAGGATTCTCACTGAAATCCAGCAGTGTGGATGTTCCAGGGCCAGACACCCCTGTAAAGAGCCCAGGATTCCCCTGGCCAGCACAGGGTGTTAAAGCTGAGCTGCACTTCCACACAGTTCAGCTCTTCCACGAGCCTCAGCTGTTTCCAATAAATTGACCAGGATCGGTGCTGTTAGAGCAGCTGAAATGCTGAAGGGGGATTCTACAAGTTCAGCTCAACAGCACTGAACAGGCTTCGTTTGCTTTGGCTTTTTGGAGAACCAAACTCAGCTCTCCATCCACTCCTTGCCCGTGGAATATCTGTGCTCACGTCAGGAGCGGCACGAGTGCAATTCCCACTGCAAAGTGTCCACACGTGGGAGGCCCCACACCCAGGACTGATGAATTCCCCCTTCTGCCTCACAGTTCCTGCAGTTTTCCCATCATTTATCCCCCTGTTTAGCCACATGAAAGAATCCCTGCTTTGACTTTTCCACGATGACACATTGCTGTTGTATTCAAATTGCCAGCACTCTCTGTGAGAGCGTTTCTGCAGCACATCTTTAGACATTTCATCATTCCTCTTCATTTAAAATGTCAGCTTTGTTCTGACAAATCTTGCGTGCCTGGTTTGAAAAGCTTTACAAGTGTCAGGAGGAGCGAGGCAGGCTGCAGCTTTTGTCTCCTACGACAGCGAGCATGAAGGGTTCTTTTTTGTGGAGTGACTGCAGAGAGCTGAAGCGCAGCTTTGGGGCTGTTTCTGTAGCTCAGGATGGCTCCAAAGCAGAGCAGTGGGAGCGTTCTGCTGCAGTCAGGGTGATGAGGATCAGCTGTGCCAGCAGCTCAGCTGCTGCTCCGTCCCTGACTACCCTCACCTGGTGCTGATTGCTTTGATTTGCTGCCCACCCCACACCTGTGGGGCCAGCAGGGCCCCACCCCACCCTCATGGGGAGCTGGACAGGGGCAAGCAGGGACTGCTGTGCTCTGGGATTCTCCAGGTATGTGGGAAAGGAAAGAGGAAAGGAAAATAAAAAGAAGAGGAAAAAGGAAAGGGGAGAGGAAAGGAAAGGAGAAAGGAAAGGAGAAAGGAAAGGAGAAAGGAAAGAGGAAAGGAAAGAGGAAAGGAGAAAGGAAAGAGGAAAGGAAAGGAAAGGAAAGGAAAGGAAAGGAAAGGAGAAAGGAAAGGAAAGGAGAAAGGAAAGGAGAAAGGAAAGGAAAGGAGAAAGGAAAGGAAAGGAAAGGAGAAAGGAAAGGAAAGGGGAAAGGGGAAAGGAAAGGAGAAAGAGGAGTTCTGGGCACACAAATCCCCACGTTTGGCTCCCTGGGTTGGTGTTTTCTCCTCCAGCCCCAGGCAGTGGCCGTGGCTGGAGCCAGCAGTGGCCTCGTGGGTTCCTCGCTGAGCTGGTCCAAAAAAAGTCCTGGCAAAATCCTGGAGTTCACATTCCAGCCCCAGGGGAGCCTCAGTGGCAGAGCTGGTTACTGGGCTGTGGGGAGCTGGGGGGGAAACGTCCCCCAGGAAGGGGAAGGAATGGCCAGGGAAGGTTCTCCTGGGACAGAGGTGGCACCAGGATCCCCTGGGATGGAGGTGAAACCAGGGGTGTCTGCACAAGGATCTCTGTCCCAGGGCAGGGCTGAGCTCCCTCTGCAGCCCCCAGAAGCTTCTGCTGTGCTCTGGAATCCCCTCCTGGGCTCTGAGGTGTTCCCAGCTGGAGCTGGGCTGGGACCAGTGAGGGAGGTACCCTGCCCAGCCCTTCCGTGGGCAGATGCAGACAAAGATCTGGGTGAAAGTTGTGGTGACTTTTAAAAACCCTCAAATGTGAAGCCCTCTCCTCCCCTGCTCTCCCCACGGAGCTGCATTTCCAGCGGGGAGGCTGCTGCAGACAGCAAGAGCTTCCTGAGAGAAACAAATCAACACAAGAAGGGATTTAAAAACCAGCACCATTTCCTCAGTTTTCCTGGTGTCTCCCGGTTGCTGGCCCTTGAGGGAGAGCTGTACTTTCTGATCTGTGCTAATACAAAATTCATATTTGTCTGGGCCATTATGTGCAAAATAATGGGTAATCCCTCAGGCTGGAGTGAAAAGCCAAGCCAAATATTCCAGGAGACCTTTCAATTTTGAAAGCTTTCAGGAATAAGCACAATCCAAACACATAAAGGGATCCAATTATGTGTAAACAAACTGTTCTTGCAGCCTCCTCCTCAGAAAACACAATTAGATTGCCAACAAGATTGCTTTGGGATTACCTGGATTAGGCCTTGCATTCAGAGGCTTAGGAAGTACCTGGGATTTGATTTTTTCCTCATTTCCCCGTTGTAGAACTCGGTTACGGGGAGCTGCAGGGTCCCTCCTGTGCTGCTGCTGTCAGGTGTGGGCAGTGCTGGCAGCAGATAAAATGTGGCTCCTGCTGATAAGGAAATGGTTAATGCGGCCCTAACAGGGAGCATGGAGTGCTCAGCTTCCTGAGCAACCCGAAAGTTAATTAAAAGAGCGCCACAGACATGGAGAAATACAGAATTAAAGCTGTCCCCTTGTGATAAAGCACTGAACTCACCAGGGAGAGGAGATAGAGCTCATTTTCTGTGCTCAGGGCGTGCCTGGGTGCAGAGAAACCCCAGAGCAAAGGGTTTGGCTGGAGCCTTTCTCCATCTGCACCCGCCAGGACCAAACTGCCTCAAAACCTGGTGGATCCTCACTGATCCGTGGGTAAAATCTGCCAGAATTTCCACAGAACAGGAGCGGGTGTGCAGGATTCTGTCACCTTCCTGCAGATTCTGTGACCTTCCCATGGGATTCTGTGACCTTCCCATGGGATTCTGTGACCTTCCCGTGGGATTCTGTGACCTTCCTGCAGATTCTGTGACCTTCCTGAAGATTCTGTGACCTTCCTGCAGATTCTGTGACCTTCCTGCAGAATTTGTAACTTTCCCATGAGATTCTGTGACCTTCCTGCAGATTCTGTGACCTTCCCACGGGATTCTGTGACCCTCCCATGGGATTCTGTGACCTTCCTGCAGATTCTGTGACCTTCCTGCAGGATTCTGTGACCTTCCTGCAGATTCTGTGCCCTTCCTGTGGGATTCTGTGACCTTCCCATGAGATTCTGTGACCTTCCCATGAGATTCTGTGACCTTCCTGCAGATTCTGTGCCCTTCCTGCCCAGGAATCCTCTGCCCCCAGGTGGGGATGAGGAGGGGCTGAGCTGGTCCTGCCCCCTTGGCCCTGGGTCCCATTTTATTCTCCTGACTTTGGCTTTGTGGAGCTAAGGGGGAACCTGATGAGTTCAGAACCACACGCCAGGGGTGACTGGTGTTGGGGAACTGTGAAGAAAAAATTCTGAGGAAAAAAATACGACCTTTTCTTACAGGGACAGTGAAAATGAAGGTTGATTTTAATTTCTATATTTGTCCCCTTGGTATTGTCCTAAGGACTATCCTGCCCACAGCGAGGCTAAGTATAGAAGTGGGAGGTGTGGGCTTGAGGAATAAGGCAGTAAATCAGAATTTTAATGCTATTAAAATCTATTGATTGTGTTGATTAATTATTGCTGGTGCTGATGGGAAGGCCAGACTCTTTAAGCCAGTTTAATTATTTTCCAGTTAATGTTAATCTCAGTTAATGAAAACTCTCCAAGCCAGAAAAGGGATGACACAAGGAATGACTGTTATTCATGAGAGACTCTCTTAATCTATAAAACATCAAAGATGTCATTGCAAGCATCTTTGCTTTGCTTGTATTTCATTTTTTAAATGATGCCAACACTTTGTTCTCGGGCTCCTGACGAGTCAGGGTGTGACAGCTCAGGGAAGATCTGAACAGGAGCTGGTGGAGCCTCCTGGAGAACTGGAGCTCAGGGGCTCAGGTGGCCCTGGACAGGCGGTTTGGGTAATTAATGACCTGGGGTTCGTTAGGGGCGGCTGCACAGCCCCTGTGCCAGGAGAAGGAGCTGGGCAGTGCCCACGCTGGGGGAAAGGAGGGATGGAGGAGCAGGGTCTGCAGGAAAGCTCCGAACCTGCCACAGTTCTGGTTTCGAATCCTTTCTGGCTTTGATGAGAACCTTCACCAGACCCTTCTGCATTTCATTTCTTGCACGGAGGCTGCTGTGTTTGTGCAGCACCATCTCAGCGAGAGCAGCTGGGTGAGCAACTTCTCCTTGGGAAAAGAACAACTTCAGCTCAGGCTGCTTTGGAGCACTGCTGGCACGTCTGTCACCCCCTCCTCAGCCCGGCTGACAGGTGAGCTGCTCAGCAGGGCTTGGCAGGGTTCAGCCCATATTGCAGAGCAGCTGCAGCGCTGCCATGGCTCGGGGAGTGCAGGCAGACCCCACTGCAGCCCTGCCCTGCAGCCCTTCCCAGGCAGCTCTCCTGCAGGGGAGGCAGCAATCCTGCCAGCAGTGCAGCAGTCCCACCTCTCTTTCCATGCTGAAGGTCACTCTGCACCCCTGTCCTGTCCTCTCCAGGCACGAGCTTTGTTCTGTGCTCCCCTCCCCAGCTCCAAGGGGATCAGGCTGATGCATTCCAGCATTTCCCCTTCAGTTCACCCGTCCTGGCCTGTCCAGCTTTGCTTTGTCCCTGAGTCACACAGCAGCAGTGGCATCCCCAGAAGGCCACCAGAGAGCTCCTGTTGCTGTGTCTCATTTCCTTGTCAACCCTGCCCTACAGCGGTGTGGCCCTTCTCCAGCTGTACCATGCCAGGGAACACCTGTGGTGATTATTCCAAATTACTGACTCGGGCCTGGCTGAAGGAGCCACTGCCCTGCCGTGCTCCTCTCTGGTTGTTTGCTTACCCTGAGTGACTCTCGATTTTCTGGCAGCTTTATTTCTGCCTTGCTCGGCCTGGTCACAGGGACAGGCTGCCCCTCCTGGCTGTGGGAGATCCAGGGCTAAAAATGGTCAGCATCCCAATGATCCCCACTGGCAGGAGACTCCTGCTGCAGTTAACAACAACACAAACCTCCTCTGCACATCCCTGAGCTGAGGAAGGTGTCTCATTTCTGCCCTGCAAATAACGGTTTAAAATAGCTCTGTGAGCAACTCCCAGAGATTAACCTGGGTACAGCAGCACTGAGTCACCCAGCCGTGAGCCAGACCTCAGCCGCCCTCAGCCCAGGTGGGGAGGAGGATGAAGACCCTGGCTGGGTGATGGCAACGCTCTGGGTTTAACTGGCTGAGAGAAAGAGCCAAAAATAGAAAAAATTCCCTTATTTGGTTGTGTAAGTGAGAGCTGGACCGCTGAGGAGCTGTAGCTGCTCACTGCCTGCTCCCCCTGGTACCAGTTTTCCTGCACTGTCTGTTCGGATTGTCAGTTTTCCTGGATTGCCTGCTTGGACTGTAAATTTTCCTGGATCTTCAGTTTGGATTGTGAGTTCTGTGTTTTACACTGCTCTTTCCCACAGGACATTGTTTGAGTTCCCTGACTCTGGCTGTACTAAACACATCTGGAGGTGTTTTGGATGCTCATCCAAATGTTACCAAGCTGCAGCACTGAACTGAGTTGTCTTGACCCGAGGCAGGAATCAAACATCACCAGAAATAACCTAACAACGTTGAAGTTTTGATTAAGACTTGCCCTGAGCTTCCCAGAGGTGTCACCCAGGCTGTGCCTGTCCCCACCCCTGACTGACAGAGTCCCTCTGTGCCAACCCTCAGAGCTGGAGTTCCACACCCCGACCCGCAGCTGATCTCAGGGATGATTTTATCCCATCCAGCTCCTGGCAGATCCCTCTCCTTTGCAGGAATGCATTAAACCCTCAGATCTCTCTCATTATGGATTTCTCTCCGGGCTTTTAGCTCCAAATGAGCTCTGAGGCCACGCAAATCTCCGCTGGAGCTGCAGCTCCTTCCCTGCCCAAGATGAAAAGTGCTCCAGAGTGAGGACAGGCCTGGCCCGGGGCAGCTCAGCAGCACCAGCCAGGCATTGCTGGGGCTGGGATGGAAAAGCTCAGCTCTGCTAAAGCCCAGCTGGGCTCAGGCTCTGCAGCAGGGCTGCTGTGCTGATAACACAGCGCCTGCAGCACGTTTAATCCTCCCCTTCTCCTCTTCCTCCCCAGAATGGCCCCGTGGGAGCTCCCCAGGTGCTGCTGGCAGGCTGAACTCTCGCTGAGTAATCACCAGCATGTTCCACCAAAGGAGACATGAATCTTCTCTGAGCAGCTCCGGGCATTCCTGAGCTTCTGGGAGGATTTAAAAGGTAGGAAGTCCCACGTTAGCTGTGTAGATTGATTTTGAGTCCACTTTATTTATCTGCTCTGGCATCAGCTCTATTGCCCAAAACAAGAGCTATTCCTACGTTTGCGTGCGTGGATTTGCCATTTTGGAGAAGCAGCAAGGGAAAGGTGCTGGAGGGAGCTTGGTGTGGTGTGAAGCCAGCAGAATAAAGGTGTAAAGGCAGAAATTGAAGCCAACTTGTTAACAACTTGAGCAAAACCAGCTCTGTTTGAGGAATCAGGTACCTCTGAGCTGTTTCCTCCCCTCCTGGGGCTCTGATCTTTGTGTTTTAAAGACAGTTTTTCTTAAAACTAAAAGCAGAAATGAAAGCAAGTGCAATGGAGGGTTTTCCCCTCTGGAGCCAGCTGAAAAGATTGATGAAATGACAGCTCCTTTAGCAAAACAGCAACTCCACCTGTCAGGAACCACCAGCCTTGCACAGGGCACAGCAGCCAGGCTGAGGCATTTCAAACACGCTCCCAACTGGCTTGTCAGGGACAAATGGGGCTTGTCACAGTCTCCAAACAGTTTCAGGGAGAACATTAATGATGTTCATGATCTCTGCTCCCAGCAGGAGGGAGAAGTTGCAGTCTCCTTCCAGGAAAGCACAGAGTGACTTGCAGTTGTTTGGTTCTTGAGATCGCAGGGGTTTTGAGAAGCATCCAGTGCAGGCAAATGCTGAGTTTGGAAATGTGGAGTCCTTGGTGGTAACCGTGCCCATGGAAAGGTGTCAGCTTGTGCACAACTGACCCAGCTGGTGCCAGCTCCCAAAACCTCCCCAGCTCCTTCCTGAGCAAATCTCGGGGTCTGGGTGTTGGGATGACCCCAAGAGTGTAAAAGTCCTCATTTCCCAGCCCGAGCAGCCAAAGGAGGAGTCTGAATGCGCAGGGTCGGCTTCTCAAGGTTGTTTCTTTTCCCTTCTCTAGAACATTCTCTCTCTGCCCTGCTGAGCTCTGCCCAGCAGCTCGGCCATGGCATTCTGTCTGCCCTCAGGGCGCTGTTCACATTTTATACCCAAAACTCCGTGTGCCGTGGTTACAATAACGTGCCAATGTCTGTCATTGATGTTGGGCAGTGTGTCTGTGCCTGAAACCAACAGAAAAGTGTCACCAGCACAGCAGGACATGGAGGGCAAGGAGGAGGAGAAGGAGGTCAGGACACGCCCAAATCCCTCCATCTTGTCCCCTGAACCCCATTCTAAAAACCCCAAAATTCTACTTTTCCACCCTGTTTCCACTCAACTCCCACACTGCTCTAACCCTTGTGGCTGTAATTCCTCACACAAAGTTGGAAGCTTTTTCCACGGGCTAAAATGGAAGCCACGGGTGTTTTTGACTTGGTGCCAAGGTCTGCGAGCCCCCTGCCAGGGTCTGGAGCCAGCCAGGGCAGCCAGAGGGATGTGCTGGACTCTGACAGTCAAACACAGGAGGGCCAGGGGGCCTTGGCACCGCTCTGCATTCCGGGCTGGAGTGGGGGATTTGGGCTCTGCACCTGTCCAGGTGTGGGTTTGGATTTCCAGAGCTGAGCCAGGCTCTTGGCTGTGTGTCCCTGAGTGTGACAAGGGACGAGGCAGAGGGAGCTGGTGGGAAGCAGCGTTCAGTTCAGTCTGTCTCTGCGTGCAGCTTGCTGCCAAGTTCTTTGGAGGAAATGCAAATATTCAAATATTTATTCAAATAATTCTCAAGGAAAAAGCATTGTTGTAGTGGAGTTCTGGCAGTTTAGTCACGGTGGCTGTGGGAGGGAGGGGACATCAAGGTGCGTTTTATTTGTTTTGAGCTTTGATGACAAATTGTGCTCTGGCTGCTGAGGATTTAATTAATTAATGAACGAGCTGTCCCTAAGTGGAGGGATGTCCCTGGAGGGTTGGGAGATGAACACTCCAGGTGTGCCTGAGCCTCCTGCAGGAGCACCCCAGCCCCTTTCCACAGGAAATGTGGATTTGTGCACTGCTGCCTATGCTGTGCCGAGGTCCAAACCCTCCTGAAGCCAGGGGAGGGTCGGTGCTGACCTCAGGGGACTTGGAGCCACAGCCCTGAATGAAAATGAGGACAGAAAAACATGGGCAGAGGATTTGTGCCTTCCTGAGGAGCAAAGCAGGAAGGAGCCCGAGTGACCCCATTTCAAAGCCAGGTTCCGTCCCCACCCATCCCACCCAAGGGACTCCTCCTGCTCAGGGACAAGAAAACTTACAGCTCCACACTGAGAAAAAATGGCAAGTGCCTTCCCAAAGGAGCCAAATTCCATCTCTGCCCGTGGCAGCAGTTAACAAAATGGATGGATGAGATCTGCCTGGGCTTTTATCTCCATTTAAATTTGTTTTCCATTCTCCAGGCTCCACTGCAGGAGAGCAATACTGAAATGTGCACGAACCAAAAGACACAGATTTTATTACCCCCTCTCTGCTACTCCCACTGTAGAGAGAGAAGTTTATGAGTGAAAAACATCCCAGGCTATTTAGCCACCTCCAATATTTGCAGTCCAGACTGGAAGGAGTAATTGATTTTCTAATAATAGAGAGAATTCTTGGCTGGAGGCTCAGTGTTGTGTTGTAGAACTCCTTAAAAAGCACATTCCCATTTCTGCAGCTCCCTTTGCTTGGGGCAGTGCGTTTGTGGGGCTTAATCTTCCCAAACACAACCAATTCCTGTCCTGCAGAGGGGTTCCCTGTCTTGCTCAGAGCTGGCAGCTGGGACAAGGAGCCCTCTGCCTTTTGCTGGCTGATTTCTGTGCCTGGCCACGGCCTGCAAAGGTGCTTTTATTGGTAATTATTGGTATTCAAGCAGGGAAAGCATCCATGGCACGTGTGAGAGGAGCCAGCCCAGCACAGCCCCACAGTGTTCAAACAGATTTGGGAAGGGCTTCATCTGAATTTCAAAGGGCTCTGGCTCCAGTGTGCCGTGAGCTGCATCACAAGTGCAGGTTGGGTCAGGAATGGTTACGGTTTTTGTAATGTTTGTGTTGAATTGCTGCGCCTTCCCTGCCAGTTTGGAGGCTGGGGATGCCCAGCACTGTTCATTTCACTGAGCAGAGTTATCACACTGAGCCTCTGAGTGATCAAAGCGGGGAAACGCGCGGTACAAACGGCCTGTGGTTACGGGGAGCTTCTAATTACAGAACAGACTCTGGGCACTTGGATTCGGGGTTTGCTCCTGAGAAGCTCGTTCGGCTCAGGATTTAGAATTTCTGGATTCTAACCTTGCAGATAACGAGCTTTGGGGCTGTCCCTGCGCTCAGCAGTGCCTGGGATGCGGGAGAAGGGAACGTTGTCCTTGCAGGGGCAGCCAGAGGAGCTGCAGTGGCTCTCAGCAGCCCGGAGGAAGCTCCCTGCAGCTCCAGGGTCCATCCGTGTGTCCCTGTCCTTGCCACAAGCTCCGTGCAGCTCTGCCACTGCTCCCTCTGCACCTCCCCTGCAAAGAGACTGAGGAGGGGCTGCTTCTGTGTCTTACAGTTTTATATTCCCAGCTAGATCCCTGCGTTCTGCAGGAGCCAATGAATTCCACCACGTCACAACTGAATTCCACCACAGCACAACTGAACTTCACATCACAACTGAACTTCACCACGTCACAACTGAATTCCACCTCGTCACAACTGAACTTCACCACACCACAACTGAATTTTACCACACCATAACTGAACTTCACCACGTCACAACTGAATTCCACCACGTCACAACTGAATTCCACCACGTCACAACTGAATTCCACCACGTCACAACTGAATTCCACCATGTCACAAATGAACTTCACCACGTCACAACTGAATTCCACCACGTCACAACTGAATTCCACCATGTCACAACTGAACTTCACCACGTCACAACTGAATTCCACCATGTCACAACTGAACTTCACCACGTCACAACTGAACTTCACCACACCACAACTGAATTTTACCACACCATAACTGAACTTCACCACGTCACAACTGAATTCCACCACGTCACAACTGAATTCCACCACGTCACAACTGAATTCCACCACGTCACAACTGAATTCCACCATGTCACAAATGAACTTCACCACGTCACAACTGAATTCCACCACGTCACAACTGAATTCCACCATGTCACAACTGAACTTCACCACGTCACAACTGAATTCCACCATGTCACAACTGAACTTCACCACGTCACAACTGAACTTCACCACACCACAACTGAATTTTACCACACCATAACTGAACTTCACCACGTCACAACTGAATTCCACCACGTCACAACTGAACTTCACCACGCCATAACTGAATTTCACCACACCATAACTGAATTTCACCCGTCCCAATTGAATTTCACCACATCCCAAGCGCATGTGGCAGAGGATGTGTAAAAAGTCACACCTGCTCCTTCCTGAAAGGTTTCCCTGCACATCACCAATGCTGCAAAGAGAGCTTTTGGAAGGGAAATCATGTGGCAGTTTTAATTCTTTTTTTGTTTTGTTTTGTTTTCCTTATGGGAAAAGTGGAGAGGAGCAGAAAGGTCTGAGCAGGAGTGTGGAAGGAAAACAGAAGGCAGGAGTTGTCCCCAAGGGCTCCGTGTCCAGTGAAAACCCCCTCAGCTCTGACAGGGCTGAAACTTTGGCAGGTCCCAGAGTGCAGCTGCGAATCCTCCAACAAAACAAAATAGATGAAAAAGTAGAGTAAGAATGACAAAACATTTTTTTTCTGTATTTTCTGCGCTCTTTTCCTCGAGCCTGATTTCCAAAGAGCTCTGTTGACATAAGTGCAGCAGCTGGAGATGAGAGGGTTTTAAATCAACCTTCAGAGATGTACAGTTTATACTGGTAAAAATAATTATTCTTCAAAGATTCCTGAAAAATAGTGTTTAAGGTGTTTAATGATTAAAAACCTGATGTCCTTGAGTGTAAGTCAGATGAAAGAACTGCCAGGGACCTTAGTGCAGTGCAGTGATAAACACAAAGGCAGCAATAATGATCAGCCCGAGGTGATTACACTCTCTAATTAGAGCACATGTATCATTTAGGCCTGTTAATCTCTGCCTGTCTGAGGCACTTGGGCCACGCTCTCCTGTATCCATGGAAGGTTCTTTGATCAGGGCACGGAGCAGGAGGAACTATTCCTTTGTTTGGAGGGTCCCTCTGGAGTCACCTGAATGGGCTCAGCCCATGCTTCTGTTCCTGCATGTTTGCACCTGGGGTCAGAGGAGATCTGGGTGGGACCAGCAGTGTCCCAAATCCTGCTCTGCACAGCCTGGGAGCACAAAAACCCCAGGATGGAGCTCTGTGGGACCAGCAGTGCCCCAAAGTCTGCATGGAAGCACAAAAACCCCAGGATGGAGCTCTGTGGGACCAGCAGTGCCCCAAATCCTGCTCTGCACAGCCTGGGAGCACAAAAACCCCGGGATCGAGCTGGGTGGGACCAGCAGTGCCCCAAAGCCTTCCTGGGTGCACAAAAACCCCAGGATGGAGCTCTGTGGGACCAGCAGTGCCCCAAACTCTCCCTGGGTGCACAAAAACCCCAGGATGGAGCTCAGTGGGACCAGCAGTGCCCCAAACCCTCCCTGGGAGCACAAAAACCCCAGGATGGAGCTGGGTGGGACCAGCAGTGCCCCAAACCCTCCCTGGGAGCACAAAAACCCCAGGATGGAGCCGTGTGGCTGCAATCCCACAATTAACTGAGCCACAATTGACTGAGTTACACTTCCCTGTCCTAGCTGCGGGTCTGGGATGGGGACCTTGCTTCCGAGGCGGAAGGATTGAGGAAAAAAAAAAATTAAATAAAAATCCGTGGTGCCTTCCTTGCCCCCTGCGGGGGGGTCCTGTGCAGAAAGCAGCAGGTGGGAGCGGCTGTGGGACGTGTCTGTGCTGGCCTTGCTCCCCTGCACAGCCAGGAGAGGCTCTGGGGCACAGGGAAGGGCTGTGGGGTCTGGGACAGGGCTGTGGGGTGTGCAGAGCCCAGGACAGATCCCAGAAAATGTGGGATCTGCAGAGTTCAGGACAGGTCTGTGGGGTGTGCAGGTCTGTGGGGTCTGCAGGGCCCGGGACAGATCTGTGGGGTGTGCAGATCTGTGGGGCCTGCAGAGCTCAGGACAGGTCTGTGGGGTGTTCAGGGCCCAGGACAGATCCCAGAAAATGTGGGAAATGCAGAGTTCAGGACAGGTCTGTGGGGTGTGCAGAGTTCAGGACAGATCTGTGGGGTGTTCAGGGCCCAGGACAGATCCCAGAAAATGTGGGATATGCAGAGTTCAGGACAGATCTGTGGGGTCTGCAGGGCTGTGGGGTGTGCAGAGTTCAGGACAGGTCTGTGGGATCTGCAGAGTTCAGGACAGATCTGTGGGGTGTGCAGAGTTCAGGACAGGTCTGTGGGGCCTGCAGAGTTCAGGACAGATCTGTGGGGCCTGCAGAGTTCAGGACAGATCTGTGGGATCTGCAGAGCTCAGGACAGGTCTGTGGGGTGTGCAGGGCCCAGGACAGATCTGTGGGGTGTGCAGGGCCCAGGACAGATCTGTGGGGCCTGCAGAGCTCAGGACAGATCTGTGGGGTGTGCAGAGTTCAGGACAGATCTGTGGGATCTGCAGAGCTCAGGACAGATCTGTGGGGCCTGCAGAGCTCAGGACAGGTCTGTGGGGTGTGCAGAGCTCAGGACAGGTCTGGGGTGTGCAGGGCCCAGGACAGATCTGTGGGATCTGCAGAGCTCAGGACAGATCTGTGGGGTGTGCAGGGCCCAGGACAGATCTGAGGGATCTGCAGAGCTCAGGACAGATCTGTGGGGTGTGCAGAGCTCAGGACAGGTCTGTGGGATCTGCAGAGCTCAGGACAGATCTGTGGGGTGTGCAGAGTTCAGGACAGATCTGTGGGGTGTGCAGGGCCCAGGACAGATCTGTGGGATCTGCAGAGCTCAGGACAGATCTGTGGGGTGTGCAGAGTTCAGGACAGATCTGTGGGATCTGCAGAGCTCAGGACAGATCTGTGGGGCCTGCAGAGCTCAGGACAGATCTGTGGGGTGTGCAGAGCTCAGGACAGATCTGTGGGGCCTGCAGAGCTCAGGACAGGTCTGTGGGGTGTGCAGAGCTCAGGACAGGTCTGGGGTGTGCAGGGCCCAGGACAGATCTGTGGGGCCTGCAGAGCTCAGGACAGGTCTGGGGTGTGCAGGGCCCAGGACAGATCTGTGGGATCTGCAGAGCTCAGGACAGGTCTGTGGGGTGTGCAGGGCCCAGGACAGATCTGTGGGATCTGCAGAGCTCAGGACAGATCTGTGGGGCCTGCAGAGTTCAGGACAGATCTGAGGGATCTGCAGAGCTCAGGACAGATCTGTGGGATCTGCAGAGCTCAGGACAGGTCTCTGGCGCCTGTGGGGTGGTGCAGCCCCCGGGGCTGTGCACTTTTGTCGCTCCCCAAGCTGTTTTTGGCCAGGGTACATTCAGAGCGGAGCACAGGGCAATAGCGAGAGGCCCCAGTCAGTTCCAAGGCCCCGGTTCACACTCATGGGTGGACGAGGCTCATTCTGCTCCTTCCGATTGCTGAGGGGTTTCAGGGGAGCCACTGCCTCTGCTCGGGGAGCTCGGAGCCCTCTCCGTCCCCGGGATGGTTCAGCACAGAGGGGCTGATGGCCGAGCTGCTGCTCCCTCCTCTGCCCTTTCCCGGCAGGGCAGGATGGGCTCGACGGAGCATTTTCCCCATTTCTACCCCATCCCAGGGGCAGGATGGGCCCGAGTTCTTTGCTGGAGCCTGTTGTAAATGCAGGCGAACCCAGTGGGAAGAAACGCTGATGTGTGACTCCAGTTCAGAAGGCTGAATGATTTCTTTATGATAACTATTTATTATACTATAATAAATATGTATATTTATATATTTTATTTATATATAATAATATATAATAATAAAATATATAATATAATTATACAATATAATATCTATAATAATATATTATAGATATAATATAATTATATATATTTATATATATATTTATTATGCTATAATCCATTAATATACTATTTAAAGGAGATACTAAAACTACAAACCTACTTTATCTAACTCACTAACAACTCGTGACCCTCTCTGAGAGTCCAGCCACAGTTGGATTGGATTGGATTGGATTGGACTGGATTGGATTGGGTTGGATTGGGTTGGATTGGATGGATTGGATTGGATTGGATTGGATCGGACTGGATTGGGTTGGATGGGATTGGGTTGGATTGGATTGGCCATCAGGCTCAAACAATCCTCACCAGAATCCAACCAAGCAATCACCCCAGGTAAACAATTCTCCAAACACATTCCACATGGGGAAAAACAAGGAGCAGAAATAGGAATTGTTTTCTCTTTCTTTCTCTCTGCGCACCTCTATGAAAAATCCTGAGAGAGAGAAGAAACGTGTTTGCCACAGGAGCCCAAATGGAGGAAAACCCTCCCTTGCTGAGATGAATTCCCCACGAAGTTTCTGTGCCCAGCTTGCAGAGGACGGCCCCAGCTCGGTGGGGATTCACCCCGAGCAGGGAGTGCAGGGCTGTTCCTCTGGCTCCTTTCTCCCAGCAATGGCTTTTGTGCTCCCATCAGGCCCCCATAAAGTGCACCAGGACTTCCAAATCAGCGGGGCTGAGACAATCAGAGTGCCTGCAGGTGGTGGCTGAGAGAATTCTTCATTAATTTCGAGTGTCCCTCAGTAATGAATGCTGTGGGTGAGAGGTTTGGAGGGCCAGCACCAGGCAGGGCTTGGAGCTGTCTGGAATCAGGGCATGGGGAGGCAGAACCAGAGCCAGGCCTAAGAGGAGCAGATGCTTGAGGCAAATAGCTGAGAATGCCCACAGTCTCCCTTTTTGAGTTTTTTTTTGTGAACCTTGAAGTATCTTTATTGCTTTCATGGAAATTTGCCACCCTGGGCCTTAGCAGAGCTCTACAGGTGATGTCAGAAGTCCCAATATCCCTGTGGATCCTGCCAGACAGAGATGTGGAGGAGATACATTCTAATCCCTTCCAAAAGGGGATTAAAAACTCCCAGCAGTGTCTGCAGCAGCTTTTGGGATGTCCCTGCTGGCAGTTCTGCCCCAAAAAGCTGCTCTGGCCTGAGCAGAGGAGGACTGCAGGACACGGGAGCGATTATCACCCTCATTAGGAGGAAATGAGGAATGATGTCGCTAATAAAACACACATTAAATAAACAAAGGGAATTCTTACACAGTCTGTTCTCCTCTGGCCACAGTCTGACTCCATGTCACATGGAGGGGCTGTTTGTGCCTTCCAATTAAGCAGAAAAATGGCCTTTCTGGGGCGATGGGGGTGGATTGTCTCAGCCCTGCTGCAGGTGGCATTGAGATGAGAGGCCTTGGCTATCCTGCTGTCAATTTGTTTAATGATTATTAGAGGAGCAGGTGATTTCTGTTAAAGGGAAGTGACAGACTGTCCATTAGATATAGATGCATGTTTATTAAATTGGGAGCCTGGAGCAAGCAGCATGGCTCATTTGCTTCCAAATTCCAGACCAATCTGTTTTATTCTGCACCTGGAAGGTTCGGAGCCCCTTCAGGAGAAAGTGGGGGCTGTTTGCCAAGCAGGGCTCAGGGGCTGTCGTGTTTGTGCACAGCGTTCCCTCCCGTCCCCCATGGAGGCTGCAGGGGAAGGGCTGGGCTGTGCAGGCTGGGAAATGTGCTTCAATTCCTTCCCTTCTCACCTAGACACGCCTGGAAGCAGGGGGGGAAGGAACAGAAGGGTTGAATCTGAGAGTGCACAGCTTTGTCTCTCTGCTGGCTGTGTGTCCCCACAGCACGGATGGATGGGGAGGTGCCCTCCATGTGATAAGTTAGAGAAGACTCTTTGTTCATCAAGACAGAAAGGAGAAGCCTTGTGTAGATAACAGAAAATCAAAGGAGAAGCCTTGTGTAAGATAACAGAGAGCCAAAGGAGAAGCCTTGTGTAGATAACAGAAAACCGCCAGACAGAAACTAGCTGGTATGTTGAGTACTTAAGCTGGTTGTGTAATTAGAACTTAGGTGCATATAACACATAACCTGATATGGAAAAGACCATTACAGGGCCGTGGACTTTCACCAAGGAAGAAGAGAGGAGCCTTCCTCAAACAACCACCAGAGAGTAGAAGACGACCCCCCAGCAACAGAGTGCTCAAGCGCAGAGTAGACCCAGAGATACCGCGGACACGGAAGGAAGAGAGTATAAAAAGACTGTGAGAAGGGGGAAACGGCGTGAGCCGTTTGTGGAGCGGGGACTCCCCGGCTGCACCCAGCACTGTTTGCTTGCCATCGCTTGCTGTAATCAATAAATTTCTGATTGACTCTTGAAAGGCTGAACAAATTATTCGCCTCAATTTATAACACTCCAGACCATCCATCCCAGAGCCAGCATCTCCCATCTCTCCAGAGTGAGCAGTTCCAGGGGAATCCACCCAAAGCAGGCGTTTATTTGCAGTCCCTACTGACTGTTGGGTTGTGCTCTGAAGCAGCAGAATTTATCTTCCTCTTCCCTCCTTTATCATCCAGGCCAATGTGAGTGTGGATGTTCTCAGTGCCTAGGGAGACTTTAATCCTTTCAGGAAACATCTCCCCACTTCCATGCCTCTCTTATCCTCCTTTCCCACTGAAACTGGTGCTCTTTAAAATCAAATCCTGCCTTGCAGAGATCTGGTGTAATGAGCTCCCCTCTCCATCCAGCCCCATCACCCAGATCTTCTCCGGGATGGTGGTTCTGGTGTCTGCAGATCAAAGAGGAGGCTGAAAAACTGGAAGGGTTCGTAAAAGAGCCCTAAAAATGATTCAGAGTCTGGGCAGAATCTCTGGTGAAAGTGAGCTCGAGCCATTTGGGCCGTGAAAGAGGAAAGAGAGAGGAGCCTCCATCGCAATGTGCAGGCACAAATACAGGGGAGATGACTTCCTCTAATGGCTGGCTCCTGTGGCCAGCAGAGAAATGCACAGTGAAATGTGCCCGTGGGGTCAGGATCCAGCCTGGGCTTAGAGCTGGAGCCTGCACAGCAGTTGGAGGAAGCACATCTGTTTCCAGGCACGGGTAATTAACTGTCGGGAGAGGGAAGCATCGCAGTAACAAATTAGGAAAATCCTGAACATGGGCCTAATTGAGGAGCTGTGCAGTGCTCTGGGGAAAGGCATTGTTTTATTCCAGCAAGGAGGGGCCGAGCTGTGGCACTGAGGGGACAGCTCCACCCTGCAAATTCCAGGGATTTATGGAATCAGGCTCCTGGGGTCCTGCTGAACTCCTTCAGGCCCTTCATTCCCCTCCTTCAGGTTCCCTGCCTGTGAATGTGGACAGGGCCGAGCTGTGCCCCTTCAGGATGCCCAGGGATGTCCCCTGGGACACAGCAGCGCTGGCTCTGCCCCAGCCCTGGGCAGCTCGTGGGGCCTCTGGGTGAGTTCAGCTCCAGAGCCCATCCCCAGGGAGTGTGGCAGTGCAGACTAAACCCAGGCAATGAAGGGACACCAAAGTCCAGTCCCCGCTGCATCTCCCATTCCTGTCCTACAGGGACACAGGGACTGTGCTGCTGAGGGGCTGGGGTTTGGGAATGACCATTCCTGCTCTGGGCACAGCTGGAAATACACGGAGCCGAATCCTTGCAGTCCTGGCAAGGAAAGGGAATGGGCAAAGCTTTCCCTCTCCGGTCTGAGCCTTCCTCCTGCCCAGGGGACCTGCAGAGCGAGGGGCTCTGGTGTCACCCTGCTCTTCTCCCCCCTTCTCCTCTTGGGGACTGCTTTGGAGCTCTCGCCGTCCTTGCCTTGAGCATCCTGGAGTCTCAGATGAGCTGATTGCAATTTTGGCGTCCTTATCTCCATGAAAATGCAAATATTGCCTCTTGTCAGCTCCCGTGCGCCCTATTCCAAACCCCGCTGGTGCCAGTCCCCTCTGCTGCTCAGCAAGGGGGGAAGGAGAGGGCAGACATCGAATATTGCTGCGTTTAACGTCTGCAATAACACATCCTGTGCCTCCCTGCCAGCCATTTGCTGGCCTATTATTCCACCATTCTTCTGTTTGTTCTGTTTTTTCTTCTGGGCACATGTTTTTCCCAATTCGGGCGAAATCGCTGCTGCCATCCTCAGCTGTCCTGATTGCCTGAAGCAGCAGCTGATTGCATTATTCATCCGCAGTGCTCAAAAGGCGTCAGAGCTCTCCACCAGACCCGAGCTTTTGATGATGTTTTGCGTCTCTGGGAGGGGGGGGAGGACGCTGGGTGAGCTGGTGGCATCTGGTGGCGCTGCTGTGGCTGTGCCCGAGGAGCTGGGACACAGCAGTGCCCGGGACGGGCTGGGCTGGGCTCTGTTCTCCTCCAAGGCCGCAGCGATGCTGAGCTGCAAATTGATTTTCCGTGCCGGTGAGCGGAGCGGCCGAACTGCGGGGAAACGGTGCCACCTGCGGGCACCAAAGCACAGGAATCCGGCCCCGGGAATGCCATCCTCACTGCTGCTCAGCTCGGTCCGATCCTCGGGGCTGGGGAGTTCATTAACCCACAAACAGCGGGAGGGGAGGGTCAGGCTGTGCCTCCCCGCGGCCCCCTGGGCGCTCGCAGGCACGGACAGGGGCCGGAGTTGCTCTGCTGCGCTTTAGAAGAGCCTTTTTCCGTGCTCCAAACAGACTGCACAAGGGTGGGCTGAGCTGTGCTGGAGGCAAATCCACCCCCAGGAGAGCTGTGAGCTTGGAGCTGCGTCCCAGCTCCGTGTTTGGGGAATTCTGGGGGGTGTTTGTAGCTCCAGGGATGTCACCAGGATGGCTCCTGCCGCAGACCCTCCTGCACCTGGTGCCGCTGGAATTTGCAGGGCTGGAGGGCCCTTTCCTTGTGTCCCTCGGTGTCACCTCCAGCAGCTCCATCCCTGCCAGGGGAGGGCTGGCATGCCCCAGCTCACCTGGATCTGGTGTGGGTGGAAAAACACGGGAACCAGGGGCAGCTCCGTGTGCCAAAACCGTGATAAAGCCGCCTGAGTCCCTGCTGCTGTGCACAGGTGCAGCTCCTCTTCGAGCCCAGCCTTTGGCAAACAGCTTGATGGGAATCAAAGGAGGGGGCTGAGCAGGAAAGGCACGGCTGCCTCTCCCAGCCTGTGCCTGAGCACACACGTCCTGTAGAATGTTCTCGGGCTAAAAAGATATTAATAAGTAAACCCCTGTGATTGATTTAATATGCCAGAGCTTTGTTCTCAGTTCTTTGCTTGTGCTGGTGCATGACACTGGAAAAATAAAATGGAATCATAAAATGAAATAAATAAAATATAAAAGCTGTGCAGCAGAGTGAAGTGAATTCAATCATCAGAGGAGCAGAATTATAGATCAAGAGCAATCCAATACTGTGTTTAATCCCAAGGCATTATAAATCTGACAAACATCTAGGAGTATCTTCAGAGCAGAAAGGTGGGGTTTTTGAGGAACAAACAGGCAGTTAATCCTATTTGCACAGATTTCTTTCCATGAGCAGCATTCCACCTTTGGGTAGGTGTTCACCTGGGGGACTCCTGGTTGTGTTTCTGATTTCCAGCATTCCCTCCTCACCTGCTCTGCTGTCAGAGCTCAGCAGGAGCTGAGGGATCCCTGTCAGAGCTCGCTGCTGGAGCAGCAGGGCCGGTGGGAGAAGCTCATTCCCACAGCTTTTCCCTGCCAGGTTTCACCACTCACATCCCCCTGCAAAGCTGCGCTTGGGGCTCTCCCTGAGCCAGGTCAAGCCAGGCTGGAACATGGAAATTGGTGCTGGCAGAGAACCTGGATGGGAACTGCTCAGAGCTTCAGCTGCTCCCGGAGCAGCTCCAAGGCCAGGGTGAGGAACAGCCCTGGGAGAGCCTCCTCTGCAGCCTGAGCCCAGCACTGAACCATCCTGGGCCGTGGGAGAAGGTGGAATCCCTCCTGGAGAAGGCAGCAGAGGGTTCTAAACACAGGAATCCAAACCACCCCAGGGGATCTGCACGCTGATAAATAACGCCGTGGTTTCCGTGTCTCAAATGCTGAAGCAAAGCTGCATTTACAGTGAACAGCCCTTAACTCCAGGCTGGATGCCTCCAGGGCAGGCTCCATCCCCAGGATCCGTGTCAGGATATCAGGAACGGGCTGTACAGCTCTCAGAAAAATGTTACAGAAGCCCTGGGATGAAAAACATTTAGCATAAATTGAATAGGAAAATAATGCTGGAGTTGGAGAGAAAGTTGAAGTTCAGCAGTTTCATTTGAAAAGAGAATGGAGCATCAAGCCCTGGGAAGTGTCATTTCCTGACTCTTGTGGAGTAACAGTGAGCTGTAAAATTAGAGTTGCATGGATGGCTGTGGAATGATGCTCATGAAAAATTAATGACAATAGCAGGAGACAGGAAAAATCCAGAAAACATTTCCACGACTGTTAAGTCTTATAAAAGCTTGTTTTCATTAAAATCTAAGCTGTGTGCTCTGCCAAATCCCTGCAGCTCCTTTAGAGCAGGCAGTGCTTATGGCAGAGAGCTTCTCTGCGAGCAGAGCCTGCAGGGCAGGTGATTCTGGGAGAGGGGTGGGCTCTGTTCCCCCAGTGCCTGTGGGAGCAGCTCCCTTCCCAGTCTGGAGCTGCCCACATGCTGCTGGAGGGACTTTGCTGCTGGCTCTGTGCTGGGCTCCGAGGATCTCAGCTGAGCTGGGGGATTTTGGGATCCCAGCCCTGGGAAAGGATCCCTGAGCTGCCTCTCCTGAGGTCATGCTGGGATCACGCTTCAGGCAGCTCCAGGGATTTTAGAGGTACCTGTGCACCCCAAGGGAGCACTGGGCTGAGGCAGGGCTCACTTTGCAGATATTTTTCAAGCACTGAAGCTGAGCAAATAAAGGGGAGAGCCAAGCTCTGATCATCTGGGCTGGGAAGGGGAATATTCTGAGATGCAGCATTCCTGGAAGTTGTTTTTCCACAACTGGAGCAGCCTCAGCCAGCTCATCTTTGGAGTGTGCATCAAACCTGGGGCCTGTTCGTGTCCAGAAGAGACTTTGTGCCTTGAAATACTGAAAACTCAGTGAAATATTCCAGTGGAAGGCGCAGACCTGGATTAAAGCTAAACCACAAAGCAGCCCAACACTACCAACAAACCAACCAGCCTGAAGCCGGGGTGGTTTCTGATTGGATTTCCTGTGTTCCTGCACCTTGAAAATAGAAGTTGTGTGGGTGGAGCTGCGTCCCCGGGTCACTGCAGCAACTCCTGATGCTCTTACCCAGGTTCAGAGCCACAGGCAGTGCCATGGAACAAGGATTGTTGCCTTTCTTACAGGGATAAACCCTGATGTAACTTCTCCCTCCTGGGACACGATGGAATCTGGGAATTCTCTCATCCTGGCAGATGTTCACTCCCCACATCCTCCTCCTGAAGGCTCCCAGCACCACGAGGTGGGATGAGACACTCCAGTGCTTCCCTGCTTTGCCTGGCTGATATTAGCAGAGACACAGAGAGTGCTGCTGGCAGGGGAACATATTTGTCCTGTCACTTTTTTTTTTTCCTGCCTGGAGAACTCACAAAAGCCAAGTGACTGCTTTCTCCAGTGATTTTATCAGCTGCTGGAAAGATTCAGACAGGTAGCAGCTGTGCAGCCCCATACAAGATATGATGTTCCTAAATCTGCTGTAATTACCTTCCTCAGCATCCTGAGCACCATCAGCTGAGGAGTCTGACTCCTTCACCCCAGGGATCTGTCAGCTCTGATCATTCCCTGCATCCTGGACTGGGCACACTGGAGCTGGGCACTCCCCTGGTGCTGCTGGATTTGGGAATCCATTGGCACAATCAGCATCTCCCCAAAACAGTCCCAAAATCCAAGTTCAAAATTGGATTGTCTTTATTTTCTGTTAGTAGGGCGTCTGTGGAAGCAAAAGTGTTGCTTTGTGGATGGAATTTACAGGTGGAATTGGCAAAGCAAATAATCATTTTGTGGCTTCCTTTGGCTCTCGGCTCCAGTGGGATGCAGGGATGATCCCATCCTGTCTGGAATTTGTCAGGTTTAAAGGATTTGAATCTGTGCTTAAGGCAGGGCAGCAGGACCCCAAAAATGGGCTGGAAATGTGTCCAGCGTGCCCTTTCCAGTTCACCCCCTGCTTTTCCTCTCCTCAGCGCCCTTGTAGGCTCATTCCTGTCTTTGCTTGGGTCTCACGGGGACGAGCAGAAATCCTGCCACCCCTGCAGGAAGGATCCGGGTCCATTTTCTCCCTTTCCTCCTCACTGCCTGCCACCACACGAGACTGATGAGCTGAGCACTGGCTTGGCAGCCCACAAGCTGCCCAGGTATTTCCGAACGGATACCAGAGGCTTTCACTGAAGGCGGGATTTTGAGGCTGCAGGTTTGTGCCGTGCAGCAGGAAGCTTTTGCTATCCTCTAGCGGCTGTGGGAGGCTTCACAGGCAGCTCCTGCTCAGAGGAACTCTGAGGGAGTCCTCCCTTCAGAGACCTTCATCCGCAGAGTTTATCGGGATAAATGAAACAGATGCCAGGTGATATTCCAGTGGAAGGTGCAGGGGGCTGGAAAAAGATGATCCTTGAGGTCCCCTCCAACCCAAAGCATTCCATGGTTCTCTGGTGAAATAAATCCAGAGCTTGTCGATGCAGAAGTTGTGTATAAAATTGAGCTGCCTTTTAGAGTTGTTGTTTCATGGACTTGTTCAGGTTCATTTGAACCCAAATATTTCACAGGCACGGCCGAGCTGGCAGAGCTGCTGCTGGAGCTGTCTCCTGTTGCTGGGGGTGGCTCAGGCATATTTATTTTCATTGGGAAAGGAAACACCTCCGTTCTTTTTGCCCACATGAGTTTGCAGAGGCTCCTCAATGCTCTAAAGCATTGTCATAAAGGGATCATTTGTCAGTGTTGGCAGCAGAGCTTTTGCTCTCTGGTCCCGAGCCAGAGAACTCTCTGCAGTGATGAAACACCAGACACCCTAATGGGGAAGCTGGAACTGGTTCAGCAAGGAGGATAAATTAAGTGCCATAGATCTCTGAAAAGCTGGAGAATTCACCCAGAAAATGCGGGCTGCGGAGTGCAATTATTCCTTTCCCCACTCCTAAGGAGGAAAGGGCTGATTTCACCAGCTGGGGAATAGGAGCTCTGGGCCCAGAGGGGAAAAAATGCAGTGGAGAACACCTGGGGTGCTCTCCCCGAGCTGGGGCATGAACTGTGTGCTGAAAGCAGTGGCTGGGGCTGCTCGGAACTGATGGAAAACCAGGCCCCAGCTCCATCAGTCTTCCCTGGGCCCAGGGAGGTGTCGGCTGGAAATGGAGGGAGGGAGCAGGAGGGGAGAGGTTCAGAGGCAGAAACCCCATTCCTGCTTCCCCTGCACAGCAGCTGGCACTGAGGAGCTGCCTCTGCTCCTGCTGCTGCCACGGTACCTGCAGAAGTAACTGGAGTCAGTTATTACTAAAACAAAAACAAAACAAAACCACAAAAAAAAAAAAAAAACCTCAAAAAAAACCAAAAAAACCAAACAAAAAACAAAAAAAACCCTATAAATTATATATAATATATAATATATTATATATAATATATAATATTTATATCATTTATATTTATATACGATATGTATTTATTATATATATAAAATTATAGACGTATTTTATATATTATATAGATATATATTTCTATACATATATATATAATAGTAATATATATAGTTATAATAGTAATAACCGGAGTCAGTACCTGCAGTAATAATTAGAGTGAGTACTTGTGTTAATAATTAGAGTACCTGCATTAGTAATCAGAGTCAGTACCTGTGGTAATAATTGGAGTCAGTATCTGCAGTAATACTTGGAGTGAGTACCTGCAGTAATAATTAGAGTGAGTACTTGTGTTAATAGAGTAAGTACCTGCAGTAATAATTAGAGTTCTCATGTTAATAAATAGAGTACCTGCAGTAATAATTAGTGAGTACTCGTGTTAATAGAGTGAGTACCTGCAGTAATAATTAGAGTACCTGCAGTAATAATTAGTGAGTACCTGCAGTAGCAATTAGAGTCAGTACCTGCAGTAATTCTTGGAGTCAGTACCTGCAGTAATTCCTGGAGTGAGTACCTGCAGTAATACTTGGAGTGAGTACCTGCAGTAATAATTAGTGAGTACCTGCAGTAGCAATTAGAGTGAGTACCTGCAGTAATTCCTGGAGTCAGTACCTGCAGCAATACTTGGAGTGAGTACCTGCAGTAATAATTAGTGAGTACCTGCAGTAGCAATTAGAGTCAGTACCTGCAGTAATTCCTGGAGTGAGTACCTGCAGTAATTCCTGGAGTCAGTACCTGCAGTAATACTTGGAGTGAGTACCTGCAGTAATAATTAGAGTACCTGCAGCAATAATTAGTGAGTACCTGCAGTAACAATTAGAGTGAGTACCTGCAGTAATTCCTGGAGTCAGTATCTGCAGTAATACTTGGAGTCAATACCTGCAGTAATTCCTGGAGTCAGTCCCTGCAGTAATTCCTGGAGTCAGTCCCTGCAGTAATTCTTGGAGTCAGTCCCTGCAGTAATAATTAGTGAGTACCTGCAGTAATTCCTGGAGTCAGTATCTGCAGTAATACTTGGAGTCAATACCTGCAGTAATTCCTGGAGTCAGTACCTGCAGTAATTCCTGGAGTCAGTACCTGCAGTAATTCCTGGAGTCAGTACCTGCAGTAATTCTTGGAGTCAGTCCCTGCAGTAATAATTAGTGAGTACCTGCAGTAATTCCTGGAGTCAGTATCTCTGATAACCGTTGGGGTCTCTGATGCGTTGTTCATCCTCTGAGCCGTGAAGCTGCCCAGGGAGGGCAGGTGTGGAAGGGAAATGTTCCCTCCCTGCTCGTCTCCCCCTGCCCCCTCGGTGTGGAAATGCCCAACACTGACCAAAAGCGGGCTGGACGCAGCGGGAATTTGCACTCAGCTGGTTCCTTGAGCGATCTTTGCGGGGGGAATTTGCGGGGTGAATTCAGCGATGCTGCAGGGGACCCAGCACAGATGTGCTGGAAGCAGCCCAGCAGGATCCTGGCGCTCGTCACAAGGGAGAACCATTGGAAAATAAGCTTTAAAATAAGATTCCCCCCCTTGTTTCACCTGGCGTGTTCAGCTTTAGAGCAGATATCTCAAGCGTTGTATCTTCAGTGTGAGTATTCAGGAATTCCAGTGGTCCCATGGAGAAATGGCCCATCCAGGCTGCAGTAAAACTTCTTGGGTTTATTACATTCATGATTTTATTATGGTAAAAGTATTCAAAAATAATGTGGTGGGAGTGAAAGCACCTCTTCCCTAGAGAGTTTACAATTTAGCAAATTATTTGTTTAGAAAGCTGCCAAATCCTCAGAAGCCTCAGAGTTGAATAAACTGCAAAATCTCAAAAGCTTTCTCAGATAAAATTTTAAAATCTGTTTCCCATTAAAAACACCCAAACAAACATGCACAAATATAAACAGGGGGTGGGGAAATCCCAGCTGAGTGAATCTCTGCTAATTATATTTTTATTACCTATATCTCTCAGAGGATAGGTTGGAGTACACAGCCCTGTGCTCCCGTGCTAAAATAGCGAGTTTTCTGATGATACATTTCATCTTTTTTATTATAATTACGCTTGAAATGCTCCAAATTTCTGCTTTTCTCTGGGAGTCAGAGCTTGGCTAAGGAAAGAAGGGAGCAGAGGTGCGTTCAGCAGCAGATGGCAGCCGAGCCCCACGGCTGAGCCTTCCCCGGGATGCGGGAGGGAGCCGGAGCGGGCAGTGCTGACACCTGCAGGGCTCCGGCAGGAGCATCCCGGGCCTCAGGGGCATCCCGAGCTTCAGGAGCATCCAAATCTCAGGAGCATCCCGAGCCTCAGGAGCATCCCGAGCCTCAGGAGCATCCCAAACCTCAGGAGCATCCCAGGCCGCAGGATGCTCCCGAGCCTCAGGGGCATCCCGAGCTTCAGGAGCATCCCGAGCTTCAGGAGCATCCTGAGCCTCAGGAGCATCCCAAGCCTCAGGGGCATCCCGAGCTTCAGGAGCACCCCGAGCTTCAGGAGCATCCTGAGCCTCAGGAGCATCCCAAACCTCAGGAGCATCCCAGGCCGCAGGAACATCCCAAGCCTCAGGGGCATCCCGAGCTTCAGGAGCATCCCGAGCTTCAGGAGCTCCCCAAACCTCAGGAGCATCCCAAGCCTCAGGAGCATCCCAAACCTCAGGAGCATCCCAGGCCGCGGGAGCATCCCAAGCCTCAGGAGCATCCCAAGCCTCAGGAGCATCCCGAGCTTCAGGAGCATCCTGAGCCTCAGGAGCATCCCAGGCCGCAGGAGCATCCCAAGCCTCAGGAGCATCCCGAGCTTCAGGAGCATCCTGAGCCTCAGGAGCATCCCAGGCCGCAGGAGCATCCCAAGCCTCAGGGGCATTCTGAGCCTCAGGAGCATCCTGAGCATCAGGAGCTCCCCAAGCTTCAGGAGCTCCCCAAGCCTCAGGAGCACCCCGAGCCTCAGAAGCATCCTGAGCCTCAGGAGCATCCCAAACCTCAGGGACATCCCGGGCCGTGGGAGCTCCCTGAGCTTCAGGAGCTCCCTGAGCTTCAGGAGCATCTTGAGCCTCTGGAGCATCCCGAGCCTCAGGATCTCCCTGAGCTTCAGGAGCTCCCCAAGCCTCAGGAGCTCGCCGAGCCTCAGGAGCATCTCAGGCCGCGGGAGCATCCCAAACCTCAGGAGCATCCCAGGCCACGGGAGCTCTGCCCATCCATTCCCAGCCGCGTTCCCGGCAGGATGGAGCTGAGCTCCGGCTCCCCGCACTGCTCCGACACCCCAAGCACGTGCTGGGAAATGCACAGCAGGGCTGCGGCTCTGCGGAGCCTCCAGTTGCCCGGCTCCCTCCTCGTTCCGATCTCGGAAGGACGGGATGGCATTTCCCGGGATGGCATTTCCCGGGATGGCATTTCCCAGGATGGCATTTCCCGGGATGGCATTTCAGCAGGAATGGGCATTCAGGAAAAGCGGTTGTTTGCAAAGCTCTGCACCGATTTTAGAGGAGAGAGAGGAGCTGCCTGTGGTGGGTCAGGAGCTCTGCCAGGGTCTGACTCGCCGCTGCCGTCCCCACGGGCTGTGGATGGATCCGAGCCAAGCAGAGCTGAATTCCGAGCGCTCGGGGTCACTCTGCACTCCCAGCTGGCAGTTCAGGGGTGTGTGGTGCTCTGGATCCCCCCAAGCCCCCGCTGAGGGGTGAGATGGGCTGGGGCTGAGCCCAGTTAGTGCAGGTGAGGCTGCCTGCCACGGGGCAGCTGGTGACAGGAGAGGACATTGTCACCGGGTCTAAGAGCTGATCCAGGAGCCCCACAGGCTGTGGGCCTTAGACAAAGGAGCCCCTTTGCCAGGGAGCTGCAGCGGGAGCGGTGTGAGGGGTGCAGAAAACCAAGGCTGTGCTTTCCTTTGTCATCCACGCTCCATCCCAAGCAATTACTAGATTATTGGTTTTTAACTAATTGATTAAACTGAGAGGCAAGAGGGCAGCACACCTGGGAAGCACAGTCCCCTCATGGCTCCCAGAGATGTCCCTGTCCCTGTACCCGTTCCTGCCGGGAATAGTTGGGATTGTTCCCTCGGGGCTGGCCTGGCCTGGCAGTGCTCACACACCAGGGAAGGGGCTCAGTGTCAGTGCAGGAGATAAAGGGCTGGGAGTGCTGGATGTTCCCTCAGCCCAGCCTGCCCGTCCCCACCTGCCTGCCCAGGACACATTTGCACACCTGGGACATGTTTGGACACTTGAGACATGCTTGCACACCCAGGACATGTTTGGACACCCAGGACATGTTTGCACACCTGGGACACGTTTGACACCCAGGACATGTTTGGACACTCAGGACATGTTTGCACACCTGGGACACATTTGACACCTGGGACACGTTTGGCACCTGGGACACGTTTGGACGCTTGAGACACGTTTGACACCCAGGACACATTTGGCACCTGGGACACATTTGCACACCCAGGACATGTTTGACACACCTGGGACACGTTTGCACACTTGGGACACAATTGACACGTGGGACATGGGAGCTCCTCCTGTCACAGGCAGACAGGGACAGGAATGCGGATCGGCAGCACGGATCCGGGGCAGGGCAGGGTGAGGAGGAACATCCTGCACCCCAAAGCTGCTCCCCTGCAAGGCAGCACAGGGCTCTGGTGTTCTTACAAAGCCTCAAGGGTGCTGCTGAACATCCCCAGGTCATTCCTGCTGTCCCCAAGGCTGGAATTTACAGCCCGTGGTCTTGGATTATGGCCCAGCAAGGACCAGAGCAGGTGTCAGAGGGAAGGTGTTCCAGCTGCTAAATGGCTATTTGAGATTTGGGAAACTTCAGCTCGTTTTCTTAATCTTCTTCCTCAGACTGAACCAAGGGCTTTGGGCCACTTGGCCTTTCTGGCTTCTGCTTTCCCGATGGGAAACGGAGGAAGTTCAAAATGGTTTGAGAACAGCGTGGTAAAAACTTCACATCACTGAGGATGAGTGTGAGGGTGGCACAGGGACAGGGGAGGAGGATGGCACAGGGACAGCTCAGAACTGGGACAGGGAAATGCTGCCCATGGCTGCTGTCCTGCAGCTCCCAGGGTCAGCTGGAAACATCAGTAAACACACACACACACACGAGCCACCAGATTGTGCTGACTTGTTAAATATAAACGAAAACATAATTAGATTTATAATGTGTCTCTCCTCATGCCCAATCACATAATTTACCAAAGCAGGTGGGGGGAGAAGAACAAGCCCTCACAACCTGCTGAAATATCATTATTAACATGCACATGAAAAGTCAATTATGCCAGAGGGAGGTATTTAAGTGAAGTGAGTTTCCATACTCTGGGATTACACCTTGGGGATTATGTATTTCTTATTTATTTATTTCTTTTCCCTCAGATCTCTGCTGCTGCTTAGCAGTGAGGAACAAAAAAGGTACTCGGAGATATTTTTAATTCCCCTAAAGAAATAGCCAAATCCGCGGATGAATAATTGTTCCTCTCCCCATCAATATTCTCTCCCACCCACGCTCATAAAGACTCCGTGTTCTAGGCAGTCACACAGGTCTGGTTTGTGGTGTTTAGTTTTAAATGACACCAGGGACTGGTCTTCCAGCCCTTCCCTGGGGAGGACATTTGAAAGTGCTGTTATTATTAGTTGCAGTATTTATTATTTGTATTACAGCAGTGCCTTGGGGCTTCTGCTGGGACTGGGATCCCATTAGGAGTGGCTGCTGAGCAGGGAAAGGCAGCTCCTGCCTCAAAGAGCTCTCAGCGAAAGCAGAAGGAGCACACAAAGGTGGGAGGGAGTGGGGAAGGCTGAAAAGAGGAGTTGGAAGTCACAGGGGAAACCTCCCTGTGAACTGCAGCTCTTTGGGGCTGACCCTGTGAGACAGCAGAGCTCCAAACTGATCCCAGAGAGCTGGGATCCCAAAGAGCTGGAGTCCCAGAGAGCTGGGATTCCAAAGAGCTGGGATCCCAGAGAGCTGGGATCCCAAAAAGCTGGGATCCCAAAGAGCTGGGTTCCCAAAGAGCTGGGATCCCAGAGAGCTGTGATCCCAAAGAGCTGGGATCCCAAAGAGCTGGGATCCCAGAGAGCTGTGATCCCAAAGAGCTGGGTTCCCAAAGAGCTGGGATCCCAGAGAGATGGGATCCCAGAGAGCTGTGATCCCAAAGAGCTGGGTTCCCAAAGAGCTGGGATCCCAGAGAGCTGGGATCCCAAAGAGCTGGGTTCCCAAAGAGCTGTGATCCCAGAGAGCTGGGATCCCAAAGAGCTGGGATCCCAGAGAGCTGCGATCCCAAAGAGCTGTGATCCCAGAGAGCTGGAATCCCAAAGAGCTGGGATCCCAAAGAGCTGGAGTCCCAAATAGCTGGGATCCCAAAGAGCTGTGATCCCGAAGAGCTGTGATCCCAGAGAGCTGGGATCCCAAAGAGCTGGGATCCCAGAGAGCTGGGATACCAAAGAGCTGGAATGATGAAGAGCTGGGATCCCAAAAAGCTGGAGTCCCAAAAAGCTGGGATCCCAAAGAGCTGTGATCCCGAAGAGCTGTGATCCCAGAGAGCTGGGATCCCAAAGAGCTGGGATCCCAAAGAGCTGGGATCCCGAAGAGCTGGGATCCCAAAGAGCTGGGATCCCAAAGAGCTGGGATCCCAAAGAGCTGCATCCAGCTCCCCATTTCCAGGTTAAGGTCAGGCTGCCCCTCTGGGGTGCTCTGCAAACAGAGGAGCTCGCTCTGCGCTGGTCCCATCTCCAGGGGATGCAGCAGGGATATGTCCAGCAGGCTGTGCCTCTGGAATTGCCTCCCAGCCCTTTCCAGGGTTCTGTGACAGCACCTGTGTTTACTGGGACGTCAAACCAGCAAAATACTCACATTCCAATCATTCCTTGAACAGAAATTTGCATCTGGGGTTGAGATAAGGTTTGGGTATGGGCCAAGGTGAAAAATGGGTGAAAAAATGTGACCAAACCATAATTAGGGGCAGCTCAATAGCCTGCAGTGGGGAAGAATGAGGCTTGGCCTGTTGTGAGACCCAAACCATGCCTGGTTCAGGGCTTCCAGCACTGCTGGAATGCTGCACGTGGCCAGCAAGGCTCCCTCCCAGCCCACTGCACTTTCCTGTACATCCCTCCCTGTCTCTTGCTCCCCCACTGCCAAGGAGCAGATCCTTACCTCTCAACTCGTGTCATTAAAACAAAGCCATCACAAACCAGCACAAAAACCCCTCAGACCCACAAAACTCCTCCAGAACTGGGCTCCTGGGGGCCTTGAGGACTCCCCAAGCCCTGCTGAGCCCCTGCAGCCACGCTGGCTTCCCCAGCCACGGCTTTTCCACGCGTTCTTGCCCGAGGCGTGACAGACGGGATGGTGCGCAGTGTTTTGCTCAGTTGTTGACTCTTGCTTTTCGTTCCTGCGAAGTTTCCAGCGGGGAACAAACCCGTGTTTGTGAGGGGGCACTGTGAGCACAGCCCTGCCCTGGCTCCTTCCCTGGCCCTGCTGCAGAGCCCCCTCGGCCGAGCTCTGCCTTAGTGAGAACCGAGCTGCACTGAGAGGAAAACCAGGTTAAAGACCCAGGTTTAGCTCCCTGTTAATTGCAACTTATCTGGGGCCTGGATAATTGCTCATAAATACCTGCTGAGTTGCCAAGCCTGTGTTAAGGCTTGTCAATCTTTAATAAATCTCAGAGATTTAAGATGGTGCCCATCACTCCCCAGTGCAAGGTAGGGCAGAGGCAGGCAGGATTCCTCCCGGGCTGCAGGGACGTGTGAGAAGGGCTGTGCAAGAGCTCCTGGAAAGGTCACTGGTATTTTTGGAGCAATAAATCATGGAGGGAAAGATTTGCATTTCGGCTGTATAAAATCCAGGGCTGGATTAGAGAGAGCATACTTTGCAGTAATATTTCTCTCCTGACTTGTTTTATTAGCTTCCTTTAAACATGTTACATTATTGCTTATAGAATTTCATTTACTTGGATTGGCAGCTTGATAAATATGTCTATTGGCGATGATTTGGATTGCTCTGGGCATTAATATTATTAAAACCTGTCACAAGGAAATGTCTGAAAGATGACTTACTGTAAAGATTACAGCATGAAATAAATCATACAATGGTATTTGTTACCGTTTATGGCCTCTTGGAGCCGAGTCAATCCCTTTTTATGTTGCATTATTTTTCAAGTTTTTATAGCCTTACATTATATATCGCTGTCAGAAATGAACAGATGGGGTGTCAAACACGAGCCTTCTGAATAATTCCCACCCTCGGGTTATTTGTATGAAGGACAAGTGTAAAGCTGTGTTCTGGAGGAAGCAGCGGGATGGAGGTGCAGGCAGTGCTGTTCCAGCGGGCAGCTCCTTTGGCACGTTGTGCTCTTGAGCAGCACCTGGCCCCCGGGGCAGGGCAGAGTTTGGCACAGCAAACCCGGGCTCGCTCCAGCCCCACGCTCCCCCAGCTCTGGTGCTGCTCCTGGAGCAGGGTGAGGTGTGGGAGTGACGGCCAAACCTCCCGGGGCTGGGGGAACACAAAGTGGGGATGCCCGGAGGTGCCTCACACACTTCAGGGGTGGGATTCTAAAACCAGCCCCTCCTGAACCACCCAAAGGGCATTTCTGGAGCTTGGGAAGTGCACGGAGGCAGCTGAACAGATATTTTGGACACTGATTTTGAGAACTGATGTGAGTTGGGAAGCTCCTCTAGGAAGAGGTGATAATATTTTGCATCCCACGTTTTGCTGGGTTGGGAAGTCCCATTGTTCCTGCTCTGTATTTTTGAGGCTTCTCCTCAGAGTCAGGGGGACAGTGGTGGTTAGGCTGATAATACACAGGCAGTTAATTAGGTTTATCTGAGTTACAAACACTCAGATGGGAGATGTGGTCCAGCAGGGATTCACTCCTCCATTCACTTTGGGTTGGATTTTGTAAGCAGGCCTCCAGTTATTCCTTTTTTCATTCCCTTGCCTTCTGGAGAGCAAAACACTTGGAATGCTGAGAGAAAACCGCTCGGCCCTTGCCTGCCCTCACGCACAGGATTTTTCCTTCCCTCAGTTTGTGTCCCCCTGGCTGCCTCTGGCACCCCTCTGCTGCGAGCTCAGCCAGCCATTCCTGACCGGTTCCGTCAGCTCAGCCAGAGTTTGTTCCAGCTGCTCTCCCTTCCCCGTGCTCACGTGGCTCTCCTGCTGCTCTGAGCCTCTCCCTGTGCTCCTCTGCTCTGTGCCCGTGTGAAATGCAGCAGCTCCCCCTGCCCCAGGCCCTCATCCACATCCATCACCGGGAGTTCCAGGGATCCCCGCTCCCCCTGCAAGGAACAGTTCTTCTGCTCCTTGTACCTGGGCCCGCTGATCCCATCCCCGGTTACACAACGCCACAATCACCTGAGGAATTGGCATGACTGATGCTGTGAGTTCTGAGTGCATAAGGATAAGTTTCATAATTAGCTTTCCCTGTGAACTTGTGCAAACCAGACTATTCATAATTTGGTCAGCTCCTGGTTTTTAATGAGGGTGCTGAGAGGGACCGAAGCCTCTGGCAGCATCGTTTCATATTTTAATTACCCGCAGTAATTCTGACAATTACACCAGTGTCATAAATCACACCATAATGACCCATTAAAGAAAACACCCCTGTTTCGGGATTGGATGAGGATTTAAATTAAACAGACACGCAATGGCCTAACGAGAAGCCAAAAGCTACGTGGAGTTCCAAAGAGTTCCAAATCTTTCCATTGAGCCACGGCTCCAAAAGATTTTGTGCAAAGTTTCTTTCGCAGGCCAAGTCCTGATTTCCTTCCCATGGGATGAAATCCATTCCTGTGTCCCAGGCTAGGATGGAGTTGTACATGACCAGAGCCTTCACTGGCCATTCTGGTCTCTGTCTTGTCCTCAGGAGGGTTTAGCCTGTCCCTTGCTAATCCCGTGGTCACCAACATCCCTGGCTGTCACTGCAGCTCACTGACGCTGCATTTTGGCCAGGAAACTTGAGTTTTAGGAGGGGTAGCATCGAGCCACAGCTCCCATGTCCTGGCAGGGAGCTTCTGCTGCACTGTCCGTGGTTGAATGAAGTCTGAATTTATCCCTGAGTGTGGTTCCCTTGCTGAGGGGGGCAGTGGGTCAGGGACGCTCGGCAGCGCTTCTCCCCTCTGGTGATCTCTTGTGCCACCTCTCAGACCCCAAGCAGGGCTGCCCTGGGCTGCAGGTGACTCCTCTGAGGAGCAGAGTCCCCACCAAGGTGCCACCAGAGCGCCCCAAATGAGGCTGTGCTCCCCAGGCCAGGATTCAGCCGGGCCCTGGGGCCCTCAATGAAAATCACCTCCATTGTCTCAGGTCTGCAGCAAGCCAACTCCTGCTCTTTAGGTTATTTTGCTATTAATAACGTCACAATAAGTGGGTGGAAGTAGCTAATGGCTCTAAGCCACAAATGATCCCAAATGTTCCCAGTCTCTGCTCTCCTGTAAACCTTGACAGATTGGGAGTGCTTAGTAAAATATTGTAACACTCAACACGCATTTACAAGACAGAGATCCGTCCCATGACGGCTTCCAGATGTGCGAGTGTGTGCAATTTCATAATTCAGGAACAGACTCTATTGCCCTCTGCAGATCCCCCATCAGGCTGTTCATAAATGCTGCTCATAATTAAATTAACCCACTAACTAGCCATGCAAATTTTGATAAGCAGTGACCAAAAAAAAATAAAAGCAGAGAGCTGTTGAGACGCTCTCAAGAAATGACAAGGTTGTCTTCAGGGATTTTTTGTCATTACAATTTGTTTTTTTCCCCTTCCTGTTTGCCAAATTCTACTTTGTCCCTTCGTACATGACAACAGTTTTGAGGTTTTAATCTAATAATTAGGAGCTGAATTTTGCCACCCTTCCTCAAGCTGTCTGCCTCTCAGAACAGCCTCCCTGCCATCAAAAGCAGCCTCTGCTGTGGCTGTGGGGAGCAGGAGCAGGAGCAGGGACAGGAGCAGGAGCAGGGGTAGGAGCAGGAGCAGGAGCAGGAGCAGGAGCAGGAGCAGGGGTAGGAGCAGGGACAGGAGCAGGAGCAGGGACAGGAGCAGGAGCAGGAGCAGGAGCAGGAGCAGGAGCAGGAGCAGGGGCAGGAGCAGGAGCAGGAGCAGGAGCAGGGACAGGAGCAGGGACAGGAGCAGGAGCAGGAGCAGGGACAGGAGCAGGAGCAGGAGCAGGGACAGGAGCAGGAGCAGGAGCAGGGACAGGAGCAGGAGCAGGAGCAGGAGCAGGAGCAGGGACAGGAGCAGGGACAGGAGCAGGAGCAGGAGCAGGAGCAGGAGCAGGAGTAGGGACAGGAGCAGGGACGGGAGCAGGGACAGGAGCAGGAGCAGGAGCAGGGACAGGAGCAGGAGCAGGGGTAGGAGCAGGAGCAGGAGCAGGAGCAGGAGCAGGAGCAGGAGCAGGGACAGGAGCAGGAGCAGGGGCAGGAGCAGGAGCAGGAGCAGGAGCAGGAGCAGGAGCAGGGACAGGAGCAGGAGCAGGAGCAGGAGCAGGGACAGGAGCAGGAGCAGGGACAGGAGCAGGGGCAGGAGCAGGAGCAGGAGCAGGGACAGGCTTTGTGTTTTGGAATGAGACCTGTGCCCAGCCCAGGAGCTGTGGGAGAGCAGGAAGGGATGGAGAGAAGGGAGGGATGGAGAGCAGGAGGGACAGGATGGAGAACAGGAAGGGATGGAGAGGAGGAAGGGATGGAAAGCAGGAAGGGATGGAGAGCAGGAGAGAAGGGATGCAGCAGTGGCAGAGCAGGAGGGAAGGGATGCAGTGTTTGCTGGGAGTGCTTGGATGCAGAAATGAGAGCAGGGGCCAGTGGCCTCCCTTCTGTGTCACTCTGAGGTTTCTGTAGGGCCCCGATGCCCCGAGCTCGATGTTCAGGCACTTTGGGATTTCTCCATGAACTCTTCAGGCTTTGCCATGGGAATTCCTCCAAGGCATCATCACCTGGAGCGTGGACACCAGAGGCCCTCGGCTCTGCTTTGCAGGGTGCTATCAACCAGCCCCCCTTTGGCACAAGGACTCAGCCTTTGTTTGTGCACGGTGAAAATCCCAACGTCGCTCGGCTCGCTCCCTGCTCTCTCCTCAGCTCAGCTTCCTTCACCTCTATTGTTCCTGTTCCAAACTCTAAATAAAGCTGGAATCCCTAACCCTGGTGGGGGACTGGAAGGATTGCTGCAGTAGAGAGGATAACTGCAGACTATTTTTATTTTAGTGTTTTCTGTGCAACTGCACTGACTTCACTGGGATTACATGTGCATTGCTCAGGGGCAGATTCGGTTCAGTGGATGTAATTAAGCAAAATTTAACTACTCATTTTTAAGATTGGTTTTACTTGTTGCCTGATGTATTTGTTAATTATGGGACGGAATACTCTAAATTATAATATTTTGCAGCAACACGTAATACCTCTGTGCCGAGTAATTAAACCTCACAGCTCCTCGTGAGGTAGGGGAGGCTCTCTGATGCTTTGGAGTGATTTCATCCAGCAGGAGGAATCAGCCAAGCCCAGCCAAGCCCCAGATCCCGCCAGGGCAGGGCTGGGGGCGAGGGCAGGGGCTCTGGGTGCCTCCAGAGCACAGCCAGCATTCCTTGGGGTGTGTGTGTGAAACCCCACTCCTGCCCCAGGACAAGGGGAACTGGAGTCAGGAACAGGGAGAGGATTCCCAAACTGGGATGAGAACAGAGCAGGCCGGGTGTTCAACCATCCCCAGGCAGGGAAGAGTCGGGGTTTGTGCTGGGGGAGCCCCAACCCCTGGGGCCGGGCACCCACAGGGCTTTGTCCTCACCTGGCTGTGGTTTGGGGACAGATCCTCACAGGGCTTTGTCCTCACCTGGCTGTGGTTTGGGGACAGATCCTCACAGGGGTTCACCCTCACCTGGCTGTGGTTTGGGGACAGATCCTCACAGGGGTTCACCCTCACCTGCCTGTGGTTTGGGGACAGATCCTCACAGGGCTTTGCCCTCACCTGGCTGCATTTTTGGGTACAGATTCTCACAGGGGTTCACCCTCACTGCCCCCTCACCTGGCTGCATTTTTGGGTACAGATTCTCACAGGGGTTCACCCTCACTGCCCCCTCACCTGGCTGCGTTTTTGGGTACAGATTTCCACAGGGGTTCACCCTCACTGCCCCCTCACCTGGCTGCGTTTCTGGGGTCAGTGAAGCAGCACCCCGAGGCTCTGAGGCTGGCTCTGAGGGGCTTTGTGAGTCAGCTCTGACCCCGGCATCGCTCTGGGCCAGCTTTAGGACAACCACCCGGCCCTGGCTGTGGAGAAGTCGCTGCTGTTCCTGGCTGGAGCTCAGAGGAACCCGAGCCCCCAGCCCTCGGTGTGTTGTACCCGTGGCACCAAGGCTCGCTGTGGCCACGTTTTCTGTGGCAAGGGGGAAGAGCTGACGTCGGGAGACTGCAGGCGAGGGATTCAACAAAGCTTTAGGGCTTTGCAGAGGCATTATGAAGCATTTAAAGATAGCTTGTCAGCAGGAATTTGTTGGCAGCTCACAATTTGATAAAAGGACTTCCACTCCCTGCCTCCTAATGCTACAGACAACTGTTAATCACTTATGTTAGTCCTCAAATGAAGTTTGAAACATCTTGGATGTGTCTGGCCATCTTTTAGCGTAGCTGAGAGCTGCATTATCTCCTTTGATTCATGGAAATGTGAGTGACTGCTTTGTACTAGGTCACGGCTGAGGGAAGAGGCAGAAAAGAACTGGAATTTGTGGAGCGTGTGGCAGAAGGAGCCCTTAATTACAGAGGGGCTGTTCAGGGGTGGGCTTGGCCCCAGCAGGGTGGGGCCATCACCAAGAGAGGTTCCTGCAGTCCCTTCCCTCTCTCTCCCGCTTGAGGGATCCAACAGGTGCCTCCTCCCAAGGCTGTGCACTTGCCACAGTATTAGAACGAGGAGCTGTCATTTCTGACAGGTTGTGTGCAGAGCTGATGGCTTTATTGTGATCGGGAAGCATCCACCGATTGATTGGGAACGCTGAGTGGGGAAGGAGTTCGTGAGGAGAGGCTCCGACTTGCCAAAATGCCACGGTGGCCTGGGAATTGCTGTGTGAGGAGGGCACGAGCGGCTGCTGGAGGCACTGGCAGGGATTGAGGGGCGCACGGACCCCCCGCCCTCCAGTCTGGCACCAGCTTGCTAAATTCGGGGCGACCGCTTGGCAGCCTCTCCCTGCTCCTTGTCAGGGATGCAGATTCACCTCTCCTTGTGCTGAAGGGTGGGTGGTTCACAGCTCTCCCCAACGCTGCTTGTGAGGGGCTGTTCGCCTGTGAAGCCCGTGCAGGAACCCTGCGAGGGGCAGAAGGGACAGCAGGGACAGGAGCCGCGCTCCTTTGGCCGCCTCGTGACTTCCCCAAGAGTTCAGCTCAGAAGAAGTCCCTCCAAGGAGCAGAGCAGCACCCGAGTGAAGCTCGTGTTCCACGTGCTCCCGCTGCTGCTGCTGAGCTGCCCCGAGGCTCACAGCCACAGCACAGCAACCTGAAATCGGCCTCTCCGAGCGTCCTGCAACGTGGGTGTAATCCAAAGTCTCTGAAGACCAGGGGAAAATTCCTGCTGGCTTCCCTTTGCTCTTAATCAAGCCCGTGTTTATATAAATATTGCTTCAATGAAGGTCCCCACCGAAGAACTCATTATTTAAAATAATCCTCGGGACGGAGTCCAAGCAGCAATAAACATCCCAGCTGATACAATAATTCAAGGAAACACTTTGCAGTATATTTTTCCTTGTGTTTGTCTCAGCTGACATTGACAAAGGAATTCCTGCACCACACAACCACCCTTTCCCCACGCTGGCATGGGTAAAGTGTGACTCACACAACCTCGTTTTTCCTCGCTACTACAGACAGGAAAGCTGCCATGTCGACAAGGAGGGCACCTCGGCAGCAGCTGAGCTGGGATCTGAGCTGCAGCTGCTGAGGGGCTGCAGCTCCTCGCTGTGTCCTGGGTCTGATGGCCAAGGGGGGACAGCAGAGCCCTCCAGGGCCCTGTTCCTCTGGTGAGAGGCTGCTCCGCTGCACCAGGCTCTGCTGGTGGGTGGTGGGGGTGTTTTTTGGGGTCTTCCTGCCCGCCCAAATCCTTCCTCCTCGTTCTCTGGAACAAGCTGGAGCTCGCACCGCTCGCTCCACGGCCGCGTTTCCTTGTGATTTCGGTGGTAACCTGGGAACAGAGAGATCTCCACGGTAACGAGGGATCAGCGACGCCTTCTGTGTTCAACCAGAGCAGGGCAGGCACCTTCCCTCAGGAGATGGGCACGGGAGGGTCTGAGTGGAGTGACACCGCTTTCACTCCGCACTTTGTGTCCCCTGTCCCCTGGGCCCGTGCCCTTATTGATCAGGAGAGCTCTAGGACAGTTTGGTTTATTTATTTAATGCGCCTAATCCGTAAAAGAACAAACCCCATCTCGAGATGGCAGGTTGTGCTCAGAGCTGCCAGGGAGCTGAGAGTAGGCAACCAGATCTTGCAATGAGGTGATCAAAGATTTCATCAAAAATACAGAATGTTCAAGCTGTTCTGCCAGCTGGGAGACTTGTAGCAGGCTGGAATTCATGCTGCTTGAAATGCTGCAGCTTCCTCCCGAGCAAATAAAAGGGCCCTATTGCCCAGCAACCTCCAAAACAGGATGAGTCACCACAAATAGGCAGATATCCCAACAGGAGTGGGAGCTCAGCCCTGGGAATCCAGGGGGGATGTTTGGAGATCCTACAGGAAGGTTTACAGGAGGGAAGAGCTCCCGAGCGCTGGTGTGTCCCAGCTCCCACTGGTGTGTCCCAGCTCCCACTGGTGTGTCCCAGCTCCCAGTGCCGTGTCCCAGCTCCCACTGGTGTGTCCCAGCTCCCAGTGCCGTGTCCCAGTTCCCACTGGTGTGTCCCAGCTCCCAGTGCCGTGTCCCAGTTCCCACTGGTGTGTCCCAGCTCCCACTGGTGTGTTCCAGCTCCCACCGGTGTGTCCCAGCTCCCAGTGCCGTGTCCCAGCTCCCCTGTCCCACTGGTGCTCTGTGCTGGGAGGTTTGTGTGGATGGATGGATGGATGGATGGAGGGATGGATGGATAAACAATGGATGGATGGATAAAGGATGGATGGATGGATAAAGGATGGATAGATAAAGGATGGATAAAGGATGGATAAAGGATGGTTGGATGGATAGATGGATGATGGATGGATGATGGATGGATAAAGGATGGTTGGATGGATAAAGGATGGATAGATAAAGGATGGATAAAGGATGGATGGATGATGGATGGATGGATGGATGGATGGATGGATGGATGGATGGATGGATGATGGATGGATCCATGGATGGATGGATGGATGGATGGATGGATGATGGATGGATGGATGGATGGATGGATGGATGGATGATGGATGGATCCATGGATGGATGGATGGATGGATGGATGGATAAACAATGGATGGATGGATGGATGGATGGGTGGATGGATGGATCCATGGATGGATGGATGATGGATGGATCCATGGATGGATGGATGGATGGATGGATAAACAATGGATGGATGGATGGATGGATGGATGATGGGTGGATGGATGGATAAAGGATGCATAAAGGATGGATGATGGATGGATAAAGGATGTACATTACAGAGTTCCTCCTTGATAGCCATGCAAAGCACAGGCCATGGAAACGCGCGTCACAAAATGATCCTCTGGTTTTTACATGATACATTAAATATTTATGGGGTTTTTTACTTTAACATTGACCAATATGTTCGGGAATTAAGGTGTTTTATTTCCCCCTTGACCTCAGTCATGAAGTGATAAATGGCAGAGCTGGGCAGCGTTTTTGGGAGGAAGGCCCAAGTCCTTCCTGGTGCCTCACCTGGCCCTGCTGCAATTCCCTGCTCTGGCTGCTCCTCTTGGGCTCATAATTGTGCATTTCCTCTGCAGATTTCAGCAGTAATAGTTTTTCCAATTGTTCCTATAAAATAAGCTATAAAATAGATTGTGTTTTTAATTGTTTAGCTTCATTCAGCAGACTAATCGTTGGACTTCAGGCATGTTACATTAAATACAGCTAAAGGTTTCATTATTCAGTTTAAACTAATCTAATTAGTCAGAGACAATCATTTAATTTGGTTATGATTCTAATCTCTCATCAGGAAACTTCTCCCTGACAAAGTCCCTGCTCTCTCTTTGGGAAATAAAACTGCCAAGGAGGGAACGTTGTAGGGAATTAGCCAGGAAAAAACCACCAGGCCAAAGTCGTCACTGAGCTCCTGGCATCAAACTGGTGCTGCTGCCTTGTTCTAATTTCTGGTGTTTGCAGCCAGCAGGGATGAAATTTTCTCTGCTGTAGGGCACAGTTGGAATCCAAATGCTTGAAGGGGTGACACTTATTTTTACACAAAGTCTCACCCTCCCCAAGCCACAGAGGTGACACGGGTAAGGAGGGGTTTAAACCTTTCTGACCGAAGAGAAAAATCTCCAGCAGCCCCAGTGGCTGGGTTAGCAGAATCCTGGCTTCGAGTGAGCGTGGCAAGGGCCGGGGAGCAGAAGGCAGAGTGAGGGCCAGCGCTGCTCTGAGGAACACGGGAGCTCCCCCTGCAAATGCAGGCTGAAGCCCCGGATCTGCAGGGGGGAGCCCTCGGCGGGAGGTTCAGTGGCCCCAGGGCTGGGTTATTTGTCCAAGCAGCACTGGGGGGAGGCCCCTCCAGCCCTCACCAAGAGAAAAATCATCCCTTTTCCTCGAGGCTGGGTGGGAGGGGGCTCAGCTCCAGGCAAGCAGAGCTGGAGCTCAGAACTGCAATGGAAGCAAAACCGACTCCAGCCCAGCACAATATTTATGGCATCTCTTCCTTCCTTAATTTGGCGAAGGAGCTGAGATTTCTCCTCTGGAGAATGTGGAGTATTAATTAACTGAGGACGGGCTGAGAAATGGATGGCTCTCCTAAGTGTTTTCCCTATACTTTATTATCATTCTAGGCTTTTAAAACAATGGCTGTGCCAAGGAAAAGATTAGAGCGAGGCAGAGACAGGGTTTTTTAATAATAACCAGACAAAATAATATCAATACACAGCATATACCATCAGAACAGGAGACAAATTCATTACAAGGTATATTTGAGTAAGAGGTAATTGTGACTTGAATAGATTACTTTTATCTAATGTATTTATTGCTACATAAATATAAAGATGTATAGAGCTCTTCTGATTGTATCCAGAGAGGAAGTAAATAGTATGGATTTTTATACCTGTAATTTATGTCTCTCCATCTGCAGTGACAGGTACAGATGCTGTGCCTTACAGCCTACCCTGCATCTTTCCAGCTGGGGCTGGAAAAGACACTCAGGGCAGGAAGGTTTCAGCCCTTCCATGGCCGTGCTGCTCCAGGGGGGTTTGTTTTATCAGAGCTGCAGTGCCTGGAGTGCAGGACACGAGGCTGTGTCCCCCAGCCCCTCCCCAGCTGCCTGCCCTGCTCCTCTCGGGGGTGGCAGCTCTGGCTGGCTCTGGGTCCTTCCAGCAGCTGGGGAAACTGAGGCACGGCTGGTTGGGCACCTCAGCACGTCACATCCCCTCCACTCACATGCTCAGGCCTTGGTTTCAACTCTCACACAGATCCTTTCCCTCACTTCCCTGGGGAGGTGGGCACGGCAGGGGTTAAAGCAGGAGAATCAAAAAAGAAAATTAAATTAAAGGAGTTTAATCAGGATCTCCCAGGTGTCAATCTGCAGCACAGGGCTGCAAATCCTTCCCGCTGCTGCCTGGGACTCTGGTCAGCTGTTTCTGACAGGGGCTCACACCAGAGCACGGGATTCCCTCCCCAGCTGCTCCCACAGCCCTGTCCCGCCCCGTGGGTGAAATGCTGCCTTTCCCACCCTGCTTTGCCCATTTTGGGGGTTTCACTCTGCCCCTCGGGCTCAGTGGCAGGGAACTGTCACCCCACGAGCTGACTGCAGCTCCGGCCGCTCCATCCTCGGCTGCACACACCAGGCTGTTGCTCACATTCAGTTTGCTGCAGGCAGAAAAGCAGGGCTGGCTACAGGAGGGCGTCAGCAGGGAATGCGAGGGATTTGCAAAGGCTGAGACAGAGGTTTCACTTCCTCAGGCCGGTTGTTAAATGTGGCAGTGTGAAAATCCTGGTGGAAAGTTCTCAGGGTCTGGGTGTTGGGATGACCCCAAGAGTGTAAAAGTCCTCATTTCCCAGCCCGTGCAGCCAAAGGAGGAGTCTGAATGCGCAGGGTCGGCTTCTCAAGGTCGTTTCTTTTCCCTTCTCTGGAACATTCTCTCTCTGACCTGCTGAGCTCTGTCCAGCAGCTCGGCCATGGCATTCTGTCTGCCCTCAGGGCACTGTTCACATTTTATACCCAAAACTCCGTGTGCCGTGGTTACAATAACGTGACAATGTCTGTCATTGATGTTGGGCAGTGTGTCTGTGCCTGAAACCAACAGAAAAGTGTCACCAACACAGCAGGACATGGAGGGCAAGGAGAAGGAGAAGGAGGTCAGGACACGCCCAAATCCCTCCATCTTGTACCCTCTAAAAAACCCCAAAATTCTACTTTTCCACCCTGTGTTAACTCAACTCCCACACTACTCAAACCCTTGTGGCTGTAATTCCTCACACAAAGCTGGCAGTTTTTCCCACGGGCTAAAATGGAAGCCACAGGTGTTTTTGACTTGGTGCCAAGGTCTGCGAGCCCCCTGCCAGGGTCTGGAGCCAGCCAGGGCAGCCAGAGGGATTCCTGGCTTCCCACAGAGGGTGGCCAGTGCTGCTGGCACAGCGGGGACTCTGCTGGATGTCCAGTGACCCTGCCCATCCAAATCCCCCTCGTGCAGCCTGGAGAGACAAACCCAGGGCACTCTGCATCCTGGCCACGATGGAAAACAGCCTTTGGCTGTGGGGACTGCAACAGAGCCCCAGCCCAGCCCGGGTGGGTTTGGGAGCCCTGAGAGCATTCCACAGCCCCCAGAGCTGGGACAGCCCCTTCCTGCCGGGGTGGGGAAGCAGCTCTGAGAGAGCCAGACCCACACGGGGCCAGCGCTGCTCACCCCGCAGGAGCGAGCACTTGTGGGGTCACTGCTGCTGCCAAGGGCTTCTCATCTTTCCCGTGGAAAAATTTCGGTTTTCCAGTAATGCTGTAATTACCCCCCTGTCATGTCACACAGCAAACAGGTTGGCAAACCTAGGTACCGAGCTAAATAATCTGTGGCATAATCTAAACACATAATGGTAATTAAAGCTGACAGCTTAATAAGATACTGAGATTCAAATGTACAGTAGTAATCTGCAATTAAGTAATCTTTTGTAATAGCACCCTGCCAGTTGGTGAAATTTCAGGTAGAAGGCTGTGTACTGTTCCCCAGCAAAAATATTGACACAAGGAAGAGGTATCCAGGCAGTGGCCAGCCCCTGGTGCTGTCCAGGGAGGCACAAAAGAAGCCCAGGGTCCGTGGCAGCCTCAGCTGGAGCTGCCTGGCTCTGCTGCTCCCGGGGGTTTGGTGCTGGCAGTGCTCACGGGGTGAGGCAGGGCACGGATCCCAGAGTGGCTCCGTGCAGGAAGGGAGTTCTGCAGGAAGGCTGGGGAAGGAGTTGTTTGATGCACTGCAGGCAGAGGAACCAACTTCAGAGTAAAAAACAGCAGAGAGAGAGAGGGGGGCACTCCAGGCCTTTTTCTGCCTTCCATCTGAGTTTGAAGCACAGTAGGTTTTGCCCAAGAGATCCTGACTGAGATAAGGGCACAGAGAGATGTTTTCAGAGTATGGCAACTACAGGGAGAGATGGAAGAGTCCTGGTGGGACTTCAGGGAGTTCCCAGGTGTTGGGAGCCTTCTCCTCTCACCTGCTCTAGCCACTGATTCTTCCCATGTCCAGATTGCGGTGATGGTGCAGCTCCAGCTCTCCTGGAGAGACATTTAGTCTTGGTTTAAAGATTCTGAGCAATCAAAAAATTCATCCCATCCTTCAGCAGCTGCTCCAGAGCCAAATTAGCTCTACTTGAAGTGTGTGTGTCCCATTCCTGAGCAAAATGAAGCCATTCCAGCCCCTCCAGGACCTGCCAGGGGCTCTGATCTCTGCCCCTCTGAGCAGAGAGGATCCGTCCTGCACTGTCTGAACCGGAAAAAATCCCATTTCTGCCAAAATCTTGAGTGGAGTTCAGGTCCATCCTTGATTTATTCCCACCCTGGGCAATATGGGAGCATTGACACTCCGGCCCCAGAGGCTGTGCCAGGCAGAAAAGGCAAAATTTAGATTTAATGTTAAGAGAGACAGGATTGGGCGTGATCAAACCCCCCCAAAAAACAAACTTCAAATTGGAACCTGCTGAATCAGCTCGCTGGTGAGAAGCAGGAGGAGATAGGATGGACCCAGGAACTTCTGGATTTCTCCTTTAAGTCTTTTTGGTTGCCAGGCTTAAAAAAAAAAAAAAAAAAAAATCTGGGTTTCTTTTAATTCCTGCAGCAAACGGCTCAAGGGGTTGTGCCCACCCCCCTGGATCCAGGGAATTACATTTTCCTGGTGATGTCCATCAGCAGCTCCCAGGAGAGCTTTTCTTTTTTAATCCTCTGAAGCTCTGGGTGAACAAAGCAAGCCTTGGAGAAGCAAACCAAGGCAAGAGACTTTCTAAATATAGGCAGGGCTTTGGGGTTTTTGCATGACAATGACATTCCTGGGCCAAGGTGGGAGATTTCCTGCATTTGCCTCGGGTTGTGCCGCCTTCCTTTCCCCTTAGCAGCCCTGCCTGTCCAAGGGACAGCAAAAGCTTTGACTCAGGAGTTAATTCAGTGCCTCTGGAGGAGTCAGGATGGTTTGTCAGGAGAAGAAAGATAACGGAGTGTTACAAAGGTCTGGGTGTGCAGCAGAACTCTTTAGAATTCCCCCAATCCAACCCTGGGTTCCTGAACCTAAATGAGCCCTGAATTCCCCCAATCCAGCCCTGGGTTCCTGAATTCCCCTGATCCAGCCCTGGGTTCCTGAATTCCCCCAATCCAGCCCTGGGTTCCTGAATTCCCCTGATCCAGCCCTGGGTTCCTGAATTCCCCTGATCCAGCCCTGGGTTCCTGAGCCCAAATGAGCCCTGAATTCCCCCTTGGGGTTTTTCTGCTGGACAGGATCCCAGGTTTGGTCCCGTGGCTGCAGCTTGCCCCGCTGGCCTTGCTCAGCTCTCTGAGAGATAAATCAGAGCAGCCTTGGCTGCTTTGCCCATTTCCAGAGGAGCAGGAGGCACCAGCAGGGGCAGCCCAGGTGAGATCCCAGCTGCCTCCCTCGGGGGATTTTTTGGGAGCACAGAGAGGCTGGGAGCGCAGCCTGCATCCCGCAGCAGGCAGGAGATCCCAGCTGCCTCCCTCGGGGGATTTTTTGGGAGCACAGAGAGGCTGGGAGCGCAGCCTGCATCCCGCAGCAGGCAGGAGATGCCAGCGCCTCCAGCAGAGCTCGTGAGCGGAGCTGACTCCTCGCGGCAGGGACCGCAGCCCTGCTCCAGGATGTGGCAGAGGGGAACTTCTGCACTCTGCTGACACGGCTCGGGTTTCAGCCGTCTCACCTCTCTGACAGAACAACAACTTGAGCCCAGTCCCGAGCACAGGGATGCCCGGGCAGCACAGAAATATGTTCAGATTTACAGGGATGGGCTGGGAAGCAAAGGAACCCCAGGAATTTCAAACCTGGAAGCAGCAGACAGCTGAACAAAACCAGCTGGAGCTTTGCTGTGACTGAACAAGCGTTCCATAAATCCCTCCGGTGGAACTTGCCCGGGACACGTGCCCAGTGCTGTGCCCAGTGCTCGGAACAAGCTGAGAGGGGCAGAGCTTTGGCATTTCCCAGAGGGGTGAGCAGGGCCTGGCACTCCTCAGGGCCCTGCTGGCACTGCTGCTGCCCTGAGCCAGCCAGGGGAGGCACTCAGACCCTTTACACCTTCACTGCAGTCCCTCCCCATGACAGGCTGGGAGGAGTTTCACAATTAACCAGGCTCATGCAGGACCATTATCTGCCAAGCTCAGCCCCACATGTCAGGAGTTTCTGAGCTGGTGAGATGATCTCGGTGCCCAGAGGCAGGTCATAAATGGAGATTTCTCAGAAACAATGGGTCAGGATCCGGGAAACCCTTGCCACCAGGAGTCAGGGAGGCGGGAGAGAAGCAGCAAGGTGGTCTGTGAGGAAACAGGAATGCTGCAGATACTGTGGAGAGAATGGTGGGGAGCAGAAGGGTGCAACAAAGCCCCTGTGCTGTGGCTGCAGCCCAGGAGTTTCCCTGAAGCCCCCCAGGTTCCTCAGAGCCCCCGTGATGAATTCCAGGGGCAGGGACCCGGCGGGGTGAAATATCTGTGCTGGCAATGCAGGGCTGAGGGATGGCAGCACGTTAATGGCCCTGTGGTTCTGGCTACTTTTAGTCATCTTTAAAAATGATGCACTCAGACGCTTCCTGACCCAGGGGGACTCGGCAGGAATCAGTCATGGCTCGGGGAGCTCCTCGTGCAGGCTCTCCATCTGTAAAGGGCAGTTCTGGGCGCTGCTCTCCATCCCCCTGGCTCTGCTGTGGCTCAGCAGCACTCTGCAGTGCCAGGGCCCCGCTGCCCACGGGAACTGCCCTGCAAAGGGGACAGAAGTTGAGCAGGAATCGCCTCCAGACAGGGGGAACCCTGCAAGGCTCAGCCAGGGAAGGTCCCTGTCGCAGCAGGCCGGCCGTGGGAGGGACTCTGTGACCCCAGAAGCTGCAATCGCATTTCTGCTCCTCAGGAAAACGAGGGGCAGAGGTGAGAGTATTCTTCTCTTTTCCAAAAGGGGTGCACGAGCTCTGAGCCGAGATCTCAAACCCAAACCGCAGGAGCAGAGGGCAGGTGGCAGTGCCACCCTGGTGCCAGCGCCACGCCAGGGCTGACGGGGCTGTCACGCACAGGGGACAGCGCAGCTCAGCCCCTCAGGTCCTTCCCACCTTTGGGAGAGCCCCGTTCCTCCCTCCCCTTGCCGTGCCCCAGCTCAGGACCAGGGCACCTGGCACTGTCACAGCCCTGCACAAACACAAGCCAGGGCTCCAGCTGCTCAGGATAAGGGTGCCAGGTCCCGTTAGGCTTTTCTGGGAAGGCTTGCAGTGCAAGGAGAGCATTGCATTGCTGCTGCTCGCTGATATGTCAATCAGCCCGAGGGTAATTAATGACTGCCGCTGTCAGGAGCAGCTCCAGACAGAGCAGGGCCTGCCTGACAGGATCAAATGTCCCTCAGGCACAGGATCTGAGCCTGCCCGGGAATGGGCAGCACTCGCCCTGCTGCAGAGGACACTGCAGGCTGAAATCCAGGCAGAATCCCAATAAATGCCTCCTGCAGTGCCAGGGACAGGGGCCGTGCACGGGGGGACAGCAGGGAGGGAGCCTCCAGCAATCCCCTCCTCTGCCTGTCCTTGGGAACTGCTCAGGACACCTGGAGCTGCACTGCTGGCTCAGCTTGAAACGAGACCAGGGAGGAGTTTGGGTGGCACAAGCGGTGAAATTTGGGTGAGCTGTGGTGAAATGTTCCCCCTCAGAGGGGGAGCAGAACTGCCAATGCTTCAACAGCTCCCGGGGTCTGCACGGGCAGAGAACTTCTCAGTGAGCACAGTCCCATGGTCCAGGTCCTCCAGGGAGCCCTGAATTCCCCTGATCCAGCCCTGGGTTCCTGAATTCCCCCAATCCAGCCCTGGGTTCCTGAATTCCCCTGATCCAGCCCTGGGTTCCTGAATTCCCCTGATCCAGCCCTGGGTTCCTGAATTCCCCTGATCCAGCCCTGGGTTCCTGAGCCCAAATGAGCCCTGAATTCCCCTGATCCAGCCCTGGGTTCCTGAATCCCCCTGATCCAGCCCTGGGTTCCTGAATTCCCCTGATCCAGCCCTGGGTTCCTGAATTCCCCTGATCCAGCCCTGGGTTCCTGAATTCCCCTGATCCAGCCCTGGGTTCCTGAACCCAAATGAGCCCTGAATTCCCTGATCCAGCCCTGGGTTCCTGAATTCCCCCAATCCAGCCCTGGGTTCCTGAGCCCTGCAGGACCAGCTCCAGAAGCTCAGCAGCAGCTCAGGCTCGCTGGGACTGGGCAGCTTCTGGGTGCTGGGAGCAGATTTTGGCCTGGCCTCTGCGTGCAGAGGGGTTCCCAGCAGGTAGCAGCAACCAGCCATCAGCTGGGGAAGCAGGACACATCTCCTGGGCACGTCACAGACATGCTGCACCTTTAAAGTGCCTTCAAACCCGGCCCGGAGCCGGAGCCGTGTGATGTTCACACACAGAGCTCACCTCCACAGCCTCCCCACCTTTCAAATCCCTGCAGTGTAACTCAGCAAAGAAAGCACAGAATGAGGGTGACATGCAAATCCTATTAATTCACCCAAGTATGGAAATGCAATCCTTTTGATGTCAAAAAGTACAGCAATGATATGTTAAAGAGCTCAGCACGCTTCTGTTAAATATGTAAAGTGCAGATTCCCCCGCAGCTGTATCGCTCCTGCATCACCCCGGAGCAGAGCTGCTGCCTCTGGAAGACTGGGAATTACTCTAACAGCATTACAGGCCTGTGCCCAACAATGTGGTCAGATGTTGGTAAGAGGATTTGGGATCAGCCTAAGGGATTTTACTTACACCATTCTTCCCCAGCTCCCAGGGCCCTCTGCTCAGGGAAGTGCAGGTGACAGATCCCAGAGTGGCTCCGTGCGGGAAGGGAGTTCTGCAGGAAGGCTGGGGAAGGAGTTGTTTGATGCACTGCAGGCAGAGGAACCAACTTCAGAGTAAAAAACAGCACAGAGAGAGAGAGGGGGGCACTCCAGGCCTTTTTCTGCCTTCCATCTGAGTTTGAAGCACAGTAGGTTTTGCCCAAGAGATCCTGACTGAGATAAGGGCACAGAGAGATGCTTTCAGAGTATGGCAACTACAGGGAGAGATGGAAGAGTCCTGGTGGGACTTCAGGGAGTTCCCAGGTGTTGGGAGCCTTCTCCTCTCACCTGCTCTAGCCACTGATTCTTCCCATGTCCAGATTGCGGTGATGGTGCAGCTCCAGCTCTCCTGGAGAGACATTTAGTCTTGGTTTAAAGATTCTGAGCAATCAAAAAATTCATCCCATCCTTCAGCAGCTGCTCCAGAGCCAAATTAGCTCTATTTGAAGTGTGTCTGTCCCATTCCTGAGCAAAATGAAGCCATTCCAGAGAACTCTGCATGAGCGATCAGTCACTGAAACCAAAATTCAGGTTTTTTGCCGTTTGAGCTGAAGACAGTGGATTGATAAGCATGAAAAAAACCCAAAAAAAAAAAAAAAAAACAAACAAAAAACAACCCTGGACTTGTCCCATAAATCAGGCCCTGTCTGTACATCACTGAGTCAGCTGAGGGAGGAGAGTGATGGTGTTTGGTGGTTTTTCTCCCTCTCTTCCCTCTAACACTAATTAGGTTTGAAAGGCTGCAGCTTGAGTCCAGATACCACATGCCGAGAAGAAAGGAACCCAAGCAGCTGATGCAGAGTTCAGACTAAACTAACTGCAAGCTCCCCAGGGACATCACAAGGTAAACCTGATAGTCCCTGTCATTTACAATCATTATCAGGCAGCAGAGGCGCTGTAATTTTACTGGGGAGCCAATTAACAGATTCCCAAAGCTCAGGGATGAGGTCCTGCTCCTTTTTTTTCTGGTTTAGACAGCAAAATGGGGGAAGAAAGGCTTTGTTTCGAGGGGATGCTCCAGGAGCTTTCGTGCCCAGGGGAATGGGCAGAGCTGGGCTGGTGAGGAAACATAAAGGGGCAGGGGGTGGCAGAGGCAGAGCCCGGGCTCTGGTGCCAGCCCTGCACAGCTGGCTGAGGGGTGAGGTGTTCTCCATCCCAGCCCTGCACATCTGGCTGAGGTGTTCTCCATCCCAGCCCAGCACAGCTGGCTGAGGTGTCCATCTCCATCCCAGCCCTGCACATCTGGCTGAGGTGTCCATCTCCATCCCAGCCCTGCACATCTGGCTGAGGTGTCCATCTCCATCCCAGCCCTGCACATCTGGCTGAGGTGTCCATCTCCATCTCCATCCCAGCACAGCTGGCTGAGGTGTTCTCCATCCCAGCCCTGCACATCTGGCTGAGGTGTCCATCTCCAGCCCTGCACAGCTGGCTGAGGTGTCCATCTCCATCCCAGCCCTGCACATCTGGCTGAGGTGTTCTCCATCCCAGCCCTGCACATCTGGCTGAGGTGTCCATCTCCATCTCCATCCCAGCACAGCTGGCTGAGGTGTCCATCTCCATCCCAGCACATCTGGCTGAGGTGTTCTCCATCCCAGCACAGCTGGCTGAGGGGTGAGGTGTTCTCCATCCCAGCCCTGCACATCTGGCTGAGGTGTTCTCCATCCCAGCACATCTGGCTGAGGGGTGAGGTGTTCTCCATCCCAGCCCTGCACACAGGACATGGAGCTGCACCCCTGGCAGCTGGGACAGCCAGGACTGGGTCAGCACGGGGCACTCAGGAGCCCAGCACGAGTGAGAAGCACGAGAAAAGCCCTGGCCCAAAGCTGCAGATGGAAAGGTGTTTGTGCTGGGGAGTTTTGGGGTTTGGGTGCAGCTCTGGGCGTTCTGTGCTGGGGAGTTTTGGGGTTTGGGTGCAGGTTTGAGTGTTCTGTGCTGGGGAATTTTGGGGTTTGGGTGCAGCTCTGGGTGCTCTGTGCTGGGGAGTTTTGGGGTTTGGGTGCAGGTCTGGGCATTCTGTGCTGGGGAGTTTTGGGGTTTGGGTGCAGCTCTGGATGTTCTGTGCTGGGGAACTTTGGGGTTTGGGTGCAGGTTTGAGTGTTCTGTGCTGGGGAGTTTTGGGGTTTGGGTGCAGCTCTGGGCATTCTGTGCTGGGGAATTTTGGGGTTTGGGTGCAGCTCTGGGTGTTCTGTGCTGGGGAACTTTGGGGTTTGGGTGCAGGTCTGGGCATTCTGTGCTGGGGAATTTTGGGGTTTGGGTGCAGGTCTGGGCGTTCTGTGCTGGGGAGTTTTGGGGTTTGGGTGCAGGTTTGGGTGCTCTGTGCTGGGGAGTTTTGGGGTTTGGGTGCAGCTCTGGCCGTTCCTGTGCTGGGCTCATCCTCCCTGGAACAAGCTCCCGTGCATTTATTTGCACTTGAGGACAGACTGCAAGCAGGACTCGGTGAGCCACGCCTGGAGCAAACAGCACACAGAGCAGCGCCCAGCCTTCCCCCTGCCAGCCCTCTGCAGGCCTGAGCCGCAGCCAAGGCGGTCAGCTGAGCTCCTGTGGGAGTGTTTTGGCCCAAAAGCACCCCCTGGATATGCAAACTGACGAGGATTTGTGCACGGGGCTCTGTTTGCCCCCTGCCCAGCCGTGGCTCAGGCCAGCCCTCAGCACGGGGAGCTGGAAACACAACTTTACAGCTGGCAAGGAAGAGCCTGGGCAGCGTTTGCAGCCTCTGAGTACCCAGGATCCTCACACTGAGATCCTGCAGGGTCTCTGCATCGTCCCCAGCTGAACCTTCCCTCGTTCCCAGCTGGAATTCTGTCCCAGCAGGGCACACAGGGGGTCACATCCCTTTTCCTTCCTTATGGCTTGCCTGCTTTAAATAACCACGCGTGCCTGGACCTCTGTGTTCTGCTAGGAAGCAGATTTTGTGCAGTGCCAGGGCATTTTACACTAGGAAAACAGCAAGAAACACCAAAACCTGTTCAGGTGACTCCCAGCCTTTGTTCAGCTGCTCTGCCTGAGCCAGCACTTCTGCTGCTGGGGAAGGAGGGAACGGGCAGAGAAATCCTAGGAAAGGTAAAAGCATTAATGGGTCAAGGCCTCCTTTGCATAATTCTATTATCACCAGGAAGATGCTGCAATAATCATGTTAGGCATGTGCTCTGGAGCATCAAAGTGACTTGTCTTACCTTACTTTTTGATGTTAGACAGGTTTAAATGCTTTGTACAGCTGAGGCACCTCCGACAGCTGATCAAGAGAGCCTGTGCTGTTCAAGCAAAGCAAAGGCCTGTTTTGCCTTTTTCTTAATGTCAACAATGCCACATTCTTCCAGCAAGGAATAATCTCTGTTGTCACAAGCTGTGAGAAGCAAAGGTGTGGGAGAGAGGCTGTGTGTGGGTGCCTGCAAACGCTCCCTGGAGCTGCCACTTCTGTGGCACTCCTGTGCATTGCTGGGGCAGAAATGCAGAACTGCAGAACTGCAGAAATGCAGAACTGCAGAAATGCAGAACTGCAGGAATGCAGAAATGCAGAAATTCAGAATTGCAGGAATGCAGCATTGCAGGAATGCAGAATTGCAGAAATGCAGAACTGCAGGAATGCAGAAATTCAGGAATTGCAGGAATGCAGAATTGCAGGAATGCAGCATTGCAGGAATGCAGAATTGCAGAAATGCAGAACTGCAGGAATGCAGAAATTTGGGAATTGCAGGAATGCAGAATTGCAGGAATGCAGAAATTCAGAATTGCAGAAATGCAGAACTGCAGAAATTCAGAAATGCAGACATGCAGAATTGCAGAAATGCAGAACTGCAGAAATTCAGAAATGCAGAATTGCAGGAATGCAGAAATGCAGAAATGCATAAATGCATAATTGCAGGAATTCAGAATTGCAGGAATGCAGAATTGCAGAAATTCAGAAATGCAGAACTGCAGAAATGCAGGAATGCAGAATTGCAGGAATGCAGAATTGCAGGAATGCAGAATTGCAGGAATGCAGCAAGCAGTGTGGCACAGTGCCCTGTGCTCAGGGATCTGCACAGCTGCAGAGCTCACCTGGTGCCTGCTCCAGCAGGGGGGGAGAGGTGTGGGGTGAGATTAGAGCTGCCTCATGTTCCTGACTTCTGCTGGAGCTTTCATGGACAACTTGGGGGCTGATTTGGTTTAGTTTTTTTATTTTTTTTTTCTCCCTTTGGTGGAACAACAGGATTTTTGTTTCCAGCCAGAAGGAGGAGCCAGATCAGTCTGGAATTTGGCGCTCTGGTTTTCTGCTAAAACAAAACAAAACAACAACTGTGAGATTCGTTCTTTGCCCTTTGGGGGAAGGAGAAAGGAATATCAGTGTTTTGTGAAAGGGAAGTGGATTTTAAAGTCTTTTTTTCACAGGTTTCAGGGTTGGGGTCAAAGCTTTAGTCCTGCTTCCCTTTCCCTCTCACCCTTGACTCAGCCCATTGCTTAAAGAAAGCTGTAAAGAGGAGAAGGCTGCTATAACTTGATTTGTGACTCTGTAGGACATAATCTGAGCAGGATGAGCTCCTTCCTCCCTGTGTCTCCCCTGGATGCTGTGGAACAGCAGCAGGGAACTGGTCCCAGTTCCTCCCCTCCTGTGGGCAGCCCCGAGCCTTCGTCCCAGCTCTGGTGTCCTCCCTTCTCCAGGCAAGCACCAAAGAGAAGCAGAAGTCCTAAATGCCAGCCTGGAGCATCAATCATAATTCCTGAGCTGCCAGCAGTCATGTAACTGCTTAAAGACCTCAGCAGCCCTCTGGCACTTAAAGAAAAAAAATCTTCTAATTAATCACAGGTGAAACAGCTTGGACCTGCTCCAAAAGCCCCTGAATTTACTGCCAAGCTTTGATGCTAATTTTCCTTCTAAGTAACCCCCTAAAGAAATTTACGATTAGGTAATTAAAGTGATGAATAAAGAGATACTTAGAAGAAAAGAGGAGAAAGAGGGGGGAAAAAAACCTTGAGTCAAAAGCCTTAAATCTCCTCCCCTCCTCAAAGAGAAATGTTAGTCATTTCTGCACGTGCTTTGTCTCTGGAAATTGGGTTGGATTCCCACAGGAGGCTTGAGAAATATTCCTTAAATGAATGTTTGCATAACCAAATAAAACAGAAAAGAAGGAACTCCTAAACAGCTTGTGATGCCGAGGTGGCTGAGGGGAAAAGGGACTTGTGGCTCCTCTCTGAGAATCCCACACTGAACAACTTCTGTCAGGAGCTGCCTCCTGCCTTCCCCTGCCTTCCTGAGCCCATCGTTCTGAGGGTAATTAGAGACCCAGGAACGCCATCTAATTAAAAACTGCGGCGCTATCTCATGAGGAACTCTGGAGCATGTGAAGGTTTAAAAGCCTGACCAGGTCCCAGGTGCTGTGTAAGGCTCTGTCCCCCTCTCCTCCTCTCGTTTCCTCCAGAGGAGAAGGATCTCAGCAGCCTCTGATCCTCCCAGGCCAGCGTTCCACAGCAAACCCAGCTCTTTGAGCGCTGTGAGCTCAAACACGGCCACAGAGGCTGCGGACATTTGGTTGTTTCCACTAAAAATGCAGAGATGGCCCCAAAACAAAGGAAAAAATCAGGATCCAGTGTCAGTTCCAGGCTCTGCCTGACACCCCCGGCCCTTCCCTGTCCACAAACCCCTGCTGACCCCTCAGAGCCCCCCTGAGCTGAGGGAAGAGCTGCTGGGTGATTCTTGAGGGGACCAGAGAGGATAAAAAATGAGAAAATGGCAGATTAGATCTGAGGTGACAGAGATGAGGAATAAAAGCCATTAGAGCCCATTTGCAATGTGCCCTCATTGAGTCAAGTTTCAAGGTGTTTTTTGCAGATTATTAATAGCCTGACAGCAGTTTTTGTACAGGAATCTGATAGGGGAAATGCCACTCGTGTACACACACACTGCAGCGTGCAGGGAAAGTGGAGGCCCTTCATTTATTCACCTGGAGAGAAGTGAGATGCAGCAGCTGGCCCAGGCAGAACGAACCTCCTGGGCTCCAGCTGTGCCATCTCCAGGCTCCCATCTCTGTCACCCTGCAGAGCAGCCCCCAGAAGCTCTGCAAACCAGCCTGGGCTGCTTCCATCGCTTGGTGAGCACAGCCTTGGGTTCTGCAGGATCTTTCGGGCACTGAGAATCTCCCAGGGGCCCAATTTATTCAGCGTGGCTTCTTTGAAACCCAACGGAGCACCAATCCTGAGCAGCTCTCCTGTCTCGTGCCCTTATCTGAATTATCTCAGCTGTAGCCAGGGAAGTGAAAGCCGGGGCAGAGGGAGGCGAGCCCAGCAACGCCCGGGCCTGTGGGAAAGGAAGCTTCAAACATTCCCAAAGTCACACTTTGTAGCTGCGAGCTTGTAAAAGAGAAATACCAGGTGGGGAGCGCTTTGAACTTCCCAGGCTTTGTGGGGCTGAGCTGTCAGCCCTGAGTAATTGCAGCTTTCTGCAGGAGCAGGGGCTGCCCGGGAGGGAGCCCTGGGCTGGGCTGCGGCTCTGCAGGCAGCAGCAGATGGGGATCCTGCTCCTCCCTGGCTGCTGCTTTCTGTTCTGCTGCAGCTTTCCCTTCCCCAGCCCCTGCTGCCACCTCACCCTGCTCGTGGGGATCAGAAATCATCAACTCTCGCTTTTTATGGCCAAGGCAGCCAAGCCAGTGACCAGTGGGAGTGGACAGCAAACAGCAGCGACTCGTTTTAGGCCTTTTTTTCTGCTCCTTTCCACCCAGCACCGCCTGGAGGATGGGCTGCTGTGCCAGCAGCTGTCCCCACAGAGAAAGGATTCTCTGGTGGTGGCTGCAGAGCCTGGACCAAACCCAGAGGAGCTCCTGAATCCACACGCCCTGAGCTGGGATGGGGCATGTGCAATTCCTGCTGGGTTTGGTAAAACCTCGCGGGTGCACGGGCATTTCCAAATCCCACCCCCCTGGGACAGAGCAGGGCCTGGGCTGAGGGCAAGGCCGAGGGCAGGGTGTACCCTCACACCCTCCCAGGTGCTCTGGAACTCGCAGCACGTGTGGGGAACCTCGGGAAGTTCTGCTCAGCCCTCCTCAGCTCCTCGGGCTGCTCTGGGAGCCAGCACAGAAACACAGAATCAGTCACAGAATCACAGAGTCACAGGATCACAGAATCACAGAATCACAGAGTCACAGAGTCACAGAATCACAGAATCACAGAATCACAGAGTCACAGAATCACAGAGTCACAGAGTCACAGAGTCACAGAGTCACAGAATCAGAGTCACAGAATCACAGAACCACAGAATCACAGAATCACAGAATCACAGAGTCACAGAATCACAGAACCATGGAGTCACAGAGTCACAGAGTCACAGAATCACAGTCACAGAGCCACAGAATCACAGAATCACAGAATCACAGAGTCACAGAGTCACAGAATCACAGAGTCACAGAATCACAGAATCACAGAATCACAGAGTCACAGAATCACAGAATCAGAGTCACAGAATCACAGAGTCACAGAACCACAGAGTCACAGAACCACAAAATCACAGAATCACAGAATCACAGAGTCACAGAATCACAGAATCACAGAATCACAGAATCACAGAGTCACAGAATCAGAGTCACAGAATCACAGAGTCACAGAACCACAGAATCACAGAACCACAAAATCACAGAATCACAGAATCACAGAATCACAGAATCACAGAATCACAGAATAATGAGGTTGGAAGAGACCTCTAAAATCACCAAGTCCAACCCATGCCCTGACACCTCAACCAGACTACAGCACCAAGCGCCACGTCCAGTCTTTTTTTGAACACATCCAGAGATGGTGATTCCACCACCTCCCTGGGAAGACAATTCCAGAACTTTATTACTCTTTTGGTGAAATATTTTTTCCTAATTATCCAACCTGTATCTTCCGTGATGCAGCTTGAGACTGAGCAGGTTCTGAGGCAGCTCGCCCTGACCCAAATCCTGCTGGGAAGCAATTCCCACTCCCCACAGCTGCACTTCCAGGCTGAACCCAGCACTCAGCCTTCCCCAGAGAGGGGCTGGAGATCAGCACGTGGCTCTGGGCTCCCATCTGGATCAGCTCTGAAGAGCTGGGGTTTTGTCCCTGCAGGGAGCTGATCCCACCTGGATGGGCCTGGGGGGTTCTCTGGGGGGAAGTGCCCAACATTCTCCTTGCCTTTGCTTTCTGTGCAGGGCCTTGTGCCCTCGGCCTCCCCCTTGTCATCCTCGAGGCTGATAAATCCAGTTTGTCTGAGTTCTCACTCTGTTCTCAGCTCTGTTCCTGCAGCTGACCAAATCCTGCTTCCTACAACGGAAAGAATTTCTGTTTCTCATCATTTCACTAAAGGTGTCTCTCACCTTTTACCATGTTTTTATTTTAAAATAAAGTGTAACTTCCTCTCCATGGGGAAAAAAACCTTTCCTTCTAAGAATACCTAAAAAGTGACTTTTTCAAGTGTAATTTTTTTCATGCTGTTTTTCAGTGAGGTTTTCCTTTGACCCTATTCTCCAAACTGTAATTCCTTAACCACTTAAGACTGAAATGAAATTTCAGCCCTGCAAGACAAAAACTCATCCCCAGGCCCAGTGCTGAGCTCTCCAGCCTGGACACTGCCTGCCCTCAGGGAGGAAGGTGCCCGCAGAACAAGGAGGTGATACTGCCCTTCCTTCGTGGCTCTGCACACCCAGAATTTCCTGCCTGGCCCCTCCTGCAGCGCCTGTGTGGTGGCAGCTCTGCCCCAGCCCTGCTCCTTCCCTCCCCAAGCTGCTCCCGTGCTGCCCGTGGCAATTCCAGTGGCTCAATTCCTTCCTCCAGTAAAATCTTAACAAGTTGAGCTGAATCTTCAAACAAATCCACGTCTCCCTCAATAAATATCAAAAGGGAAATCCAGCTTAACATAAACAGAGGATGGCGAAGTGCTGCTGTTTATATGGCTCGGTTTCCCTCCAGTTAAACCACTAATGGCACTTGGAGGGCTCGTAATTAGCAGCTGCATGGGACAGAACAAAGTCATCCCTGGAAGCCAGGCCAGGGCAGGATGAAAGCGCCGCCAGCACAGGCCCAGGGCTCGGCTCTAGGCCTGGACTTGTCTTGGTAGAGCAGTGCTCGGCTCCCGTGCTCGATCCAGGCTTTTGCTCAGAAAAATTCCCATATCCAGGGGATTTGTGCCTCTTCCTGTGCCTGGCTTCCCTCAGCAGACCCTGAGCAGCAGCGGGTTCCCTTTTCCTGGGCAGGATTTGCTCAAAGCCCACGAATTCGGGGCTGATCACAGACTCCAGCCTGTCTGTACTTTGCTTTCTGCAGAGCCCCAGAGCAGCTCAGGAGTGCAGAGCCCAGAAAAGGAGCGAATGATGAACACCGAGCGCTGGGGCTGGAGCCACAGTCACACCTGACTTTTATTTTGGGCTTTTCAGCACATCTGGGCTCTCCTGCCCAGCCCTTCCCTGTGCCTCTCCCCAGCACAGCCAGGAGCAGCCCATTAGCGTGAGGGATGCGTGTCACTGCCTGCTGATCTAGGCCAGGGCTCGGCTGCTCCTCGGAGCCAGTGCCCAGAAGCGCAATTAGACACCAGCCAAGGCTCTCAGCAGTGATTTAAAACGGATTTTGAATTTAAAGGTACGTCTTAAAAGCACCTGGTTTTGTAAAAAACGTCAGAGCTGCTCAGGTCTCGGTGTCTGCAAATCAGCAGCTCTCAAATGAGGTACATAAAAGTGGCAGCATCCCACGGTGAGAGTCTGCTCTGGAATTGTTGTCAGTGCTGCTGGAGCAGAGGTTCTCTGAGCCTCAGAGCCACCCCTCTGATCCCTGCACAGCAGCTGTTAACTCTTCCACCGCTCCACACACAGCGAGGCTGGGAATATTAAGCATACTTTGGCCCAGGAATTCAGTTATTTATGCATCTCTCCAAGGCTTGTAAGGACTACTGGTTGTTATGGGGGAAAGGAGATTTATTTAGCCGGGATAAAACCCAAGCAAAGGCACAGCTGCTCAGAGTCTTTCAGCATTTGCCCCTTTTCCTTTTTTTTTTTTGGTATTTATTTCTAAGTGCAATTCAACAAGTCAAGCCTGAGCAGGTGTGTCTGACCCATGGCTACAGGAACGTCTGTGACGACTGTCCTCTGCCATTTGCGAGCTGGAACGGCTCTAATCTCCCGAGCGCGCTGCTCCGCGCTGACATTTCCAGGACATGGGCGCTCCGAGAGGCAGCGGCGGCCTCGGATCAGAGTTTAAAATAGAAACGTGCTGGTGCACAGCCCGGGATGGCCGGGGAGAGCCGGCCCCGGGAGCTGCGGGCTTGCGGCACCTCCGGGACGCGCTCGGCGCTGCCCATCCCGGCACGGCAGCGATTCACGGGCACGGCCAGGGGAGCGCTCCTGCTGGCCCAGAAACCGCCCGGCTCCGCGCGGGCGCTGCTAATTAACGGCCTAAATTAGAGCAGAACCGAGGCTGCTGCTGGCAGGGAAGGCAGGAACCCAAGCGCTTCCAGCGTGCCACGGGAGCGGGAGGAGGCTGCGCGCTCCCCGGGCAGCGAGCGATGGTGCGGGGAAGGTGTGGGGATGGTGTGGGGATGTGTAGGGATGGTGTGGGGATGTGTAGGGATGGTGTGGGGATGGTGTGGGGATGGTGTAGGAAAGGTGTGGGGAAGGTGTGGGGATGGAGTGGGGATGATGCGGGGATGGTGTGGGGATGGTGTAGGGATGGTGCGGGGAAGGTGTGGGGATGGTGTGGGGATGGTGTAGGGATGGTGTGGGGATGGTGTGGGGATGGTGTGGGGATGGTGTAGGGATGGTGTGGGGATGGTGTGGGGATGGAGTAGGGATGGTGTGGGGATGGTGTGGGGATGGAGTAGGGATGGTGTGGGGATGGTGTGGGGATGGTGTAGGGATGGTGTGGGGATGGTGTAGGGATGGTGTAGGGATGGTGTGGGGATGGTGTAGGGATGGTGTAGGGATGATGTGGGGATGGTGTAGGGATGGTGTAGGGAAGGTGTGGGGAAGGTGTAGAAAATGTGTGGGGGATGGTGTAGAGAAGGCGTGGGGAAGGTGTAGGGAAGGTGTGGGGATGGTGCAGGGAAGGTCTAGGGAAGGTGTAGGGAAGGTGTAGAGAAGGTGTGGAGATGGTGCAGGGGAGGTCTAGGGAAGGTGTAGGGAAGGTGTGGGGATGGTGTAGAGAAGGTGTAGAGAATGTGTGGGGATGGTGCAGGGGAGGTCTAGGGAAGGTGTGGGGATGGTGTGGGGATGGTGTAGAGAAGGTGTAGGGAAGGTGTAGAGAATGTGTGGGGATTGTGCTCTCGCTCCCTCACTGCAGCCCCGACCTGTTGAAGGCGTGGGAGGGTCCTGGGGTCAGCCAGGCTGCTCTGGGGACAGCGTGTGGCAGTGGCAGTGCCATGTGTGAGCCGGGAGCCGCTGTGACAATGCGCCTCCTGCTCGTTTCGCAGGCTCAGCTGGTGGCAGCTCTGCTCTTTCTCCCCTTCTCTGTAATGCAAAGTAAAAATCATTCCGCTCGTGTTGCTAAAGGTGCTTTTCATAACTGTGAGCCTGTTAACGCTGGTTTCCTAACAAATACCAGCTGAAAGCCTTTTGTTTGTTTTGGGCGCGGTGTTTCTAAACACTCACAGCAAGCTGCTGCTCAGCTGTGTGTTGGTAAACAGGAGCTGCCAGCTCTCACCTGGGCAGAGATGGAATCCAGGGGAGCCTGGGTGGAACCGGGACAGGGCTCGGAGGGGCAGCGTGGGCGGCTGTCCGAGGGGCAGCTTCTTGCCTGAAGCTGATTTTCCCCCTGAGCTGGGCCTGCACAGCAGTTCCTGCCACTGGAAACTCCTTTGGAGCTGTTCCGTTTGTAGCTCAGATTTCCAGGCCGGGTCGGACGGGACTTGGAGCAAGCCGGGCTTGTGGAAGATGTCCCTGGCCGTGGCACTGGATGGGATTTATGGTCCCTTCCAACCCGAACCTTTTTGGGATTTAAGGTGGGGAGTCTGGACGTCCCTGTCTGGCACAGGCAAGTGGGACCAGTGAGAGATGGATGCTCAGCAAGCGTCATCCTCTTCTCCTCCTCCTCCTCCTCCTTCGTGTCCTTCCTCCCAGCGGCCCAGCGCCGCTCACTGGGGCCCAGTGGTGCCCATCCTTGTGTCGCCGGCTCTGTTGTGCCGTGGCAGCTTCCCGGGGGTTCGCAGGGAGCAGCCGGTGATTTATGGCTCCCAGCGCCTCTCAGTTTGTAATAAAGTTTTCAGCAGCTCTGTCGCGCCCGTCCCCACCCCCGCGCACGCACAGCCCGCGCTCGCTTTGTTCTCCTCGCACCGAATGTCAACTCATAAACCTTTCATCAACTCAACCAGGTGGAAAAAACCCATTACTGAAAGAAGTGTTCATTCAGGTTCGGAGGGGGATGGGGACGGAGGAGAAAGTTCCCCGGTGGAAGGAAAGCAAAGGGGAGGGGGCGCGGAGGAAACGCGAGGCTCCGCAGGGCCCGGCAGCGCTGCCAGCCCCGCAGGAGCCGGGAACAGCGCCGGGCATCCTCCGAGAGGCAGCGATTCGGGCCCCACAGCCGCTGCTGAAAGGGAGCGTCAGCACGGGCGGGCCGTGCCAGCCGCACCGCCCTGGGTGCCTTTGTGCGCCTGGAGGGGCCCCAGCCCTGCCCGGGGCTCGGGGGCTGAAAGATGCGGGGGCCACACAGCGCAGGGGCTGAGAGCGCTGGAACTGCGAGCGAGGAGAGAGGGACAGGGACAGCGGGGTGTTCCGAGAGGGGGACAGGGCCAGCAGGGTGTTCCCAGAGAGGGACAGGGACAGCGGGGTGTCCCGGAGAGGGACAGGGACAGCGGGGTGTTCCGAGAGGGGGACAGGGCCAGCGGGGTGTCCCGGAGAGGGACAGGGACAGCGGGGTGTCCCAGAAGGGGACAGGGACAGTGGGGTGTCCCGGAGAGGGACAGGGACAGCGGGGTGTCCTAGAGAGGGACAGGGACAGTGGGGTGTCCTAGAGAGGGACAGGGCCAGCGGGGTGTTCCGAGAGGGGGACAGGGCCAGCGGGGTGTCCTGGAGACGGACAGGGACAGCGGGGTGTTCCGAGAGGGACAGGGACAGCGGGGTGTCCCAGAGAGGGACAGGGACAGCGGGGTGTCCCGGAGAGGGACAGGGACAGCGGGGTGTTCCGAGAGGGACAGGGACAGCGGGGTGTCCCAGAGAGGGACAGGGACAGCGGGGTGTCCCAGAGGGCGCAGGGCCAGCGGGGTGTTCCGAGAGGGGGACAGGGCCAGCGGGGTGTCCTGGAGACGGACAGGGCCAGCGGGGTGTTCCGAGAGGGGGACAGGGCCAGCGGGGTGTCCTGGAGACGGACAGGGACAGCGGGGTGTTCCGAGAGGGACAGGGACAGCGGGGTGTCCCGGAGAGGGACAGGGACAGCGGGGTGTCCCAGAGGGGAACAGGGCCAGTGGGGTGTCTGAGAGAGGGACATGGACAGCGGGATGTCCCAGAGGGGGACAGGGACAGCGGGGTGTCCCAGAGGGGGACAGGGCCAGCGGGGTGTCCCAGAGAGGGACAGGGACAGCGGGGTGTCCCAGAAGGGGACAGGGCCAGCAGGGTGTCCCAGAGGGGGACAGGGCCAGCGGGGTGTCCCAGAAGGGGACAGGGCCAGCGGGGTGTCCCAGAAGGGGACAGGGACAGCGGGGTGTCCCAGAAGGGGACAGGGCCAGCGAGGTGTCCCAGAGGGGGACAGGGACAGCGGGGTGTCCCAGAAGGGGACAGGGCCAGTGGGGTGTCCCAGAAGGGGACAGGGCCAGTGGGGTGTCCCAGAGGGGAACAGGGACAGCGGGGTGTCCCAGAAGGGGACAGGGACAGCGGGGTGTCCCCAGAGGGCGCAGGGCCAGCAGGGTGTCCCAGAGGGGGACAGGGCCAGCGGGGTGTCCCAGAGTGAGACAGGGCCAGCGAGGTGTCCCAGAGGGGGACAGGGCCAGCAGGGTGTCCCAGAGGGGGACAGGGCCAGCGGGGTGTCCCAGAAGGGGACAGGGCCAGCGAGGTGTCCCAGAGGGGGACAGGGACAGCGGGGTGTCCCCAGAGAGCGCAGGGCCAGCGGGGTGTCCCAGAAGGGGACAGGGACAGCGGGGTGTCCCAGAGGGGGACAGGGCCAGCGGGGTGTCCCAGGAGGGGACAGGGCCAGCGAGGTGTCTCCGCAGCAGCGCCAGCCCAGGGATGCTGAGCTCGGAGCCGCCGCTGCTGCCACACCTCGCTGCACAGGTGTCCACGCGAGCGCATCCCTGGCCGGGGGCTGGGAGTGTCCGAGGGGCAGGGACAGCACGGCAGGACCCCGGGCACGGCGCCTCTCCTGCTGGAATTCCTGCCTCCCGCCGGTCCCACCTGCCCCAGGAAGGCGCTGCTGCCTGCACGGGCCATCGATCCCCATTATTGACTGGGGATGGGATTTCAAAAGGGCTGTAGGTGGAGTTCGCTGGAAAATGAAATCTCCTTTTCCCCAGCGAGTTTGTGTTCCAGGCACGCACTTCTGGTGTTGGTGGATCTTTCTTTACACACGGTGTGTAAAGTTCTGCACAAAAGTGTATTTAAATAAGTTTTTAAGCTGTGCAGCCCAGAGGTAAAGCTCTGGAGAAGGGCAGGAGGGCCCTAGAGGATGGAGAAAGGACGAGAAACAACAAAGGAGAACAGGCAGTGACATCTGTCACTAGTGTTTTATAAGTTAAAAATTCAGCATAATCTCCTGCCACCCTGTCCGCTATACTGAGTTCCAACAGCAACAGAATTGTCATGATTTCTACATGAATTAATTCAAATCTCTCTTTGCATGATATGGCGTAAGAAAGGGGCCATCTGGTTTATGTTCAGGGTGTCAGAACCACTCATACCAGCACACTCGCAGAGTGCAAGATGGGAGCTGACTGCACACATCTTCTCCCCGCCGTGGAGGTTTGAATTCTGCCTCTCAGATGAGATAACAGCTGAGATAACAGTGAAGCTTTATCTGGGGTGTCTGGAGGTGATGACACCGTACAGGTTCACACTGCCTGGTTTTCCTGGATGCGTTATTTTTTACCTGGATATATTAATTTTTACCTGCACGCCTTCATTTTTGCCTGGATATATTAATTTTTACCTGGACTTATCAATTTTTACCTGGACGCAATAATTTTGGCCTGGATGTATTAATCCTCAAAGCACCCTAAACCACAGCAGTGCTTGCAATTCCCAGCTAATTGCAGGAAAAGAAAAAAGGGTCAGGAAAACAGGTCTTTTGAGGCTGTAAAGCAGATTTTGATTAATTAATTATTACAGCAATTTTGTTCTGCCTGTGTTACATCCTGGTGACAAACTGGTTCGCTGTGATTTTTCCAGCAGTTACTTGGATATGCAAAATCCAAGGAGAATTGGTTTGCTGGGACAAGGTACCAAAGCCCCAAATTCTGTTCCCTTTGCTGGTTGAAAGGGGCTCGGGAGAGTGGGAAAGAAGCCCCACAGCAGAAAATCCTCATCTAGAACAGATTAGCTCTGTTTATATTGCAAAGGCTCTGGCTCAAGTGAGGGCTTTTTTGCTTAGAAATATTGTTTTAGCATGAATTTATCTTCAAATGAACTTTGTGGTAAATAGAATTCAAACATGAGCTTAAATTTAAGGTCTTATTTAAGTGCTTTTCTACTTCACTTGCCAGCTGAGGATCTGGCCCGAGCTTTGAAGATCTTGGGGGAGAAGCAGCAGATTAATGAGATTAGAACATTTGCAATCACTTTTGTACTTCCCTGGGCTGCCTGATCTCTGTAATTCCTCGTCTCCACGGGGCTGTGGAGTTGTTGGCTGGGTGCTGACGGACAGGGGTGATGAAAAGAGGGCTGGCTGAGCATCCTTTCAGCTCTGGGAACACATTCCATGGCCCCTGGGGATTGCACTTCCAGCCGTCAGCGTGTGTTTCATCTCTGTGCTCTGTGAGATCCATTCGAGTGCTTCACTCTCCACCCCTGGGCCTCATCTCCTGCCTGAGCTTTGCAGCTGGTGTTTCACAGCCAGAACATGAAACTCGTGGTCAGGGAAGGTGGGAAGGGGTGACCTGGGGCTGGCAGGGCTTCACCCAGAGCGTGAAAACGCCAGGGAGATCCGGACTGGTCCCTCCTGGCCCTTGCCACTGGAACATCCGCTCCCTCCCCTGCCCTCTGTGAGCAAAAGGCAAGTCTGTGATCGAGCTTTGCCGTTTGCTGTCTCAAATTCAGGCTGAGGAGGCAGCAGCCTGGCAGCTCCCCTTTCCCTGGCTGGCACAGAGGGTTCAGTTCCTGCAGGATGGAACGTGGAGCTCGCCTCGGAGAGCAGGGCAGGGACCTGGGGGTTGTCCCTCCGCGAGCTCCTCCGAGCGCGCTGAGCCGCGGCCACAGCCTGGGGCCTCCTGCAGCTGAACTTCTCCAGGCACAGAGTCCATCTGTTCCTCAAAGGCCTGGCTTGAGGGAAGTAGAAAGAAACCCCAACCCCCCAAAATGCCAAAAGCCCTTGGATTTTCCTGTGCACAGATCTTCCTGCAGGCAGGTTTCCCTGGGAGTTGATTGCACCCTCACCCCTCACGACTCCTGGCAGTTCAGGCTCGGAAAAGCCACGTGGACAGAAGTTGGGGAAAAGCTTGGGGTGTTCTAAGCCGTGCTGCTGGATACTCCTGGCTGGTGTCAGGGAGGGCAAAAGCACCAAGACAAACCCACAATCCTGATTATTCCAGTCACAGAAACAACCTGGAGCCCATTTAATGCAGGATTGCCAGAAATGCAGCCAGGGAGTCGTGCAGGGCTGCACCCTGCACGCAGCTCGTGTGCAGGGCCAGGACAAACAGGGCAGGAAGTGCAAACCCCACTCACTGCTCCATTTCCTGCACTGAAAGAGTAATTATAATTAAAAATAAATCACTGCTGCTTTTAGTTTGATGAAATGACCACTTCTATTAAGAGCAGCTCGAGCTGACTGTAAATCATTTTCTGCAGGTTATCACTTTGGGGTTTGGAATATTTGATGGGGTAAAGGATGTGTGGTGCTGCAGCTGCAGAAGGAGGGGGCAGAGCAGGAATCACACCGGGGTGAGAGCAGCACGTTCCTGTACGCCGGGGTGCCTGGAGCCTGCAAGAAATGAAATTAGCACTTCTGAAAAAGAACTGATTAATGCAAAGATGCTCCCAACCACTCAGTTCATCCGCCTTAATGGGATGTGGGAGGCAGTTTTGACTTGCTGGCCAGAGGAGGGGCTCCCAAAGGCATGCACTCAGTTGACAGCCATCACTTTGGTGCTTTTTTGTTTCTTTTAATGTGTCAAAACTCGGCTGCTCTCCAGAATTATTAGAAGTTCAGAACTAGAACTTTTCTGTTGTTTAAGAGCATTTTCTGTAGTTGCATTCTGCATTGCTGAGGGGTGAGGGGAAATGGGAGCCTGAACTCCTGGAGTCTGAGAGCCTGGGCTTTACGAGGCTGCAGAAAGCCTGGTGAGCACAGGGCCCAATCTGGAAATGCATTTAAGACACTCACGGCTTGGAGCACATAAATACTCGCACAGAAGTCAATGGGACATAAATTCATGAATTTGCCTAAGTGCTTTGCTGGATCTCTGCCGAAGGAACCACTTACCAGGAGTTCCAGTCACAGAATCAGAGCCCTGTTAATGAGCAAAGCCCCGGAGCAGAGCTGCAGGGAGATGTGAAATCCAGCCCCACGTCGTGCCTGGGCTGCCGAGCTCCATCCCCCCTCCAAGGACACTCACCCTGCTGGGTGACACTGCTGTCCCCTGCCCTCTCCAAACGGATTTACAGGGTCCATTTTACAGGGGCAGTGCAGGAGGGGAGCAGCCTCTGCAGCAGCCTGGGGCTGGTGCAAACCAGAGCTCAGATCCAGAGGGCAGGAACCAGAGCAGGTTTTCTTCTAGAAAAAGGCTGTTCCAGATATTCTTCAGTGAACTGTGCCTTTCACCTTCCACTTTTTTTTTTTCTTTTAAAATTCTCTTGGCAGCGGAGGAGGCTGATCAGGAAAGAGAAACACGAGTGACTAAGATCAGTCAATATTGTCAGATCTCTGCATGCTCCATTAGTGCTGGCAGGCACCAGAAATGCAGATTTCACTGTGCAAGAGCTCATAAATCACGTTGGGAGCAGCAGCTGGGGTGGGGATGCTGGGGAGGGAGAAGAGGGGTGGTCAAAACCCAAACCAGAACCAGAGCAGCTCCTGTGCCATGAGGATGCACAAGGTGAGGATAAACAGAGGAGTGTGGCGATGGGACAGGGCTGGAACACCCTGATCCTCCAGCGTGGGCAGCTCTCACACTGAGGTTTCACCTGAACCAGAAAGCAGGAGCAGCCCCTGGGAGAAGTGAGGCAGAACATGGGTTTGCTGAGTGTCACTGCGAGCTGTTCAGCACATTTGGGCGCGTTCAATAAATCTCTGTCAGGATCCTTGCTCTGAGAGAGGAAAGGGTTGTGACAAATCGGTTTTGTCTGTTGTTCTGCACAGACATTTCTTTCAATCAAGGCAGAAGTGCTCGCACATCAGAACGGAACTTCCCCCAAAATCTCTGTGTGTGGGCCAGAGCTGGCCACTGGCACTGGCCTGGGAGCCCGGGGGCGTGGGGGGCCCAGCAGCTGCTGCCAGGGCTCCCCAGCTGGAGCAGGAGCACAGAGCTGACCCTGCAGGGCCACATGGATACCCTGAATCTGCAGCAACTCAGGAATGTCAGGGAAGAAAATGCTTGGAAGGTTTGATTTATGGAGATCAGCACGTCAGATTCTGGCGGTGGGCTTGGCAGTGCTGGGAAAGGGCTGGACTCAATAATTCAGAGGTTTTCTCCAGCCTAAACAACTCTGTGATTCTGTGTTTTGTGAGCAAACTTTGGGGTTGTTTTCTAGAAGCAAATCACAAATCCAGAATTCCCAGAGAGTTTGTAGGCAAAAGGACCTTCAGTCCTTCCCATTCTCACAGCATCCTCCGCTGTGGTTCACACAGAGCTGTGTTAACATGAGTCTGGAATATCTCAGCACATAATTATTTATCCTTCAATAAAACAAAGAAAACCATGTCTAAATCTGACTAATATCCCCTCCTCAGCCTGCCAAGTGGGGCCTTGTGTTTTCAGCACTGAAAAGCAAGCCTGACTCGCTGCATATTTTGTGTTACCATGGTTTATGTCCAAATGCAAGGATTTAATTTTGTCCGTCATCGAGCCGTGGTTTCCATATGACACCAGTACATTCCTCCCCTCTGCCTGCTGTTCTGACAGACGACAGAATCGAATTAAACGTTCCAACCACCCCGCTGCAAACGCAGGAGCTTCTGTTCCTTTGGCTTTGGAGATCAAGGGGCAGGTCTTTACCGGGTAGGGAATCGTCCTCGGCACAGCCACGAACATTTTGAACCGTGTGCCCCGGCTGAGGTCCGGCCTGGGATGTCTTCATTGCCCAGGACAGTGCGAGAAAATGGATAAAGCAGGACTGACAGATGAGACAGACTGTCCTCTCTGCTGTGCTGGCCCTTCTGAGTGATGATTATTGCGTTTCCTCCTGGAGCAGCCCCACTTCTCCCTCTGGAGCCAGCGAAGAGAAACCCCTGCACATATTTCTGCACTAACTGCAGCCTCCCTCCCTCCCAGCCAAGTGCAATTTCATGGTATCAACATTTAAAAAAAGCCAATCCCCAGGCTCTGCCTTGCTGAGACCTCGACTAGAAAAATGACCAGTTCCTTCTGCAAACACCGGCTGGGCTTTCAAAGCAGCCTGAGGGGATTACACACACATCTCACTTTGAAATTTAAGCTCTGGATCTTGAAAGAATGAGGTTTATTCCGCAGCTTCACACCCTGAAGGGACAGCTCATTGCCTGGGATTGCTGTGATGTCATCCTGGCAGGGAACCTCTCCAGACACAGTGCCTTGTTCTGCACAGAGCAGCGCTGGGGTGACCCTGGGCTGGGCCTTTGGGGTTTTGGAGTGCTCCGGGTGCCAAAATTCCCTGAGTGTCCATCCTGCTTATTATTAGAGTTATTCCCAAACGCTGACAAAGCCCAGCAGGTGGGGAGAGCCAGGATCCCCAGGAAAGGAAAGGAGTGCAGGAGGATGCTGGCAACCATCCAGCTGGGCCTGCAAGTCACTCCGGGAGCCCACAGAACCACAGAATTCTGGGATCCTGTGGTGACCATCCAGCTGGGCCTGCAAGACAGCACGGCTCCTGGAGCCCCAGCAGGGTTTGCAGTGCTGGGTTTGCAGTGCTGGGTTTGCCTGGGTTTGCAGCGCTGGTTTGTCCTGGGTTTGTCCTGGGTTTGTCCTGGGTTTGCCTGGGTTTGTCCTGGGTTTGTCCTGGGTTTGTCCTGGGTTTGCCTGGGTTTGCAGTGCTGGTTTTGCCTGGGTTTGTCCTGGGTTTGCAGTGCTGGTTTGTCCTGGGTTTGTCCTGGGTTTGCAGTGCTGGTTTGTCCTGGGTTTGTCCTGGGTTTGTCCTGGGTTTGCCTGGGTTTGCAGTGCTGGTTTTGCCTGGGTTTGCAGTGCTGGGTTTGCCTGGGTTTGTCCTGGGTTTGCAGTGCTGGTTTGTCCTGGGTTTGTCCTGGGTTTGCAGTGCTGGTTTGTCCTGGGTTTGTCCTGGGTTTGTCCTGGGTTTGTCCTGGGTTGGTCCTGGGTTTGTCCTGGGTTTGCAGTGCTGGTTTGTCCTGGGTTTGCAGTGCTGGTTTTGCCTGGGTTTGTCCTGGGTTTGCAGTGCTGGTTTTGCCTGGGTTTGTCCTGGGTTTGCAGTGCTGGTTTTGCCCTGGGTTTGCAGTGCTGGGTTTTGCCTGGGTTTGTCCTGGGTTTGCAGTGCTGGTTTTGCCTGGGTTTGTCCTGGGCTTGTCCTGGGTTTGCAGTGCTGGTTTGCCCTGGGTTTGCAGTGCTGGTTTGTCCTGGGTTTGCAGTGCTGGTTTTGCCTGGGTTTGTCCTGGGTTTGCAGTGCTGGGTTTGTCCTGAGTTTGCAGTGCTGGTTTTGCCTGGGTTTGCAGTGCTGGGTTTGCCTGGGTTTGCAGTGCTGGTTTTGCCTGGGTTTGTCCTGGGTTTGCAGTGCTGGTTTTGCCTGGGTTTGCAGTGCTGGTTTTGCCTGGGTTTGCAGTGCTGGTTTGTCCTGGGTTTGTCCTGGGTTTGCAGTGCTGGGTTTGCCTGGGTTTGCAGTGCTGGTTTTGCCTGGGTTTGTCCTGGGTTTGCAGTGCTGGTTTTGCCTGGGTTTGCAGTGCTGGGTTTGCCTGGGTTTGCAGTGCTGGTTTTGCCTGGGTTTGTCCTGGGTTTGCAGTGCTGGGTTTGCCTGGGTTTGCAGTGCTGGTTTTGCCTGGGTTTGTCCTGGGTTTGCAGTGCTGGGTTTGCCTGGGTTTGCAGTGCTGGTTTTGCCTGGGTTTGTCCTGGGTTGGTCCTGGGCTTGTCCTGGGTTTGCAGTGCTGGTTTTGCCTGGGTTTGCAGCGCTGGGCTTTGCCCTGCACTTGCAGACTCCAGAGCTGCTCTCAGGCTCTGGAGGTGTGGCTGGGTGATGCTGCTGCCAATAGCCCAGGAGAGGGGACCTGGGACCTGCTGGGACTGGGGAAGGAAACAAATTTGTATTAATTAGGAACAAATGCTCATTGCTGGCTAATGGGTTCCACAGCAGATGTTTGTCCCAATAGCCAAGAGATGGGTCATCTCCAACAGAAGTGATAAATAACAGGAGTGGGGTTTCTGGCTGTTTCGTGTTTTCTCAGGTCAAAAGCATGGCTTGGTCAGGGCTGGAAATACCATTAATTAACGCTGACACCTGAGTTTGAGATGCCTTATTCACACAATGCCCTTTGCTAAATTAACCACGGTGCCCAGATGAGGTAAATCTTCCCTGTTCCCTCTGAGCATGGAGCATTAATACCCAGAATCAGCAATTCGGGATTGATTCTGAGTTTAGGAATGGGTCAGGACGAAGCAGCTCCCCAGGAATATTGTCCTTGCTCTGCACTCCCACTGAGTGACAAACAGTGTGAGTGAGCATTTCCTAAGAGGGAGAAATGAAAAAACATGGGTGCATTTTTCACCTGCCCACGTGACAGTCCTCGTGTGTGTGTGTGGATACTTAGGGAAGTGTTTCCTACTGAAGATGTGTGTGCTGGGACAAAAAGCCTGTATTTGAAATTAATTTGTGTAAATACACATGTGCATGGGAAGCCCCCCTGCTGCAGACACCATACATATGTGCATATCTAATCATATTTGTGTACACAAACACTCACAAATTAGGGACAGAAAGTTAAGCATATGTCTGTCTCACCCCTCAGTGATGATCCCTCCAAGGAACATCAAACCTGTTTGTGTCAACACAGACCCCTGGGCCCTGGAGAGCCCCATCCACCCTGAGAAACAAATCTCTGTGCCTGCAGGGCAGCCCTGCACCATCCCCACACCTCTGCCATGTCCCCTCCGCTACAATCTCCGTCCCTCCCAGGCACAGCTCCCCAGCCAGCATCCTCTGATCTTTGCCCTCTTTTCCTTCAAATTAAATTTCAACTTTTTTCAAATCTCTGGTGAGTGACAAGCCAGTGCCAGAACTATCTTTTAATACACAAAAGCATAAATAATGCCATCCATCAGAGCTGTCACTCAGCAAGATGGATTGCTACTTGTCCAGACACTGGAATGACACAGAAGTGAAAGTTAGGAACTGTCTCTTTTCTTTGCTTGCTTTCTTTTTCTTCTTCTCTCTCCCTTTTTTTTTTTTTTTTTTTTTTTTTTATTTGCCGGACTGCTTGATTCTGATTAATGGTGCTGTCAGGGAGGGATTCCGCTTGCCCGGATAATGAGTCAGGAATGTATTCCCTGTCACAAACACAGCAGATGTCAGGGGCAGAAGGGCCCGGGAATGCCAGAAACAATATACAGTTTCTTCCTAGTCCCCTGACAGGCCAATATGCTGCACAAGGTCTAATTTATGTAGACAAAATGCAGGCAAGGGGCTGTGGCAGCAGAGAGGCTGTGGGGAAGTCTGGAGTACAATGCAGGAGGGAGGTAATGAAGGCGAGCACTGGGACTCAATAGCACTGCATCAAACGCCCTTAACAAGAATGGCCCAGGACCACTTTGACTCCATTAAAGTGCACTTTACATCATTACAGAGAGAAATCAAACAGGGCAGAGGGCTTCTGTTCCTTTTAATGGCTCGATTAGGTTATTCACTCATGTCGCTCGCAGCTGTCACCGCGGTGCCAGGGAGGGACGCTGGCCTGGTGGCACGGGGCACTGCAGCAGTGCCCCTGCACCCCCTGCACCGCACAGGCAGGCTGCCAGGGCTTGCCCAGGGCTGCTGAAGGGATCTCCCTGGCATTTCTCTGCAAAGGGGCCAGGCCGGTGCTGAAAGCCCAGCCCTGCCCTTGTGCAGGACCTGCAGTGGCTCCTGAGGGTGCCGGCCTTCCCCAGGCTGGGAGGAAAGGCACGGCTCCAGCATGCTGATACAGATTCACGTATTGGGGGGAATAAATGAACGTTTTGGAGGCCGTGTGGGTGCCCTGCTCTGCTGCACCCCCTGCCCAGCAGCCAGCACTCGGGGCAGTGAGGTCCTGGTGCTCCAGGACTCACCCTCAGGGCCTGGGGAGAGGTTTCAGTCCCACAAAGCTCCCTGGAGGTGCTGCCAGGCCGTCTGTGTCTATCACAGGGAGAGCACTGATTCCAACAGAAACCAGGATCAGGGAAAGAACAGGAAAGAGCTTTGCTCAAAGAGCTCTGATGTCTGTTGAAGTTTTTGCAGCAACATCAGGGTCAGTCCTGTGAGTTTGCTGGTCTCAGCGCCTGGAAACTCCCCCTTTGTGAAACTGCCACATTGTCTGTCATTAAGCTCTGCTTAATGAAATTGTGTCACACTAAAAATTCCGAGGGGGAAAAGACTGCAACTGGTTGAGCCAGAGGCAGAGACTCTTTAGTCTTGGTCCCAGTGCAGCCATTTAACTCTGCCTCTAACCAGGGTTAAAATAATGAATAAGAATAACCCCACGTGAGGCATTTTGGTGCACTCCCAGCAGCGTGTGCTGGTTTCAGCACTCTCAGTCAGGCCACGTCCACGAACTCTTCCCCAGGAACAAGCTCCTGCTTTTATCTCCTTGCCTCCTTCACCCAGCGTGAGCCCTGACCCACGAGAGGTCCCAGCAGCTCCTCGGGAGGAGCAGGAGCTGAGCAGCTCTCTCCCGTGGCTAAGAGTGACACACTCCAGAAAAGTGTATTTTCCCTGCTCAGGGCCTGGGCTGGCAGGATCGGCTCTGCCAGACCCTTCTAAATTGATGAGGTTGTGGTTTCCCCCCCCCCCCCCCCCCCCCCCCTCCCCCAGAGCTCAACATGGTTTTTATTTAAAATAGCTTTATTCCTGCTCAGAATGTCCCTAATCAGAACCAGCACCTAACGGCCTGAACATAAAGGAAATAAAATTAAGGGCTGCAATTGCTTTGGTTTTACAAGGCCGAGGCCTGGTGAGCTCTGCTCCAGGGGAGGGGCGGAGGGGCTCGGGTCTGTTGGTTTTGCTGGTATTACCCTGATCAAAGCAGCTCATTGTTAAGTGAGCACAAGAGTGGATTTAGAAAGTTAACACATTAAAATAGGTGTGATTGACACCGGGGGCAGCGCTGGGAGGGAGTGCAGGGAGCAGGGAGGGGATGAGGCAGGGCCGGGGCTGAGTGAGGGGCAGCTCCGGCGGACTGAGGGCCAGCGCTGGGGCCACGAGGGGCTGACAGGTGTCCCCACAGTGTCCCCACAGTGTCCCCACACCTGGACAGAGGCAGAGCAGCTGGGAATGCTGCTGGAAGCCGGACTGGCCCCTCTGCCCATCAGCCTTGGTGGCGGCCGCTGAGCCTGGAGCTCCTGAAGCTGTCACCAGCCGAACTCTGCAGAGGTCACGGCCCAGAAGATTGATGCCTGTGGGAGCCAGCGCAGCGTTTTCAGTAACCTGAGTCCTTCCAGGACCAGGTCAAAACCTGGGCAGTCCTCAGGCACCCCCTGGTTCCCATCCCGCAGCCCCACGAGAGGGGATTGGATTTCAAATGCGCTCTGTGTGCCGTCCTTGGGAGACAAAATACAATTAATAAACACCCCAGGAGCAGGCGTCGGTGCCAGGGCACGGGGAAGGCAGAGAGCTCCTCTGATCAAAGGGACCCCCGGACACTTGGCTGAGGCACAGCCCTTGGGAGGGAGGCTGGAAAGACCAATTTTCACAGATCTCAGCACCAGGAAATAGGCATTTCATCATGAGTTGAGTCATGGAAAGGAGGATTCGGACAGGCTGCTGCTGCTGCAGCACAGACAAATGTAATTTATTACCTCGAGGCCTGGGGAGGCTTGGGGAACTCAGGAGGAACATGCAGCATTAAGGAGCCCGGCCCCCCGAGGAGGCTTTTTGAAGAGTGACTAATTGACATGGGATATTGGGATATTCTCCTGTGCCTGAGCACATGGTGCCCTTTCCCACAGCCCTGGTGCAGCACAAACCCTGTGCAGGTACAGGAGAAGGGCCAGCCTCGCTCTCAGAGTGCTGACCCGAAATTCAGGACACCTGGGCTGGCTCACAGCTCCTGGAGGCGGCTTGCACAGCTCAGCAAAGGCAGTGCTGCCCAGCCCTGCCTCTCTCACTGCCCAGCCCTGCCTCTGTCACTGCCCAGCTCTGCAGGAGCTGCTGACCCCAGCACGGTGCCCGCAGGTGCCAGGCAGTGCAGGTGTTGCCATCCCAGCCAGCTCCAGGGAGGTGGCACAGAGTGTCCTGCCCAGGAGGAGCTCCAGGGAGGTGGCACAGGTTGTCCTGCCCAGGAGCTGCTCCAGGGAGGTGGCACAGGCTGTCCTGCCCAGGAGCAGCTCCAGGGAGGTGGCACAGGCTGTCCTGCCCAGGAGCTGCTCCAGGGAGGTGGCACAGGCTGTCCTGCCCAGGAGCAGCTCCAGGGAGGTGGCACAGGCTGTCCTGCCCAGGAGCAGCTCCAGGGAGGTGGCACAGGCTGTCCTGCCCAGGAGCAGCTCCAGGGAGGTGGCACAGGCTGTCCTGCCCAGGAGCAGCTCCAGGCTGTGCCCCTCAGGGTGAGGACAGCACCTGCAGAGGTGGCTCTGCTGCTTCCAACCCTGGGTGCACCTGGTACCTGGGAAATGGTCAGGGCTGGTTTCTCTGCCCCAAGGCTGGCATGGAGCAGGGCCTCTGTGCCCCAGCGCCTGTCTGGGGGTGTTTCCCTGGGAATTCTGCCCGTTCTTTCCCATTTCTGTTCAGCCTGGGTGTGTTTTGAGGGCTGTGACCTCGCAGCAGAGCCTTCCCGTGGACGCACCACAGCCAGGCCAGCGCCGGAGCTGTCTCCGTGCCTGTTTTATTGATGTGCTGCGGGCTCACCAATATTTCTGCGGTGTATGAAGAGTTTTCAGGTGAACTGGGGCCTTTTACAGCCGTGCAGGAAGGTATTGGGTGTTTTTCATGCGCCTGGTGATTAACTGTTGGTATTAAACGCTGAACCCACCCTCCCCATATGTGCGAGCGCGTGTGCGAGTGTAGCAAGGCCAGGCAAATGACTAATGCAGACCTGAGCAGAGACAGCAGAGCATATTGTAAAGATCAACCCTATTTCAGCTTCTGCTCGCATCGGAAATGCCAGAGATTGTTTCATAGTCTTCTGCAATGTTCATTATAAAAGTCCCCAGATGGCAGATGGCTATTAGCTCACTGTGACCTATATAAATGTCAAACGTAAAGCTATTGCCCCAGTGAAAATCTCAAAATAAATAACAACAGGAGGGATGCTGTTCCGCTGCCACCAGGATTTATGGATTATGAATTCGCGCTAATTCATCCCAAAGCCAGCGGAAGAAGGAATCTCGTCCTTTTGGAGGAATCCACTTAACACCTGCTGGCGGATGAAGCCAGTCCCCTGTGCCCGATCCTTGCCGGTGCCGCGTGCCCCGGGGCCAGCTGGTTCCCGGGCTGTGCCGGGCTGGGATCGATCACCGCGTGACAATGCCCGCGTCACTCACTGCCCGCAGCGGGGACTTGCCTTTGTTTGCCAAAATTGTCCAACAGCAACTCCAGCTGCGGTTTCAGACAGTTTTCTGTGCCCTTATTGATCGCCGTGGCACCTGTCAGTCAGGAGGAGCGCGGATTCTCCGCAGGGCTGCAGGGAGCCAGGCGTGCTCCTGGGAGCCAGGCGCTGCCTGCCAGCCCAGCCCCGGCTTGCTGCACAAAACCAGTTGATTTGCAGGACAAGGCTAGGGGAAGGGGGCCTTTCTGTGCTCAGTTGCTCCATTTTGTGTTGGCATAAGCAATCGGGGAATGAATTACGCACCACGAGCAATTGCAGGTTTTTATTTTTATTTTATTTTAATTTATAGGAATAAATTTATTTATTTACATTGATGTGAATAACACACCACAAGCAATTGCAAGTTTATATTTACATTTACAGTTCTATTTCTATTTGTATTTGTATTTCTATTTGTATTTGTATTTCTATTTGTATTTGTATTTGTATTTCTATTTCTATTCCTATTTCTATTCCTATTTCTATTTCTATTTCTATTTCTATGTTTTATGTTTATATTCATATGTTTATATTTATATAGCTACTTAGATCGATGTTTATTTATATAAATAAATATATTTCTTTCTATTTATGTGAATAACACGCCACAACTAATTGTGGTTTCTGTAGCAAAACTTTGCCTGTCCTGCTTGCTGTGCTCCGATGCCTCAGATGGCACCAAGGACGCAGCGTTCAGCGAGGAGCACACACAGAACAGGCTGGTTTAAAAAATAGATAATATTTAATGGTGGCGTCTGAAAGAATTGCTTTTTTTCCGCCTCAAAAGCGATTTTCACAAAACAAGTTGTTGTTGCTGCTGTCAAAATTCTTTGAGTTTCACCAACACAAATTATGTTCTGTTTTTTTTAGTATATTGCTTGGTGAAAAACATAAATGAGCAGATTTTAGAAATATTTCATCTTCATAAAAGGCATTTTTGGTAAACAAATACAAGTGAATATTTTATTAATGTTTTTTGATAAAGGTATGAACATGTAGTGATGTCATGCAGGGAATGAATCAGCTTATTAAAAAATTAAGAGAGAAGTAGGAATGTGGGTCATTTCTACCCACACAGGAACAACTTCAACCATATTTTTCTCACAAATACGCGATTTCATTTTTAAACTGTTGCAATAATAAACATTCCCAAGGAGCATAAACTTGCTTCCCTTTCTTAGCTGAAAGCTCACAGGCCTCTGAATCTGAATTTCTTGCTGCTTTCACCCTCCTATTCCATGGGGCCACTGCTCTTCCTGTTACCTGTGGGTATGAAATGAGATTGCACCTCCTAAATCCATGAAAATCTCTTCATTGGCGTGCACCGACAATCCAGCCTAGCACTGAAAACAGCTCCAAAAAAGGCAGAATTACGGGGTAGATTGAGATGAAATACAGGGAGGAAATTCTTGCCCGGGAGGGTGGTGAGGCCCTGGCACGGGTTTCCCAGAGGAGTTGTGGATTCCTCAGCCTGGAAGGGTTCAAGGCCAGCTTGGAGCCACCTGCTCCTGCGAAGGTGTCCCTGCCCATGGCACGGAAGCACACAGTCCTTAAGGTCCCTTCCAAGCCCAAGCATCCCGTGATTTTGCAGTTCCAGCATTCCTCAGGTGCGCTGTGACGTCGTGGCAGGCCGAGCCTTGGCTGTGAAAAGCAGGGAGGAAACGCGCGGGTCCCGTTCCCATGGGATCCATCCCCACCATTCCCTGCTTCTGGATCAACAGGCTGCTGGAATTGCACTTGAGAATTCATTTCCCCCCAGCTTTGCCCCCAGCTGACAGGTGACAGATTGCTGCCGTGCTTGGGCCTTTATTGGTTGTGCCCTAAGGGGGAAATGGAGCTCCTGGAGCTGCAGCTCGTGGGTTTTCTGTGCCTTTTTCAGACCTGCAATTCCCCCGGGCCACGGCCCTGGGCAGCAGCCAGACCTGGGCAAGGGCAACGGGGGGGCCACAAGCCCAGAGCCCAGGTAATTGGGCCCCAGGTAATTAGCTGGGCAAGGAGGGATAATGATCCTCACTGTGTATCCATAGGAACCTTGGGATTGAGGTTTGATTGCCCTGGAACTGGAGGGACAGGACGAGGGGGAACAGCTTCACATGGACCCACAGAGGGTTTAGATGGGGTTTTGGGCAGGAATTCCTCCCTGTGAGGGGTGAGGCCCTGGCACAGGGTGCCCAGAGAAGCTGTGGCTGCCCCTTAATCCAGTCCCAGGCCAGGCTGGACAGGGCTTGGAGCAGCCTGGGACAGTGGAAGGTGTCCCTGCCCTGACCCTGCCATGGGATGAGATGAGCTTTAAAGTCCTTCCAATCCAGACCATCCATGACTCTCAGATTCTACGCTGAAAGGATGGACAGAGAGATTCTCTTCAATCCTCTTCTTGTGCCACACCGAACTTTTCTCCCGTTTTTTTTTTTCCCTGAAATGAAGGAGAGGGACACTAAGAACAAACTCTTCGTCCTGTGCCCGTGCAGTTCTGCCCACAGCAGCTCCTCTGCTGCCCCGAGGGCACTGCTGGCACTGCTGGGACTCCAGAGACTCCCCAAGGGATGCAGGGCTGGGGAGCGATGACAGAGCCAGGCCTGTTGTCATGCCAGGCCTGCAGAGAAAGGAAAAGACAGCTTGGCTGAAAGCAGATCTTTTCTCAGAGGCCCAGCTCCAGCTGCCCATGGAAGCCAAGGAAATGTGTGTGAGATGCTGGTATTTGGGGAATTGCTGTGGAAAGGATGAGCAGCAGCACTCCCTGTGCTGCAGCACGGCAGGGCTGGGGTTAACGTGACCCAGAAGCAGGAACAAAGGAGGCTTTCCTTTTCCCCGCTTTGGCAGGCCTGCTCCTCGCCTCCCTGAGCATTTGCATGGCCATAAATCCCGAGCTCTGGAGGATATTCCCAGCCAAAGCCTACATGTGCAGGATACCGTAATGTAAACTGCATATGTTGTGAGAAGTTGTTAAATGGAACCAGCAGATGATAACGTGCCCAGCACTGCTGCGAACATCCCCGCGCTTCCTCCAGCACAGCGAGCACAGGACCTCTGCCCCACCAGCCCTGCCGCCCTCCCAGGCCTATCAATTCAAGTGGAGAGGAGATTTTGGGTGCTGGAGCCCCGGGAGCTGCCCCACGGCACAGCAGAGCTGCTTCTGAGGAGCTCCGGCACGTTCAGGCGCAGGCAGGGCTCGCTCCCGTCTCAGCTCCCATCTCCTCGCTCTGCCTCGCAGACAGTGAGACTTGTTGAAAAAGTCTGGCACAACCCACTGCATCTGCCACCTTCCCCAGCCTCTTTCCCACTGCTTTCCCATTGCAAATAGCCGTCCCCCTTCCCTGGGTGGATTTCAGCATCACGGGAGCTGCAGGGTTTCCTCCTCGCTTGAGGACGTGCAGCTGTTGAAGCCTCGTGGTGGGCACAGCAAAGCTGGCTGGGGAACTCTCCTCCTCAGCTTCAAGGGGACACAAAACTGGCACCTCTCCCTGCTGAAGCACTTGGAGGGGGGTCTGTATCAGGAGGATAATCTGGATGCTTCTCCTGCAGTGAAATCCTCCTGGAGACCGTTCCACGCTCTCGGGTAAAAAGCTGAAGGAAGAGAAAACAATTCCAACCAACACCTTTGGTGCTCGTGGGGTGCAGTGAAGCAGCACCTCTGGCAGGGACACCCAAAATCTTCAGAGAACAGTGTTCCTAGCGAGGAGGGGGTTGATGAAGAGGTTTTTTTTCTATTAAGCCCTGAAGATTTTCCCACCAGGGCAGGTGTTAAACAGCCTGAGGGGTTGTGAGCTCTGTCCTGGAACCAAATTCTTACCTGATGAAGACTGGAAGGGAATACTCTTGGAAATGCAGCACAATTTAGATCCTGACCTTTCCCCAGGGAGGCTGGGTGCCCATTTCTGAGACAACAAGCAGCAGAGTTCCAATGGGGTGAGAAATCCTCCTGCTTCCTTTGCTCCTGCTGGAGTGGGCCCTTTTCATTCCACACTGGCAGTTCCCTGTGATTGAAATTTGAAAGCATGTAGCTGTTAATCTGGGAGTGATTAAAGAGCCTCATTTCTTGGAAGAGTCAGTACTCATCATCTGCCGTGCTGAATGAGCCTCTAACATCCCCTGATCCCATTATATTGTGATTAATTGTGCCAGTTTAAGTCAATAATTCATTTGTTAAAAATAGGCCTGCAAAGTATCATTTGTCTCAGGGGAGATATCAGAATAAAAAAAAAATTCATTTGATACTTCTCATTAAATTAGTGTTGGGAGTTCTATTGAAGGGTTCTGTTCATGAAACATTTATTGCAGGCTTATTTGATAAGAAGTTGTATTTGTCTAGAATTATGCTTGCTAACAGATGTAAGGGCCCACATTTCTCCATTGCTAATGAAAGGATCAGAGCCTAAACAAGTGCGTGACTGGGGAGAGGGGTCTGTGGTGACAGTAACAGAGATTTGGGGACGCGTTCCACAAAAGAGGCAGAAACAACAGCTGTAAACGCTGCATTCACATCCATCGGCCACTCCAAATGGCTCAGCTGCAAACGGCTCTCAAAGGAAGAGACAGGAACCAGCGGCTGCTGTGCTGCTGGAAATGGCCAGAGGTGACAGGGACACGCTCCAGATCTTCATCCTGCACTCGGGAGCACGGGAATGGTCCTGGGGGTGGGCAAGGATGGATAAAGGATGGATGGATAAAGGATGGATGGATGGAGGGATGGATCCATGGATGGATGGATGGATGGATGGATGATGGATAGATGGATGGATGGATGGATGGATGGATGGATGGATGGATGGATGATGGATGGATGGACGGACGGATGGATGGATGGATGGATGAATGATGGATGGATGGATGGATGGATGGATGGATTTATGGATGATGGATGGATGGACGGATGGACGGATGGATGGACGGATGGATGGATGGATGGATGGATGGATGGATGGATGGATGGATGGATGGATGGATGGATGGAGGGATGGATGGATGGAGGGATTCAGGGATGGATGGATGATGGATGGATGATGGATGGATGATGGATGGATGATGGATGGATGATGGATGGATGGATGATGGATGGATAGATGGATGATGGATGGATGGATGGATGGATGGATGGATGGATGGATGGATGGATGATGGATGGATGATGGATGGATGATGGATGGATGGATGGATGATGGATGGATGATGGATGGATGGATTTTTGGGAGCTCACCAAAGCAGCACAACCACCCCTTCAAGGGGTGTGCAGGCTCTGCTGTGTCCCCAGTGTCACTCCAGGCCGGGTCACCGGGGCTGACCCTCACTGATGGACATGCAGTGACCACAGGGCTGGAGCCAAAGGGCTCCTGGAGCTCAGCCATGGCCTGGATGGTGCCAGGTGGGGCAGGGCCTGTTTGGTTTGGGGCGAGACACTCTGGTGAACAGTGCTGTACCTGCACGGGGGGGAGTTCAAACCCTGTCCCTGGTGCCACAAGAACACCTGGACTGGGCCTGGCATTTGTTCCGAGCAATGAAATGAAGGATGGGGAGAATGTGCTGGCAAGGAGACACTGGAGAAGGAAAGGAAACACTGCACCACTCAAGGAAATGTGCCTGTCAAACCAGGCTGGGTTTGGAAACCCCACCGAGTCCGATGCCAGGGTCTGTTCCAGAATTTATACCAAAAAAAAAATCCCCACAAACCGCAAGGCTCTCTTCTAACCCGGGCTCTGTGGTTTTTGCTGGTGTCTTTGAGATATTTTATAGCTCTTGCATCGCGTTACCTGGTGACCTGCCCACGGGCCCGGACAATCCCCGCATTGTCTGCGAGCCCCGTGTTTGACAGCGAGCTCTATTAATGTGCTGCGCCGGGCCAAAAATGTGTCACTGCTGCGAGGGGGCGAGCGCAGAGCGCCTTTGATGTGTGAGTGACAAGGCTCGTGTGTCTGCGGGGTGGGAGGGCAGGGCTGCAGCAGCAGGGACAGGGGGGAGCCCGCGCCAGCAGCTGTGGGGGCAGCTCTGCCCTCTGCCAGCGCAGGATCACTGCACTGCCCCCTTTCTAACACCATCATGGCTTTGCAACCTCTTAATGCACTGGTGCTCCTCCTGACGGTGCCCGTGGAGGCACGGGATGGATCTTGTTTGTGCTGAGCAGAGCTCAGCTCAATGAAGTCGATGGAGCCAAATCAAGGACGATTTCTGTTCGATGGAGCTGCGACTTGGTCTCTCTGTAAAACCAGTGCAGGTTGTTTCTCTCGCTGACAGATGGCTCGAGGAAGGTAGGGGTGCCTTGTCATTTTCTCACACTTTGGCAACATTTTGTGTAGCTTCTCCTGTCGATAAAATCTCATTTGGATTGACCTGAATTGACAGATAACTATTGACTCCAACAAGAGATGGATCCAGTCAATAAGCTCTCATGCCTCAGGGCATAAGCCAGTCACTAACTCAGGGAAGGTTAGAAGGAAATATCCCTGATGTGTTGATTATTCTATAAAATTGTCCACTAGGAGGATTTATGGACATTTGGTTGCTCACAAATACAACATACAGGACTGTAGGGACCATTAACCTGTTCTAGCCCAACAGTTCTGAGGTTCTGCAACTCTGAGTGTCTTTACAAGAACTGTAGAAGAAAAATTGAGTATTGGTGGTGTTTAAAAGCTTGGAAAAAAGAATTTTGTTGTTGAATCTTAATCTAAATATCAGAACCTCAGACATTCTTTCCCTATTTCCCCTGTAGTTGTCTCGCTCAGAGCTTTTGGCGCCTGAATATAAAATAAGAGCTGAGTTTTGTGTCTCTTCCTTGTGCTTTGCACTCTGGAGCACCCAGGGTTAGGAGGAGGGAACTCCTCAGTTCCAACAGGTGGTGGGTGCTGGAGCTGTGGTCCCACCCGTGTGCTGCTTTTGCTCTCCCAGAGGGGTTTTGGTGCTGCCTGAGTCCTGCCCTGGCCCTTCAGGCCTTGAGAATTCCAGAGCAGGGGAAGGAAGCTCCAGCAGAGAGAGCAGGGCTGAGCTGGGAGGTTGTTACCAAAGCCATGCTGAAAATATCCCCAGGATCTCAGCTACAGAGTCCCCCAGAGCTTTGGGCTGCCTGCAGAGCCCCTGGCAGGGGAGCTCCAGGTGAATCCCTGGCAGGGAATATCCAGGTGAATCCCTGATGGGGAGCTCCAGATGAACCCCTAGGAGGGAATATCCAGGTGAATCCCTGGCAGGGGAGCTCCAGGTGAACCCCTGGGAGGGAATACCCAGGTGAATCCCTGAAGGGGAGCTCCAGGTGAAGCCCTGGGAGGGAATACCCAGGTGAATCCCTGGGAGGGAATATCCAGGTGAATCCCCGAAGGGGAGCTCCAGATGAACCCCTAGGAGGGAATATCCAGGTGAATCCCTGGCAGGGGAGCTCCAGGTGAAGCCCTGGGAGGGAATATCCAGGTGAATCCCTGAAGGGGAACTCCAGGTGAATCTCTGGAAGGGAATATCCAGGTGAATCCCTGGCAGGGGAGCTCCAGGTGAATCCCTGGGAGGGAATATCCAGGTGAATCCCCGAAGGGGAGCTCCAGGTGAATCTCTGGAAGGAGGGCTCAGAGGAACCCCTGGAACTCTCTGGGAGCCCCTCGGAGGGAGGTGACATCCCCCAGACCATCGACAGCCCCCTCTGAGGACTTGAGGAAAGGCTGGGTCTGGGGGCGTTTGTGGCCCTGGGTGTGAGGTGTGGGGAGAACCTTTCCGGCTGCCCAGAGCCGTGCTGGGGACAGCTCCTGCGGCAGGGGAGGCAGGCCAGGAGCTGTCCCCGCTGTCCCTTTAAGCCACCGGCTGTCCCCGCGTTCCCAGCACGGGAGGCTGCCTGTCAGCAGGGAGCAGAAAACAGATTGTGACACAGGGCAGTGATTTTTTTTAACAATCCTATTATGAAAGACAGAGTGCTCCCATTTCCTTTGCAGCTTTTATCAAGACTTAAATTGCTGCCAAGGGAGAAGGGGGGTGAGGGGAACCTCACTGCTTTTATTTTATTTTTAATTTTTTTAAGAAAGGATTTTGCTTAGTTACTAAATTCCTGCCTAAGTCTCCTCCGAGCAGAGATCCAACAGTATCCCTATTAAATTATATAGAGCGAGTCCAGTCCTTGGCTGTCAGCGGGACCCATCAGTCCTAATTTATCGCCCCAGGAAACACAGTACAATTATGGTAATAAATAATAATAGGATTCAGTACATGACAACATGAATGATGGAGCCTCTCAGAACTCATTTACATTGCTTTGTGTTGCAATCACCCTGCTTCTAATGTAATGCCAAGCAAATGAGCCTTTTTGAATATTGTGCAATCTATTGCAAGTCAACTGGCACAAAACTCACTCAATAAATCATGTTCAAACACATGCCTCTAATGACAGGTAAATCAACAATGAAGTAATTGCATTTAATGTATTGAAATACTGGACAAAAACAGTGACCTCGAAGTGACTTTTTGGAGGAGGTTTGATACAGTTGCAGTGGCACAGGGGTGGTTTATTCAGGCCCACGTGAGGATTGATGATCCTGTTCCCTGTCCCAGCCCGGAGCCCGGCAGGAGCAGCCTCAGCAGGGCAGAGCCAGGCTCAGGGATGGCTCCAGGGATGAATTCCCTGCAAAAGCAGTGCCAGGGGCTCTCTGTGCCTGCAGCTCAGCCCTGCAGCACGCACCGGGGGTTCTGCCCCGTTGCTTCCAATTGCCTTGGTTCACTTTCCCCAATTTCCGTGTTCCATTGGTTTCAGTAGGAAAGGGAAGAGAGGAGTTGGACTGTGAAGCTGCTGTGGCACCTCCCCTCAGCCCCTCACGTGGCTTCATGAGGGGCAGGGTGGGTTTTTGTTGGGTTTTGGGGTTGTTTTTTTCCTGGGAGGCTGGAGAGGGTAGAAAGAAGCGGCCTTAGCAAAGCAGTCCCTCGGTTGTTGCTGCCCCATAAAAACATGACATGAGCAGAGGAAAATTTTAAGATTCTGTTTAAAGGCTGATGAAGAAACAACTTTGCAGATTTTGGCTCTGAGTTTATTCCCTTACCCTTCCCCTGCAAGGGAATTTGGCAAGTGTCAAAGGTCTCCTTGGATTCTTCAGGCAATGGAAAGGTTTTACATATCCCCAGGCTTGACTGTCTCTGCTGATAGCTCCCATATGATAGAAACTGATTAGCAAAATGTCTAGAGCCGGGACAAAAGAACTATTAACTACGGAAAAAGAAAACAACGAGAAATTTCTGTAATTTCAGAAAATTGTTACCAGTTGTACCTGCCACGCCGCTTGTTCCGTGGCAGCAGGAATGTCAGGATGCAATCACTCAGCTTTCCTGGACACCAGGACTGCGGGCTCTCACTTATAAACACTTCCAGTGTCGATGCTGAGGTGGCTGTGCAGGGCTTTGTTTTGTTTCCATCGCTGTTGGGATGGATTCCTGTCATCCCTGCAAGCGTGGCAGGTATTTGGCAACGTGGCTTCCTGCTGCCACAGAGGTGAAACCCTTCCCACCCCACAGACTAAACCCAGGGCTGGGCTGGGGGTGGTTGTTTGGGTTGGGTTTTTCTGGGAACCTCACATAAAGCTCTGCTCTAAACTTTTATACGCTTCTGTTGCTGGTTTTGAGGGCCACCACTGGAAAAGCCTTGGGATGTGGTGGTGGGAATGTCAGCCTGGGTAAAGGCCGAGCCCAGCTGTGACTGCTGGGGGGCAGAGAGCTGGGGGTTGGTTTGAGCCCCAGATTTGGCTGGGGGTTGGTAAACCCAGACTTCCTGCAAGTGAGCACCTTTTCCTTGGCTGGCCTCTGCCATCCGCCTGTCCCTACGCGCTGCTCCAAGGACACCGTGCCGCTGCAGACTGAGAGGAATAAAAAAACAGGGAATAAAATGCATGTTCTTGGTGTTCCTGCAGTGGTCACACGTGCAAGCAGGGCCTGGACTCGGGTCCTTTCTCTCACCAGGTCCTTTCTCTCACTCATGAGTGGCTGCTTCACCTCCAGGGCCTTGTCTGTGCCCAGAAGTTTTGTCTCTATAAAAAAGTCTAGAAGGCTCTGTCAGCGCAGTAAATCATTGTGAGAACAGAGCTTCGGTTTCAGAGCCAGGTTTAAGGTGAATTAAGAGATTAAGAGCAGGCACAGCCTTTGTGCTGGGTTGCTAAGCCAGTTCCAGGTTCTCTCTGGACATGTCAGCTGCATCATCACCTCGCTGTGATTCAGCAGTCGCTGCTCACATGCACAAAGGCAGAGGAACGTGCTGGAACCTGCCCGTTTCCCACTGAGCACAGCTTCACCTTTGTTTGCTCGAACCGCGGCGTTCAGTGGCTCTGGTGACTCACAGCGAGGGTGTCACTGCGTTTGAGTCTTTGCAGGAGATGTGAAATGTTGTCATTGCCCTACTTTGCAGAATGAGGAGATTCAGTGAAAATGGGAGAAATCAGTCCAATAGCACTCAAGAAACTGGCAATAAAGAAGGCATGTCAGTCATTTGTAGGAACAGAGGGAGATTTTGGATTTAATTCACCTCAAATTGCAGTTGATTCTGCACAAGTGAGTAGTGATTTTTGATTCCCTGCAGACAAGAAAAAAATGTTGATTTTGCTGGCTGAGTCAGCTCTGAGAATCTGATTTGTGTATGGCAAGGTTCATTCTTTTGTTGTTATAACAAAATAAATAACAAAAAGGTGTTCATCAGAAGGGAAGGTGAGATCTTGCCCTGGACTGACCTGACCTTTCTCTTCTGTGAGTGAGTGATTTCACACCGTGAGGGGCTCCTGTGTGCGAAGCAGCTGGGTTGGAGATGGCACGAGGGAGGAAAGGAGAGAGAACCGATGCAGTGAAAGTTTCCAGGACCTTCTGGAGCAGCCACGCAAAGTCTGCTCCTGTGAATCTCTGGTTCACACTCAGCCTTCCCCCAGGGCCCTCCCCAGGCTCACACGGCTCTGTCCATCAGTCCTCAACAGCTCAGCGCCGTGCTTTGCTCTGCTTCCCTCCAGAGAGGGTTTTGCAGCCCAGCAGAGCTCACCAGAGGAAAGATTTCCTGGTAATCAGTCTGAATTTTCCTTCGCTGGCTTTCATCACGCTGCTAATTAGCTGTAACCCATTGGCCCGTTCCTCCTCGGTGAAATGGCCTTACAAACCCACTTCCAGCACCTCCCAGGGTCTCATTTCCTCACCAGTTCCCCCTCCCTGTCTCTCATCACTCCCCATGTCTCTGGACAAGCCATGCTCAGGCGTTTTTGGTGTTATCCAGCCCTGCTCCCCAAAGGCAGCGCCCTGGGAGCAGGGAGGTCACTCAAAGAATTTGCTGGAGCTTCAAAGATCTGGGGTCAAGATCCAGCAAACTCCATACCCGGGGAAAGTGGGTTGCTAGGATCCCAAGATTGTTTATTATGCTCTCAACTTTAATTAGCTGTAAGTAACATCATGTCAGTGTTCTGCCACAAATGCTAAAGCTGTCAAGGCAATTTTACCGAGTCTGGCAGCTTAAATCAGAAACAAGAAAGTCAACATGTCAATAATGGATCTAGACATGATGGATATATTAAAGGGGAAACCTAAAAGTTCTGGACTTCATTATGCTGCCTTCAGCTCTGACAACGTGTGCCAGAGAAATCTGCACCTCGTTGGAAAAGCCCCTTGGAGTTGCTGTTCCCAATTAGGGGGCACCTCTGCTCACCTCCAGGCTCGGGTTTGGGCTGGATGTTCCTCGCAGTGTAAATTAGGGAAAGGGCAGGGGTGGCAAGAACCTGCTCAGGTTCAATTTCTACAAATAGATCTGTGGAGGCAAGGTGGGGTGAGGCTGATTTTTCCCATGGATGTTGTGCCTCTTTGAAAGCTCCCTTAGAAAGGGATGGACACTTTGGCCATCGGAAGTGTCTGCATTTTCCTGTAGAAGTTTTTGGGCGTGAGCCTGAGCAGGGAGTCACGAGGAGATGATGGACCTGTGGCTGCAGGGGATGTGTGTGGGAGAGGGAAAGTGCAGGAATCAACTTCCTTTCTATTTCATCAGTTAATGGTTGTTTGTTTTCTGACATGTCCCATTTTAAGTGTATTTTGGCTTGTGTGCTCTACATATGTCTATGAAAATTAAGGAGATTCGCCATGGTCTGACAATGTTAGTACTGCTCTGAAAATATAAACAGATGTTTTAGGAGCTCTCAGGTCGTGGGATCACCACAGCTGCGTGTGCGTGGCAGGGGCTCTCCGTACCTGGTGGGGAAGTGTCCGTGTCTCCTGAGGTGGGGCTGGCAGCAGGCAATGGCTTCTTCTACACCAAATAATGGCTGACTCGATGTTTGGTTTAAAATCTGGAAGTGGGATAGTTCCACAGAGCGAAAGCACTAAAGAAATCCAAAGCTTTGAGTGAAGCTGAACCGGCCCATCGGTTCAGCAAACTCCGCGTGCACCTGCCAAGCGTGGAGCTGCTGGAGACCCCGTTTCTGAAACAACGACTGCAGCTCCCCCTCAGCCACGGGCACAGAGCTCTGGAGCAGCAGGGCCGTGCGTCGCCTCGGCAGGGTGACAGTGACAGGCCCCAGCTGGGCTAGGAGCAGGAGGGACAGTTTTGGGGACGGCGACGCCGCTCCTGCGCTGCCACGGGCACCCACGGGGGCTGCCCACGCTCTGCTCACCCCTCCAGTGCTGGGCAGGCTGGGGGGGGGGGCTCAGGGGGACACGGCCTCAGCTTTTGGGGGATGAGCAGCCCTTTGTGCTCACGCAGCCCCCGGGGTGGCTCCTCGGGTACCCGTGTGCTGCAGGGTTGCTGCTGTTGGGGGACCCCTGGGGCTGCTGCCCCCCCAGACCCTTCCCTCGGCTGCCTCTGAGCCTGCCCGGAGCCTTTCCAAGAGCTGCTCCTGAAGTTTAGCAGCACTCTGAGCCCAGCACGGAATCAAGCATTTGGCCCCTCTGCTCAAGCTTTCTTTCTCTTCCATGTTCGGCTCCCCCAGATGTTTTTGGTCATTTCCAGGTTGTAATTAATAATAATAAATCAGCAGAGTCCGTCAGGGCTGGCCGTTTCCTGCCACCACTTGGATTAGAGAGCTCCATGTTTTTCCAGATTTTCCAACTGTTGGTCAAGGGAATCTGTCATGTGGGGACTGTTGGTTAATAATAAACCCCACCGCATTCCTCCCTGGGAAAGTAACATCTTCACATCTGCTTTTGGGTGGAAACATCTGTCCCATCCAAGGCCTGTCTGTCTTGAGAAGAGACAGGCATTGTGGGAGAGCATTCCAGCTGGGCGGGGGCTTGCTTCCCTCTCCCCCTCCCGAAATCTCGCTGACATTGACGTGCACCACGCAGCCAGCACCGTCCCAGCCTTTGCCAGGCATTTGTCTCTTGCACAGAACTGTGTGAGCAACCCGGGGGAAATCGTGAAAGATGCAATTAAAAAAAGAAAAGAAAGGGGGAAAAAAAAAGGCTGCTGCTTCTTAAGGATGCAAATATTTGAGGAAGGTGTTACCAACAGTGTGAGCGTGCAGGAGTGAAGCAGTCAGAGCTCGGGGAGGCTCAGCCTCTAACCAGGGGTAATCACGAGCCAGTCCTGTTGTGTCACCGAGTTTCTGTTCACAGAGCTGCAGATCTGTAGGGAAGGGAGAGCAGCAGCAGTGGGCAGCCCCAGCTCAGTGGAGGAATGACTCCCGGACTGCTCCTGAGCTGGATTTGCACATTCAGAGGACACAGCAAACATTTTGCTTTATCTTAATGCAGAAGCCAAGGACTGTCTCCTTGCAGCACCTCCAGGCTGCGAGCAAGGGCCGGAGCCCCTGGGTCCCCGCCAGATCCGGGGTGGTGCTGGAGGAGCCGAACCTCTGGTGAGCCAAAACCTTCCTCCGTGGTACCTGCACCGAGCAGTGCCACTGTGCCAGCCCTCCCCTGCTCTCCTGGTGCGGGCAGAGGGTCCTGCTGACCCAGCTGGGCCGAGGGAGGTGGAGGGCAGGAGAACTGCCCAGCTCCAGCTGCTTTTGGCAGGGTGCAGCCCTTCCCACGAGCTGGAAGGCCCCGGGAGGCTCCTCCAGCTGGGCGGGGATTTCGGGCAGCAGCAGCAGCAGCACTTCCCTCCTGCCCTCGGTGCTGAGGTAGAACCAGGGAGTCCACACGGCCAGGGAGTCCACACGGCCCACTGCCAGCCCTGGGTGGGTGGGTGGGGGATGGATGGAGGATGGATGGATGGATGGATGATGATGGATGGATGGATGGATGGATGGATGGATGGATGGATGGATGGATGGATGGATGGAGGGATGGATGATGGATGGATGGATGGATGGATGGATGGATGGATGGATGGATGATGGATGGATGGATGGATGGATGGAGGGATGGATGATGGATGGATGGATGGATGGATGGATGGATGATGGATGGATGGATGGATGGATGGATGATGGATGGATGGATGGATGATGGATGGATGGATGGATGGATGGAGGGATGGATGGATGGATTCAGGGATGGATGGATGGATGGATGATGGATGGTGGATGGATGGATGGATGATGGATGGATGGACGGATGGATGATGGATGGATGGATGATGGATGGATGATGGATGGATGGAGGATGGATGGATGAGGGATGGATGGATGATGGATGGATGGATGGATGGATGGATGATGTATGGATGGATTCAGGGATGGATGGATGGATGGATGGATGGATGGATGGATGGATGGATGGACGGATGGATGGAAGGACAGATGGATGGATGGATGGATGGATGGATGGATGGATGGATGGATGGATGGATGGATGGATTGATTTTGGGATGGATTTTGGGATGGATTCCCACATCCAAGGGGGATCTGTCTCCCTGCAGACACCCATCCCTGGATCAGGGCAGAGCATTCCCAATTCTGGCTCTCTCCAGCTTAGAGCTGGACCCTGAGCTGCTGCTGGCATTTATTGCAGGAGCAGAAAGTGCTTGCCTCATCACGGGAGCAGCTGGAGACAGAGAGGCTTTCAAAGGCGTGTGACTGACCTCTACCTCGGCTGCCAGGGGCCGGGGATTGCCGACTCAGTGGAATTTTTTTCTTCTTCTCTCTGTCTCTCTCTGCCTCCCGTTCCTTTCCGCAGTGTCCTGACCTTGTGAGGCCTTGGTCTCCCCCCTATCCATCTCCCACCGCTCAGTCTCTCCTGTGAACTCATGCTGGGAGATTAATTGCCACTATCGCCCCTAATCCATCACACTTCCCAAAGATTGTTTTGACATCTAGTTAATTTTTGGCTGATGATTTATCAAATTCTTATTACCGTGCTCTGAAGGGGCTCATTTATTGTGTTGATTCATGGTAATGATAAAGGGGAACCTTTTTGAATTTTAACTACATTCCCTCATGTTCTCCCCAGCACAGCTAAAGAGGAAAGAGGGAAAAATATAGCTGGGGACTCTTAATTCAGAAAGTAAAAGGGGAGGGGGGAAAAAAGCCCCTCTATCCTCCATTATTTGTTTGAGAGCCAAAAGTCCTAAAAGAGGTTAATATATATTAAGACATATTTTTAGAGTTCTGGTCTGGACTGTGTTTCAAGAGCATCCCCCCAAGGCTCTTTAAAACATTTATTGCCCTGTAATATTACCTAAATGTCTACTACCATTTTATTCAAATAGAAGTTAATGCTAAATGATGTCAGTCATGTACCAGTGGAAATGTAAAACATGTCTCTCTGCCAGTCCATATGGCAATTCCAGCTTTTAAAAGTACACAGAGAATTTTCTGCAACCCTTTATGTCATTCCCCCATCTTTGTTCCCACCTATTTTTAATTTGCTGCGCAGTTTTTAATAAGCCCAGATGGCAAAAGAAACACAGTAAATGGCCATTCTCTCCTTTCCTTCCCAGGCAGCTCGGGGAGCTGGAGCCCTTACATGGAGGGGAAGGAACGCAGCAAGGGGTGCAATGGGACTTGTACGTGGTTTGGGGAAGGAGCAGGGGCTGCACATGGATTTGTACCTGGTTGGGAGAAGGAGTGGGGGCTACACGTGGATTTGTACGTGGTTTGGGGAAGGAGCAGGGGATCTGTGTGGATTTGTACCTGGTTCGGGGAAGGGAAACGCCCAGATCGGGTGGTGAGAAGCCTTCCAGGAGCTGCAGAGGTCCTGGCAGGGACTGTTATGGGGTTCCTGCAGTTTAGGGCTGAGGACAGACACAGGCAGAGCCATTTGAGAGACTCTACAAGGCCCCAAAGCTATCCCCTCCCACATGGGGTTATCCTGTGACAGGGAACCAGGCCTGCCATAAAATGAGATATGGTGCTCACTTGGGGCCGGTCCCATGGGATACGGTGCTCATTTGGGGTCAGTCTCCCACGGGATATGGTGCTCATTTGGGGCCAGTCCCACGGGATATGGTGCTCATTTGGGGCCAGTCCCATGGGATATGGTGCTCATTTGGGGTCAGTCCCACAGGATATGGTGCTCACTTGGGGCCAGTCCCACGGGATATGGTGCTCATTTGGGGCCAGTCCCACGGGATACGGTGCTCATTTGGGGCCAGTCCCATGGGATATGGTGCTCATTTGGGGCCAGTCCCACGGGATACGGTGCTCATTTGGGGCCAGTCCCACGGGATATGGTGCTCATTTGGGGCCAGTCCCACGGGATATGGTGCTCACCTGGGGCCGGTCCCACGGGATATGGTGCTCACCTGGGGCCGGTCCCACGGGATATGGTGCTCACCTGGGGCCGGTCCCACAGGATATGGTGCTCACTTGGGGCCAGTCTCCCACGAGCTCCAGCAGCCTGAGCAAGGCCGAGACTTGCACCCCAGGGCTCTCTCGGTGCTCTCAGTAGCACCTGTGTGGACCAGGAGTAACCCCGTACACCCAGGAGCAGAACGCGCCCCGCAGGCAGCGGCGCAGCGGCGCAGCGAGCCTGAGGCAGGCGAGATTGCTCATTTACATCACGCCCTCTCCTTATCTTTTATTTTTCTTCTTCTCTCCTCTTCTCCTCCCCTCCACCCCCCTTCCCTCCCTCGCCCTCTGCGCCTCTCGCTGTCCCTGCCTCTCCGCGAGGTCACGGCGAGCGAGTGAAGGACGCGGGCAGCGGCGGGGTCACGCATTAGCGGGGCCGTGCCCGCGCGGCTCCGCGCGCCCGCGGCTCATCCATCACGGCCTCCACCACTCCATTAGGCCCCGCATGAAATATGCCCCGCTCTGGCTGCGGGGGCCATACATCTCCCGTCTAGACACCTTCCTGTTGTGTGAAGATCAATGCCACACGGTCATGCATCATGTGTCAGCCAGTAGCCCTCACTCTAATAATCGTGTCTATTCTCTAGTCTGCACTATAAATTATGGGCGCTGGGAAAGTACTATATTATTCAGCAACCTTGGGCACTAATGGATTATTGGTTTAATGGCTGATAATGTGAGCTCCTTTTTTGGCTGGATCCTACCTTTATTTATTTATCTTTTTTCGTGATTATTAGTCTGAGCGATGACTGATTTGGATTCTTATCCAGAGGCTCTCACCCTTGCAAAGCAATTATTATAATAAAGCCCTTTGACCGTGGGCCTGCTGTCCTGGCTCTCGCTTAATAGAGAGGCTTCTGCTGAAGCAAAGTCAAATATCCATCTCTCCCTCCCAGCCCTCCCCTCCCCAGCCTGTTTTAGCTGGGGTGGGGCCTCGAGCAGGAGACTGGAAGTGAGGATCCCGGGATGTGAGCCCAGGCCGGGCGCTCAGGGAAGTCCCAACCCTCCCTGTGCCCCGCCAGTTCCGCGTGGCCACAGCCACGCACTGAGGCGGCTTCTCCCGGTCCTCCCAGCAGCGCCTTGTGCTGCTCCTGACCGTGCCCTGCACCACGAGGACGGCAGAGGGGGATGAAGCCCACGACGAGGAGGCAGATGGAGGCTGGTGGTGAAGCCAGAGGCCAGCAGTGGGACACGGGCAGGCATTAATTGCCTGTAACGAGTGCAACGATGCCGCGTTGCTGAGCCGTGGCTCCCGCACGTGTCAGCTGCTAATTTGTTGCTGTTTGTTTGTACATGACAGTAATGTGTTTACCTCATTAGGGGATGTCAAAGTTCCCCAAATCTGGAGCCGGGAGATGGCGGATTTCCTGCGCCGAGGCGTGGAGGAAGCGGGAGGCAGGAGCGGGGCTTGGCAGCGCAGGATGCGCAGCGAGGGATGCGTTAACCCTCGGAGCAGCACAGACAGCACGCCCTGCCCTCACTCCCAAATCCAGAGCCCATGGATCAAACCGTGGCACTTAAACACCCTTGGATACCACATGATGTAAAACCTGTAAAAGCTCTTAGAGCAAGGACATGAGGAAGAATGGGCATATAAAGAGCGGGGATTAGGGAGCAGCCGCGATCCATCACCGTCGGCTGCTCGAGCCGCAGCCAGGCCCTTGTGCAGCTCCTCATTGAGCACTGTCTTCCCATTAATTATGATTAAACCACCCTACAGTTAGTTGTTCCTTCATTTGTAAAATGCTCCTGTTTTCCACCCAGTTCTAATCTTGGCTGTAATTATCCTGACGGTGGAGGAGTCGCTCCAAGAGCCTTTTCTCCTCTCCCTGATGTGTTTGAGGCTAACCAGGATTTGTGGCTCTGTCCTGGAGCTCCTGCCCAGAAAGGAGGTTCTGGGGGGCTTGGCCGTGTTCAGGACCCCTTGCTGGGGTGAGGGTGGTGTGGAGGCCCTGGAGCTGGGTGACCTCAGCCATTCCCTGTTCCATGGCATTCGTACCATGGGATCGCTCTGAGAGTTAATTAGTTAAATTTGTGCAGATTATTCTGAAACTTATTATTATACTGGAGACTGCTGCTGCCTATGTTTTCTGCCAACGCATCACATTTCCCACCTTCCATGTGAATGAATTCCTAGGATACTCTCCAAACTGACAAGAGGAGCAGGAAATGCCTCCTGCGAGGGCCGGAGGAAGGTGTTAGGAAACTAAAGGAGCAATTTGAGAGCTGCAGCTTTTCTTTCACTATGAGAGAAAGCAGTCCCCGTGTCCCACTCCCACATCCCCTGCTCTCCAGGATAAGCCAGGCCGTGTTTTCTCAGCCCCTGACGTGCTGGGAAAGCCCAGGGTGGATGGCAGTGCCAGTGGCTGTCCCCGTTCCTGTGCCAGTGGCTGTCCCCTTCCCGCTGTGCCCCTGGAGGAGCCTGAGGGGTGGGGGCAGGAGAAGGGGCTGCCTGGGCTGGGCTGGGGTCACCCAGCACATGCTGGGAATCCCTCAGCAGCTGGTATCTCCCACAGACAGAAGGAATATCTCAGGGAGGATCTGAGCAATCAGCTTGACGGGGGCAGCTGGTTCTGCTTCCTCTGAGACACAGCCCCGGCACCGTTTGACTCCGCTGATCAGATAGGAGCTGCGTTACAAGGCAATATTGTGCTTTGCCTTAATGTCCTGCCAAACTGCATTTATCTTCCCCTTCCTTCCCCACCCTCCCGGAGAAAGCCTGCTCAGGTCACAGCGTGCAGAGAAAGCCTTCCCCGGGAGGAGGAGGATGGGGCCCTGATGCAGAATCCGGGCTGGCAAGCATGTTTTGTATTAGTCAGGAACGAGGCACAAGAACTTAGTTAGATGTGCTCTGACGGCTTCAGTGTACAGAGGCCTCAACCTGTAAGTAAGAGCACTCAGAAGGCTGAAGCAGTGGTTGTAAAATCCTGGAAGGCTTTGACTATTCCCAAAAACATCAAAAATGTGGCAAAAAAAGAGGTGGAGTTGTGAGTATGTAAACCCAAGGAGCAGGCCAGCGTGATGGGGCAGGCTGAGGGCTGCCCTTGGGGGCTGGAACTGCACTTTAATTCCAGCTCTGCTGACAGAGGGTGCTCCAGGAGCTCCTGACTGGGAAGGGGGAGTAGCTGGGTGGATGAACACAGCAGAAAACCCCTGGGCTCAGCCCGGGTGTGGCAGGAGGGCTTCCATCAGCTGGTGGACTGGAGCAAGGATTGAGCTCCGGCTTTGGGAAAGGCTCTGCAGGGAACAGGACGTGGTGGGAAGAGCTGGGCTTGTCTCTGTCTCTGTCTCTTCAAACCATGTGAGGAATTGCAGCAATTTGTCCAGGAGCCTCGGCAGGGCTGTGAAGGGCTGCTCCCAGTCACCCCGAATCAGCTCAGGAGCAAACAGCTCCAGCCCCCCAGAGCCCGAGCAGCACCAGCCACGCCAGCGCCGGGCAGTGCCAAGTGCCAGCAAGCAGATGGCCAGCGAGGGCACTTTGTCATTTCTGCCTGGCAGGACTGAAACCCTGAGCTGGCAGCTTCCATCTGCATCCCAGCCCGCGAGAAAGGCTTTCCTCACGCAACCTCTGCGGGCAGCACGGCCGCAAAGGGACCCGCCAGCCCTAAAGAGTGGGAAAAGCAGCTGGGCTGGGGCTCTGGGCTGCAGCAGTTTGTGACGAGCTGGCAGCCTCCAGGTTGTGGCCGTGGAGGGCTGGGCCCAGCTCTGAGGGATTGGTGCTGGGTGTAATGATACAGGAAATCAGGTACAACGCTCACACGCCTCGGGGTGTGCAGGCACAGGCACACACAGAGTCACTGCTGCACCTTTACACCTGCCCAATCACCTTCGTCAGGCGTTTGGGAGCCTGAGAAAGTTATTTTGGGGGTACAGAGCATTCCAGGACGGGTGTGTGTGGAGAGGGGAGGGAAGAAAAGCTGGAATAGGAAATGTATTGACATCTCCCAGGTCTCTTTTCTCTCCAGAGAGCTCCTGAAATTACTTCTTGCCATGGTGATGGAGGGCTTGCAAGGCTTGGTGAGAGCCTCCCTCCATCTTCACAAGGCCACAGTCAGAGAAAGAGAGAAAAGACAGAAGGAACCCCAAAATTCCCAACCATATTTTTGCATTCCCTTGATCCCAAGCCGGGGCCCTGCACCTGCAGAAATCCTCAGCTATCACATTTCTCCTGCTCCGGATGATAACGAAGATAATTGTTTCATCCACTTTGTCAAGCTGAAATGAAAAGAGGGCAAAGCAAAATGATGCCATCATAAATCATCAGGCTGAGACAGCAAAAAGAGGACAAGATAGTGACTTCATTAAGGGTTATGTATTGTGTCATTAAGCTGGCAGGGGTCACCTTTCATGTCACGCAGCAGCCCCATGATGCATTGCTGGCTCCTCTTTCCAATAAAATTAAACGTAGATGTAAAACTGATTAGGCCGTGTTTGCCCGAGCCCAAGGCAGGGAACTGCGCCGGGAATAATTGATACAAGATCGTGGCTGATTTGTAATGGCAGCGATTTCTCTTCCTGGTCATTTCTCTGCTGACCTTGCCCATTAAAATAAGCCCAGCTGCCTTGAAAAGAGAGACGCTCGTTCCACCCTTCCCTCCCCCTGCCCCAGCCACTCGCCTGGAATTCATTTCCTCCCTCGCTTTCCCCGGGATTTCTCATTCCCACCCCTGCCAGCCACAGGCTGGCCCAGCAGGGACAGCCCCCGGTGCCTGCTGGTGTCACTGCTGTGCTGGGGACAGCCCCGCTCCTGCTCTGCCCTCCCGCCTGCTGCTCCATCAATCCTTACCTGTGCCAAGGCTCTGCTCCCCTCCTGTGCCCTGAGCAGGGCCGGGGATGTTCTCTGGGGTCACAGAACCTCCATGGGCACAGCTCCCTCAGGGCTGGGCGGTGTTCTGGGCAAGGACCTGTGGGGCCACCAGAACCTCCCCAGGACAGGGCACTGCTGGCTGCTGGAGGCCTGGACCGTGGCTGTCCTGTGTCCCCTTCTGCTGGAAGGGGGATTGGAACTGGGATTGGGATTGGAACTGGATGATCTCTAACCAAAACCAATCCAGGGATTGAGACTGGATGATCTCTAACCAAAACCAATCCAGAGACTGGGACTGGGATTGGAACTGGATGATCTCTAACCATAACCATTCCAGGGACTAGGATTGGAACTGGATGATCTCTAACCAAAACCAATCCAGGGACTGGGACTGGATGATCTCTAACCAAAACCAATCCAGGGACTGGAACTGGATGATCTCTAACCAAAACCAATCCAGGGACTGGGAGTGGGATTGGAACTGGATGATCTCTAACCAGAACCAATCCAGGGACTGGAACTGGATGATCTCTAACCAAAACCAATCCAGGGACTGGGAGTGGATGATCTCTAACCAAAACCAATTCAAAGACTGGGATTGGAACTGAATGATCTCTAACCAGAACCATTCCAGGGACTGGGATTGGAACTGGATGATCTCTAACCAGAACCATTCCAGGGACAGGGACTGGGATTGGAACTGGATGATCTCTAACCAGAACCATTCCACGGACTGGGATTGGGATTGGAACTGGATGATCTCTAACCAGAACCATTCCAGGGACTGGGGTTTTAACCCATGCTTCCCTTCCCTTGGAAGGGGAGGGACGTGACGCTCACCCGAAACGCAGCGCCAGGGCCCGAGGAGTGCTCCGTGTGGGTGGCTTTCAGAGGGATTATTTATCCACTTAGAGCTAAATACGTGTTTACATGCTCTGATGGAGTGGAACTCTCACTTGTGTCACTGCACCTCGCTCTTGATGCCTTTTGGCCAAGATTGTCTTAAGTGGCCACTGGATTTGGGACACTCTGCTCAAGAGAGGCCCGGAAAGGGCCCGAGGTTCTGAGCACGGGCACTGAGCTGCTGGAAAACGGAGTGGCTGCTGAGCTGCCTCGGGGGGATGGTTCAGAGAGTGGCTTCCTCTCTCTGGTCACAAAGAACTCCTGGAAAAGCCAGCTGGCCCGGGATAAATCCCCAGCTGGGGGAAGCTCCAGGGTGGGACCCGACCCGAAGGAGCTGAGCCCCCCCCAGACACCCCTGAGCTGCCCCTGCTCCTTCCCCAGCCTCAGGAAGGGCAGGGCCCCTGGGAGCTGCCAGCCTGGCCAGGGAGAATGGCAGTGCCAGGGAGCAGGGTGAAGAACCCAGGCGAGGGAGAACCATCAGAGAGAGAGACAGCAGCGGGAAAACAAACACCATTCCACGCGCCAATCCCAGATTTATGGACTAAAAATACGTACAGGGGAGAGCGAGGGTGCGCTGGAGAGAGCATGCAAAAGCCTTATAAATGGGGAAGTGAAACCCACTCATTTCCCACACAATAACAAACCTGGGGGAACAAAGGAGCTGGGACCTCGTGCCATAAACAACCAAGGAAACACAAACCTTTCTGGGGCGCAGATGGCTGCTGCTCGGATTTTATTTTTCTTTTCTATACATTTGACAGCTAAATTCAGTCATTTGTGAACAACGTGGCCATAAAAATGAGTAATAATGATTGGAGGTATCTTACTTTTGGTTTAATGGGCTCTGGAGTGGTGCTGAGGAGCTGCTCCCACCCCTGGGGGCAGAGGGGGCTCGATGCTGGGCTGTGCTGGCTGCTCACAAGGCTCAGGCAGCAGGATCACACCAGCCGTGGATGGGGTTATGCAGTTCTGGCTCCAAACTCCAAATTGCAGCTGTCCTCAGCTGCACTGCCTCAGATTGCAAAACCCTGGTGCTGACACAGCTCAGAGCGTTGTTCCTCCCCGCCCCCCCGGCCAGAGGGGTGGGCTCACACAGATTTTATCAGCTTTTCAACTTTTCCCTCATTCATTATTTCAGTTCTGTCAAACTTGAGCAGAGGGTTTTTGCAGCAGAGAGAGTTAGGGCCTCCTTGCCAGCCTTAATTGCTTGCGTAAAACTCTTCCTGAGAGACTTTCAGAGATTTTCCTGCATCTTCCAGGAACTGGAAGGGGCTCCGGGACTCTCTGCAAGAGTCTCAGCCTATTCTCATCCAGAGATGAGAATTTTATTTGCTATAAAAACGTGGGGGAATAAAAAAAAATCCCCTTTACTGCTCTTTACCTTCCCAGAGAAGATACTTTACTGCACAAACTGCTTTGAGATCCTCAGATGAAGGAAACTCCAGGTGATATTGTTTGTTTTCAGGGCTTTTACACACTGAGCACTGTGTGTGGGCGTGAGCACCTCGCTACTGTCACGGGCACTAATTCTGGGCGTAGAGGAGCTGAGTGGCAACAGCAACACGGAATCTAAATATAGAGAACATCCAAGAGAACCACAAACTCCATCCTCAGCACTGTAATTTTAATGAGATTATGTTTAATCCTTCTGTTGACACTTCTGCCAGGGCAGCACAAAAGAGCAGGCTTTGTCTGTGTCCACCTCCCACGGAGCTGAGCAGTTTGGCCCCACTTTTAGGAACCTCCCCAAAATCAACCTGGCCAGAGATGGAGCAAAGGGCACCCAAGGGATGACTCTGCTGGCTTGGAGCTTGCTTAGGGACACATCCTGAAGCAGCCAGGGCAGAGCTGCACATCAGCCGTGGCTGACAGGAGATCAGACAATACTGAGAACTAATCTGGCTCTGGCAGGGAGATTTGCCAGGCTGCAGGACTGAGAAAAGCTCCACGAGCAGGAGTTTCAGCTGCTTTGCTGAGGGTGGAAATTAATTGTTTGTGAGAAAGACAAGGGGAAAAACCCAGCCATAATATGTCAAGTGCTGTTTTGAGGGCTTGAGCTGCTCCTGGCTGAGTCCAGCCATTCTGGGATGGAAATTGCCCTAAAACTCCACACTAAGTAAAGCCTTTGCTGCCTCCAGTCTCGTGCTGAGCCCAGGGAGAGCTGTGCCCTCCCTCCAGGTGCTCCAGAGCACCGAGCATCAACCCCTGGGCATTCCCCAGGGCTGCAGCCCCAGCCCAGAGCCCTTCCCCTGCCCCGGGAGCTGTGCCAGGGCTGGGCACAGAGCCCCGGTGCCCCTGGGCTGGGCAGAGCCCGAGCTCTGTTCCACGCACAGCCCTGACCTGCCAGCGCTTGGAGCAGATCCCCAGAGGTGAGAAGGAGCCCGGAGGGAGGTGAGGGAGAGCAGGGCAGCCCTGCCAGCCCCTGCCCTGCCTGCCTGCCCCCAGGGCCGTTGGGAAGAAGCAGATCAAAAGCTGAGGTGTCATTACCTGCCTCGCTGCCTTCCAGAGGCTGCTGAGGGCAGGGCATGGCTCTGATGAGCTCAGTTTTGTCCACGGGCCTGTGGCTCAGGAGAGGTTTTTCAGCAGGGCTTTCCTTCCTCCTTCCCCGGGCAGGGAAAGGGAACACAGAGCTCTGGGGCTGGGCTGTGCCCCCAGGAGCGCTAAACAAAATCCTGCAGCAGCTCCTAAAATCGGGCAGGGCTCCGCTGAGGGGTGCCAGGCAGCACCAGCAGCCCCTTATCAGCAGCAGGAGGGGCAGGCTGCACCCCGCTGCCCGTGCCAGCACGGAGACATCCCCGGAGCTCCTCTGGCTGCCACAGCTCCTCCGTCCCTGCCACGGGCAGGAGGGTGAGCTCTGATCCCAGAGTGATTTTTCTTAATGTCTTTATATAGATGAGTTAACTCAGAGCCTTTCCAACATAAGCATGTTTTTCTGTTCCTTCATCCTGACCTTGGCATTTTCTTTCTCCACTCCAAGTTCTCTGCTGTCCTCTGGCCAGCTTTGCCTCTCATTTGTCAATGTTATTATTGAATTTTCAAATGCCAGTAGTGCACATAAATCAATGGCTGGCTTCTCCCCAGTGGCATATCCCTGCCACGTGTGGTCATTCATTTTTTTTAATAAGTCCTCCTCTCCTTTCACCCATTTATAAAAATGCATCTTGTTCTGCTGCTGCCGTCCATCATCCGGGGAGTCCAGCTATTTGTTGCCCCTGAGTGCTTATTCATCAACGTTTTCAAAAGCAAAATCACTCTTCGCCTCCTGCTCTTATTGTGCCATCAATCTCCACTGGGGATCAATAAACCTGGCTTTGGCAATCTCTCCCCCAGCACTCCTCGCTGCCTCTCCCGAAGTCTGGCCCCTGATTTGCAATTTCACCTGCTCCTCGGGAGGGGATGGTGGCACTGGCAGGAGCAGGCTTAGGCTTAGGCTTAGGCCTAGGGATTGGGTTTGGGGTTGGGTTTGGGTTTGGGTTTGGGTTTGGGTTTGGGTTAGGCTTAGGCTTAGGCTTAGGCCTAGGCTTAGGGTTTGGGTTTGGGTTTGGGTTTGGGTTAGGGTTAGGCTTAGGCTTAGGCCTAGGCTTAGGGTTTGGGTTTGGGTTTGGGTTAGGCTTAGGCTTAGGCTTAGGGTTTGGGTTTGGGTTTGGGTTTGGGTTTGGGTTAGAGTTAGGCTTAGGGTTAAGGTTAGGGTTTGGGTTTGGCTTAGGCTTAGGTTTAGGCTTAGGGTTAAGGTTAGGGTTTGGGTTTGGGTTTCAGTTCGGTTTAAGGTTAGGGTTAGGGTTACTGTTAAGCTTATGGTTAGGGTTGGGCTTAGGGGTTGGGTTTGGTTTTGGGTTTGGTTTTGGGTTTGGTTTTGGGTTAGGCGTAGGGTTAGGTTTCGGTTTAGGTTTAGGTTAGGGTTAGGGTTAGGGTTACTGTTAAGCTTACGGTTAGGGTTGGGCTTAGGGGTTGGGTTTGGGTCTGGTTTTGGTTTTGGGTTTGGTTTTGGGTTTGGGTCAGGCTTAGGGTTAGGGTTAGGGTTAGGGTTAGGGTTAGGGTTAGGGTTAGGTGTAGGGTTAGGGTTAGGGTTAGGGTTTGGGGTTGGGTTTGGGGTTGGGTTTGGGTTTGGTTTTGGGTTAGGGTTAGGTTTAGGGTTAGGGTTAGGGAGCTCCCGTGCTCCCAGGGTGGCATCACTGTGCCAGTGTCACCCTGGGAGCTCCACACTCCCCCTTGTCCCTTGGCTTTGTCCCCAGGGCAGGAATTGGGGCAGCAGAGCCCCTGCCCACAGCGCTGGTGCAAACATGAACCCGGGCACCAGAGCTGGTGAACGTTTTTCTTCCCAACATCTTTTGAATGAGAAATAACTTTTCTCTAGAGCTGAAATTTCTGTTGAAAAGTCGTTGTTGTTTTTCAAGAACAACAAACAAACCCAAAAACCTCTTCCTAAAAAACCTTCCTCTTTCAAATACACACTTAAAAGGCTGACATTTATTTTTGAAACTGTCTTCAGGAAAGCAGACTATTTTATTTTGTGACCAGAAATGTTTTCCAGAGCTGAATATTTTCACGACTTTTGAAAACGCTACACGTTGCAGTTTTCAGTTTTATCTTTTGTCGAAATTCTAAAAAAGAAAAACCCGCTCTGGAGCTGAAAAGGCTTTCAGTGACATTGATCATCTCCTAAAATTTTCCAAGCTGCTCTCTGCAGTGAATGAGACTTTGCCCAAACCCTGCCCCCAGTATTTCCCAGTTCAGGGGTCATTCCTCGCTGGGAGCAGGATTTTGCTCCTCCAGCCCATTCCTTTTCCCCCTTTCCTCCTTCCCTGGAGGTTTGGGACAGCCCAAAGTCGTCCAGCCCAGAACCTGAGCCAGGAGGGAGCAGCAGATGGAATCTCGTGCCAAGGCAATAAATTCAGGCCGCAATCAGTAACGTTTTGTGGTTTGACACTTAATTGATTAACTAATTTGAGGCAACAAGATTTAGTGTAGCTGCAGATTAGTGTCGAAGGGATAATTAGGGCTGAGCTGCTGCTTCCAGAGGCGGCCTGGAGCTGCAGGAGCAGAGCTGGGGCTGAGCTTCAGGGAGAGGCCCTGGCTCGGCACCCAGGGATTGCAGCAGAAAGGTCAGGCACTGACTTATCAGCATAGACAAAATCCCTTCCTATAATGTATGTGTTTATTCTCAAATTAAATATATTAATGTATTATTTGTTCTTAAAATGTCATTCAATAGATAGTGGGCTTAGGTTTCCTGGCAGACCTTTGAAGCTTAAAGAGTAATGTAATAATAGCACATTAATCCATAAGCTACACAGGCTGCTCCCAGCAGACCCCAAACTCCACGGGTGCCTCCGAAGCTCTGAACCTCCACATCTGTTTCTAGGAATTTCTGTCCAACAGCAGCGGGCTCGGGGGAGCCCCAGATCCTGCCTGACTGCCCCAGCACCCTCTGGGCAGCTGCAGGTGTGTGTGTGCCCATCCCTGCCCTGCTCGCCAGGAGAGCCCCCAGCCCTGGCCAGGCCCTGCTGAGAGCGGGGCTGCCGAGCCAGAGCTCGCTCTGGGCCAAGCCCCAGTTTCAGAGAGAGGAAATGCTGCATTTGGACTTTTCCCCAGGCTGAATTCTTGGCACAAGCAAATCATCTCTTGGAAAAAAAAAAAAAAAAAAAAAAAAAACTGCTCTTGAAAGAATGTCTCCATCTCTTCTCCAAATCAGCCATCCATCTCTCTGTTTGTGTGTCTAGAGTTGATAGCTTGAGAGCTATCGAAATGCCAAACCTGATGTTTTGGAGAGCTTGGAACCCATCTCTGAACTGCTCTGATTTTAATTCTGCAAGTCTTAATACTTGATTGACAAACACAGCTAAACAATCCATCATCCATCTTATCTGAAAAATGTAACCTTTTTCTGTTTATGGAACACGCACATGTGGAACATGTTTTTCCTCCACTGCCTGTTTATTCCATTTACTGGGGCACTCGGATTTTTTCTTCTCCTGCTGGCCTGGGCTGGCACTTCCCACCTTCCAGCTGGGAGCCCTGCAGGGCACAGGGCAGCAGGGATGGGAAAAGAGGCCTTGAAGTGTCCCAGGGGATGGGAACAGGGAAAGGGAAAAGGGAAGGGGAAAGGGAAAAGGGAAAAGGAAAAGGGAAATGGGAAGGGGAAAAGGGAAATGAAAAAGGGAAAAGGGAAAGGGAAAAGAGAAAAGGGAAAAGGGAAAAGGGAAAAGGAAAAGGAAAAGGGAAATGGGAAAAGGGAAGGGGAAAAGGGAAGGGGAAAAGGGAAATGGGAAAAGGGGAAAGGGAAGGGGAAAAGGGAAAAGGGAAGGGGAAATGGGAAAGGGAAATGGGAAAAGGGAATAGGGAATAGGGAAAAGGGAAAAGGGAAAAGGAAAAGGGAAAAGGGAAATGGGAAAAGGGAAGGGGAAAAGGGAAGGGGAAAAGGGAAAAAGGGAAGGGAAAAGGGAAGGGGAAAAGGGAAGTGTGGTAAGGGGAAAAGGAAGGGGAAAGGAAGGGAAAATGGAAAAGGGAAGGGGAAAAGGGAAGTGTGGGAAGGGGAAAGGGAAGGGTGGCTTTGTGCCCACTCTCCTGCGACATCCGCGGTGCCACCTGGCTGGGTGGAGCCCCCAGAGCTGGGCAGCAGCCAGGCTGGAGCTCCCCTTCCAAGGCCCCAGCCAGGCTGGCAGCAGGGATGGAGGAGCTGGGAGCTCTCTCCAGTGGGACTGTGGCCTGGGATTTGGGATTTGTTTATCCCCCTGGACAGGCTGCCTTTGGCCTGGAGCCTGGGGTGCTGCCAGAGCGACAGGAACAGATCTTTTGTTCATTTTCTCACCTCTCATGATAAATGTGAATCTTCTGTTGTTCCAGGCAGCCTTGGTGGGCTGCCAGCACTGCAAAATGTCCAACAAAAATTGATGTTGAGAGCTGCTCACCGCTGTGGATGTTCTCACTAGCAGTGCTGGCAATTAATAAATGGGAGTTATTGCCCTAATGATGGCAAAAGTAATGGTTGCTAACTGCGAAGGCAAATTAACTTCTTTTGCAATTTCACCTTTGGGGACAAGTTTAACATCCTGGAGAGGCTGGAAGAGCCAAGGAGGGAGCTGAGCTGGGGACAATCCGTGCACTTCCAGCCTCCTGCAGCCCTGTTTCCATCCCATCCTACCCAGAACTGCTCCTCTGCTCCGAGAGAGGCTCAGCTCTGCATGGAAATAAGGAAATACGGAATTAAACATCTGCTCAGACGAGTGAGTTTGGCAGGAGGCAAAGTCCTCCCTCCTCAGCTTCCCAGAAGTTCCTCTGCTCTCCTTGCCACCCCTGTGGCCAGCAGAGCAGCCCCCAGGCTGTCCCCAGGGTCCCTCCCAAGCTGTCCCCTCCCCAGCAGGGCAGGACAGGGGTGGCCCCGTCCCCTCCTGGGGTGACCCCAGGTCTCAGAGGCAGAGAGGTCACCCGGGGAACATGCTGGGATCCTTCTCCTCAGCTCTTGTAATGGCATTAGCAATGACTGTTTCTTACTCAATCATACTCCCAAAGGATTTTCAATAAACTTTTTATGTGCCATAACTGTTACATTAAATAAAGCTGAAAGTATTGAGTAAACTGACTGTAAATCACTTTAGATGCCTTGGAATTACATTAAGTGTGAGAATTATGGATCTTTTGCTGCTTGCAGAAACAGAGAGACGACAGAGCCAGAAATTTTTATCCTCCCAACCCTTCTGAAGGTTTTTCAAAATTATTTTCTTGTGCCAGGAGGAGTTAGGGGCTCCTCCTCCTGCCAGGGCCAGGTGCCATCCCTGTGCTGAGGATCCGGGCTGCTGGGGAAGTTCTCCCTTTTGGGTTTCTCAGCCTGGAACTGGCAATTAATGCTGGGCAGGGGCTGCTGTAGCAGAGCCGAGCAGGCTTTGATTGATTTGATTGATTGGAGAGAGCTTTGATTGCATCAGGAGTGATTTTCTGTTCACAGCCCGACAGCCAATGCCTCAGCAATACAAATCTGTATTTTGGTATTGATAACTGCTGAGGAAACATCTTCTGCCTCCCCTTCAGGCACCCCAGACCCAGCTTAAACAGCATCAAACTCAGTTTTGATCCTCAGCCCCACGGAGGAACAGGAGTTAATAAAAGCCCCATGAGTGCCCGAGCCCAGGGCTGAGGGTGGGCATGGAGAGAGGAACCAGGGCCCCAGAAGGAGCTTTTCCTCCCTGGGAGCTCCTGGGGAGCAGGTTTATACTGAATCCAAGCTCTCCTGGTGGGGTGGGGACTGTGCAACCTCCTCTTCCCAGCCGGCAGCACAACGGGGGCTGGGAGCACCCAGCAGCAGCACAGACAGCCCCAGTGCCACCTGAGCAGCTCCAGGGATGGGGACAGCCCCAGTGCCACCTGAGCAGCTCCAGGGATGGGGAGGGATGGGGACAGCCCCAGTGCCACATCATCCCCGTGTGAGCAGCTCCAGGGATGGGGACAGCCCCAGTGCCACATTGTCCCTGTGTGAGCAGCTCCAGGGATGGGGACAGCCCCAATGTCACATTGTCCCCCTGTGTGAGCAGCTCCAGGGATGGGGACAGCCCCAATGTCACATTGTCCCCCTGTGTGAGCAGCTCCAGGGATGGGGACAGCCCCAATGTCACATTGTCCCCCTGTGTGAGCAGCTCCAGGGATGGGGACAGCCCCAGTGCCACATCATCCCCGTGTGAGCAGCTCCAGGGACAGTGACAGCCCCTGTGCTCCATGGCCAACCCTTCCCACAAGGAAACGTTCCCTGGAGCCCCTTTCTTCTCCTCCTGCCCCTCTTTGTGGAGACTGACCCCGCTGTGCCCAGCTCCAGCCGAGCCACCTGGGCACAACCAGGTGCCATGGGGGCAAATGCCCCACAGCTGGGGGCAACGAGGCATGGCCAAAGGCCAGTCACCTCCTTGTGCTGCCCTAATCAGCGTGGCCAACGCAGGCAGGCTGGCAGGGGGGGCTGGCAGGAGCTCTGATCTGGGTGTTGTCGCTGCTTTTGGCTGGGCTGAGCTTTGGGGCTCTGCTCCTGTGCCCCTTTTTCTCTTTTTCCTGGATTATTTTCTGTTTTAAGCGCTCTGAAAGACAAACAAGCACTGCTCTGAGCAGCACCGAGGTGACTGCTTGGCAGCCTGGAAAATCTCCTCTCATCCCTCCTGGAGCCAGAGCTTGACCTTAAGGAAGCTCCTGCTGATTTCTCCAAGGGAAAGCGCCCCGTGCTGCTGCAGGAGCCCGTCTGCCACAGGTAATGCTTTTTACTTGCCATCATGGGTGGTGTGTTTGCCACCAGGCACAAAAAACCCGCTGCCTCTTCTGCGATGCGGCAGCTTTGCGTGGGAGCAGCGCTGCTGTTTCTCCATTTGCTGTTTTTTTTTTTTTTTGGCTGGGACCACAGAAACACCAAGGTCAGAGCAGAGAGCAGGAGACAAACCAGCAAATGTTGGTGTGTGAAATCCCGGGCTTGCAGCTTCTGATGCGGTTTGGGGAGGATCACAGGGGCTCGGAGGGGCAGCAGCCCCAGCGCTGAGAGCCTGAGTCAGCTCTGGAAATCGCGTGCTCACCTCCAGTGACGAGCAGCAGCGTGGGGAGCTGTTTGCTCAAAGGCCCTGGGGATTTGTCAAGCTTTGCTCCGCCGGTTTCTCGCCTGTGACAGTTTTATTCTGACCTGAGAGCAGTGGAGGTGGCCCGGGTGTGGGGCTGCAGGGGAGAGGCTGAGGAGATTTTCTGTGTCTGGGCTCTCCCTGCAGCCCAGGTGGGGAGTGAGGCTCCCTCCCATCAGCGCTGTGACCCCAGGACTCCGCAGAGGCGTTTTTGGGGTGCTGGCAGAGCAGCCCAGGTGTGCTGGGAGCTGTGGGGTCACCGGGCTGCCCTGGCCCTTCCTGTGTCCTGCTGTGGAGCTCAGTTCTGACCCACCCCGACTGCTCCTGCCCCAGAGCACCCCCAGGTGTGGCTCCAGGGGGCTGCTCTGACACAGGAAGGCGTTTGGGAGCTGCTGGGCTTCCTCTGACACCAATCCAGTGCCCCTTGAGCCCCGAACTTTGGGAGCAGCGGCCTCTAAACCAGGAGGGGAATCCCTTTGCCTGCTGATGGGGTGTTTTTCTGCTGTTACAAAGGCACTGGGTCACAGAAAGCACAGCAGTGCCTGCTCCTGCTGCCCTCAGAGGCACTGCAGACAGCGGGGTGCGGCAGAGGAGCAGCTTCCCCACTCTGGGGTTGTGCTGTTAAATCTCATTTCAGAGCCACATCATGTGTCAGCTCCTGAGTTATAACTCAGGCAGCCTCTCCCACTGCCAAGTTCCCATGCTCTTTGTTTGGAATATCCGTGATTTTGTGTGGTTGGGCTTAAAGAACTTCTGCTGTCTCTCCCAGGTTCCTCTGATGCTGGAACCTGCCAGAATCCTCCTGGCTCTGAGCCACTTCCAGAGGGGGTGAAAGGGAAGGGGGGAGGACTGTGTTTTGAAGAAACATTGTTCTTTTTTTGGTTTTGGGGGTGGTTTGTGGTTTTTGAAGGAACTGGAAAACTGTTTAAATCAGAAATTGAATCAACTTTGCTGTTAACTTTGGTCATGGATCTTGAAAATGTCTCTTTCCTGCGAAATCCCAGTGGCTTTTTGGAGTTCAGCACCCCTGGGCTGTACTTACAAATTGATCCAAGCGGTGACTGGGTGCTGAAGGGTTCTACAACACCTCCAAAACACGTTATGGGCTGATTTCCATTTAAAACCAGCCTGGGCTGGGTGCCTCCATCACCTGGATCTTTGTCCAGCCCCTCTCCCCACCTCCAAACCTCTGTAAGTTTTGAATGCCGGAGTCTCTCCAGACCAGTTCTGCATTCCAGGCTTGGCACCAGCCCTGGACCAAGTCCACTGTGGAGGCAGAGCAGAGAAGGGTCCTGGAGGCTTCTCCATTCCCTCGCTGCTCAGGGTGGGGCTCCAGGAGTCCCTGGAGGCTGAAATCAGGCTGGCTCTGCTGGTTTGCACTGGGGGGAGCCAGGGCTGGGCGAGCAGGGATTTCCCTGCCAGCCTCTGGGGCTGCCGTGCTCCGTCTCACAAGCAGAATGGCTTTGGCGCGTCTGAGCTCCCCTCCATCAGCTCCTAAACACTTGACAGAAAGGTCACGGACATGTGGAGATAACGAGGGACCCTGTGAGTTAGGAGCAAGGAATAACAGCGTTTAGGGCTGGCTGGAGACTTCAGTGTTCAACATCAGGCTTGGGGAAAAGTAGGAGTGATATTTCCTTCTGACCTTTCGGAAAAGCTCCAGACTGCGGGAGCGGGAGCTGCGGCTGCGGGGCCGAACGGGGCCGCCCCGGGGGCTCTGTCCCCTCGAAGGAGCCACCCCGGGCTCTGTCCCCTCGAAGGAGCCGCCCCGGGGGGCTCTGTCCCCTCGAAGGAGCCGCTCCGGGGGCTCTGTCCCCTCGAAGGAGCCGCCCCGGGGGCTCTGTCCCCTCGAAGGAGCCGCCCCGGGGGGCTCTGTCCCCTCGAAGGAGCCGCTCCGGGGGCTCTGTCCCCTCGAAGGAGCCGCTCCGGGGGCTCTGTCCCCTCGAAGGAGCCGCTCCGGGGGCTCTGTCCCCTCGAAGGAGCCGCTCCGGGGGCTCTGTCCCCTCGAAGGAGCCGCCCCGGGGGCTCTGTCCCCTCGAAGGAGCCGCTCCGGGGGCTCTGTCCCCTCGAAGGAGCCGCTCCGGGGGCTCTGTCCCCTCGAAGGAGCCGCCCCGGGCTCTGTCCCCTCGAAGGAGCCGCCCCGGGGGCTCTGTCCCCTCGAAGGAGCCGCTCCGGGGGCTCTGTCCCCTCGAAGGAGCCGCCCCGGGCTCTGTCCCCTCGAAGGAGCCGCTCCGGGGGCTCTGTCCCCTCGAAGGAGCCGCTCCGGGGGCTCTGTCCCCTCGAAGGAGCCGCCCCGGGGGGCTCTGTCCCCTCGAAGGAGCCGCCCCGGGGGCTCTGTCCCCTCGAAGGAGCCGCCCCGGGGGCTCTGTCCCCTCGAAGGAGCCGCTCCGGGGGCTCTGTCCCCTCGAAGGAGCCACCCCGGGCTCTGTCCCCTCGAAGGAGCCCCCGGGGGCTCTGTCCCCTCATCCCGAGCTGCCGGTGGCCTTTTCCTGTGCGGGACCCGCCTGGGGACATTCCGGGCTGTGCAGAGCTGCCCAGGGAAGGTGGTGGCACAGGGGGTGGCAGAGCAGCGGGGCAAGGTTGGGGTGCCGGGGCAGAGCCCTGAGGTGACCCGGGCTGGAGGAATTGGGACTGGGGAGGGCTGGAGAAATGCGTTCCTTGCTGAGAACCTGCGGGCAGCATGTCCGGGGCAGTCCGAGCACTCACCGGCGCCTTTTAATCTCCTTTTCTGCCCTCCGGAGCTCCCAGCAGGAGCTGGGCACCCGCTGCGGGGGATGGGGGGGGGGGCTCTGCCCCTGCGGGGGTCACGGGCAGGAACTCGGGGTGCGGGAGACACCTCCGGAGCCGCCTGTGGCTGGCGGCCGTGCGAGCCGGGCCGGCAGCTGCTGTGCTCTGCAGCAGAGGTCACTGTGCGGCCGGGAGAGCCCCGCGATGCGGGAGGGATGCGGGATGAGGAAGGGACGTGGGATGCGGGGCCGGGAGAGCCGCAGGATGCGGGAGGGATGCGGGACTGGGAGGGCCCCGCGATGCGGGATGCAGAGGCGCATCCCTGGGATGCGGGACTGGGAGAGCTCCGGGGTGCGGGAGGGATGCGGGATGAGGAAGGGACATGGGATGCGGGGCCGGGAGAGCCGCGGGACTGGGAGGGCCCTGGGATGCGGGAGGGATGCGGGATGCAGAGCCGGGAGAGCCCTGGGATGCGGGACTGGGAGAGCTCCGGGATGCGGGATGAGGAAGGGATGTGGGATGCAGGGCCGGGAGAGCCGCAGGATGCGGGAGGGATGCGGGATGAGGAAGGGACGTGGGATGTGGGGCCGGGAGAGCCCCGCGATGCGGGAGGGATGCGGGACTGGGAGGGCCCCGGGATGCGGGATGCAGAGCCGGGAGAGCCCTGGGATGCGGGACTGGGAGAGCTCGGGGATGCGGGAGGGATGCGGGATGAGGAAGGGACGTGGGATGCGGGGCCGGGAGAGCCGCGGGACTGGGAGGGCCCCGGGATGCGGGATGCAGAGCCGGGAGAGCCCTGGGATGCGGGACTGGGAGAGCTCCGGGATGCGGGATGAGGAAGGGATGCGGGATGCGGGGCCGGGAGAGCCGCAGGATGCGGGACTGGGAGGGATGTGGGATGCGGGGCTGCCGATGATGCAGGGGACGGGTCCCTCCTGCTCCCCGCATCCCCCGCCCGCTCTCCAGAGCCGCATCCCGGCGGGAGCTGATGGGACAGAGGGAGGCGGCCTCCCTCCGCGCCGGGGGGAGCTGGAGCGAAATTCCAGCAGGGAATTAGGGACGTTCACCAGGGAGCTGGTGAGCGGCCAGGGCTGCGCTGAAGGCCCCGGGCAGGGCTGGAGCTCTGGCGTCAGCGAAGTTGATCCAAACTTCCCGAAGTTGCAAAAGTCCCCGTGGGTTTATCCCTTCCTGCCCCGAGGATGGAAAACCTCCCCGTTTTTAGGGAGCAAGGGTGAGGGGAAGGCTCTTTGGGGTATGAGGTGCTGTGAGCTGGACACGGTGCTGGAGGGGCTCAGCGTAAACAGCATCTTACAGGCACCCAAACCTTCCATTATTTGCTATTATTGGTTATTTATCTCTTTGCTGGGAAAGCACCGGAGAGGGAGATGGATAATGGAAAGGTTAAGCAGCAAATTGCTGTGCTTCTGCCTGGCCAGAGAGCACAGGGCACAGCCTTCCCAACCTGTAATACCCCCTCCTAATGGGCAAGGAAAATTATTTTGGCTTCCGCTAAAGGGCAATTTTCTGATCAGCTCTCATTTTCTCAGTAGAGAAGAGAGAACAAAAGGAGAGAAATATATATATATATATATGTATTAAAAAAAAAAAAAGGAGGAAGAAAGAAAGAAACACTTATGCTTTAATGGAAGCTCATTTTTGTAAAGTACCCTCATGGCCCCTGTGGGCCCGTGGAATTAAGCGCTGTCATTCAGAGCTGAAAGCGGAGCCATCCAGTTTGCAGACACCTGTCATAATTAAACTAATGGCTCTGAAAATGTGCCTTGATATTAAATCTATCTTCCACCGAGGAGCAGGGCTGATTAAAACCGCTGCTTGACAGTTAATGATGAACCTCTCGCTCGCTGCGCTCCGCGACTGGAACAGACCGGTTCAGCCCCCTCCCCTTGGAGAGCCCTTCCTGCATCCCCCCCTCCCACCCCACCTGGGGGCTTCTCCCCCCACCCTGCCCCACGCAGGGCAGCCCTGAGGCTCTGGGGAGTGTTGGCGTTTGCCACAGCCCTGGGAGAGGAGGCATCACCAGGAATGTGCCAGTGTGAGCCCCAGGCTCACTGCGGGCTGCTGCTGCTCTGGGGAATGCTGCCTCACACTTCTCTGCCCAGAAAAGGGGCCCAGGCTGGGCCTGGGGCAGCGCTCAGAGAGCTCCTTCCCAGGGCTGCTCCTGGGTGCTTGGTGTCGGGATGTGGATCTGCCTCGCTCCAGGATTATTGACTCCTGCTCCTTCCCCCGAGGACGTCGGAGCCAATTTCCTCTGACATCACAGCTGGTTGCCAGGGCAATGGGTTTGCTGTTCCAAAAGCAGGAGTATTACGGAACAGAGAGAGTTCTTAGGGAGCAGAGTCAGTGTTCACTTGGAAATGCATCCAGCAGCCACTTTGTCCCTCCCAGTCCTTCCCCGGGTCCAGGCCGTGTCTCCCTTTTCCTTTTCCTCTTCCTGCTGACCTCATCGAGGACAAAAGCGAGGCAAACCATGAGGGTGCAAGTCCCCCGTGCCCCACAGGGGATTGGTTTTGGCTCTCAGTGATCAGAGGTACAAAACTCCCCCGGTAAACCCCGGCCCCATCAGACACAGCGCCGGTAATGAGTGCGGCACAAACGCTGCGAAGTGCAGAGAAGCAGTAGCAAGTATTTAAATTTTTTATTCTTATTATTGTTGTTGTTGTTTGGAGGTCTCTGGATGCTTTCATTCCCCTGCTCTGCAATGGAGATAACAAACCTGCCTTGTCTGGGATTTTTAAGGGGTTTTAAGGGGCCATGAGGGTTGAATTTGGGGTATTGCCCTGGGCAGGTAACCCCTGTTTGTGAGCAGGGGATGTGCTGGAAGAGTGAGGGGCCCTTTAATCAATAAGCAGATCAAAAAATAGATGAAAATAGAGATGAAAGGGCCGGCTTGTGGGAGCTGGCTGTGCCAGGAGCAGCCCTTTCCCTGTCATTAGCTTCCTTACCCAGCCCGATGCCATCGCTGCCACAACAGCAATTACCAGGAGATTAGGCAGCATTAAGCACTCTTTAATTTGACACATTGCAATGATCTCCATTCAGCCTTTCTGCTCGAATAACTCTCCATAAATATTTTGCGAGGCTACCAAAATAAACAGAGGCTGGGCTGTTTGCACAGCTGCGATCTGGCAGGGCCCAGGGGGCAGAGCCGAGGGTGGCACCGGGGGCTGGAGGGCACTGAGTGGTCAGCTGGGTGTGAGAGAGCTTTAGGGGTTGGGAAAATACCTCTGCAAAGCAAAAGGAAAAATTATAACTGTAATATATGCCCTGCACCGATGGCAATTTAATAGGGAACATTTTTTAAACAACAACCCAATAAAGAGAGATGGGTATTTATGCAAGAAGTGGCTGCATTAGAAGAAATAATAATTACACTGGAGTTGTGTTCTCTCCCCTTTTTTTTCTTCTTTTTTTTTTGTGTGTGTACTATTAGCCTAGACATTATTCATTAAGTAATGCAATGGAAAACCACTGTTAATACAGCAATAAATCCCACAGGGCCCCATTGCTTCTGAGATAGGATCATTTGGTAATTACAGTGCATTAGAAGTTCAATATTCTTTCATTTTTTTCCCCCCTCGGCTCCTCGCCTGGGTGAGGGGTGGGCTGTGCCAGGAGGGTTCCTGGGAATGCTCCGTGTCCCTGCTCTGGGGACAGGGAAGCCGGGACAGTGACGCTCTCAGGGGCCCGAGGGCCACGGTGGGACACCGGGGATCTGAGCTGGAGTTTCCAGCCCTCTCTGCGGGCAGCATCTCCCCGCCAAGTGAGGAACAGGGCCAGGAGGGGTGGCTGGGACAGGGTAGGGAGCGCTGGTGTGCCCCACGTTGGGCGCCAGTCTGTGAGCAGCGCTGGACGGTCGGGACGGGTGGAGACGAGAGATCTCTGCAGTCAGGTCTTGGAATACGCGGTTTATTGCAAAGGGCGTGGGTGTGGGGCCCTGCTTGGAGCTTCCAACCGCAGCTCAGAGCAGGGGCTGGGAGAAATAGTGAGAGAGAGAGAGAGCGAGCTAGCGGGGGCGGGAGAGGATGCCAAGAGAGCGTCCGGACCCCCGGGCACACCTTATCAGGGGGCTTCAAAGTGGGCACGGAACAAGACTTGGGCCAGTGGGATTACAGATACCTGATGCTTCAGGGCAGGGTTACAGGTGTGGGATGAACCACACATTTTGAGGGGTGAGACAGAGCATTCCACGTGACCCTTGGAGCTGTCTGTAGGTAGAGGGCATTGTTTAATCAAAGGGGGGGATTGCCTCCAGCTGTACTATTGTTTTTCTAGTTTTTTATTAACCAAGGTTTGGTATCTCAAAGCTTGTTCTCATTTCAATCTCCTTTATAGTTTCTGTATTTTCCAAATCTTTTGCCAGGCAATCATATTTATAAGGCTTTCCTGTTTCATCTTCCCCAACAGCACAGAGCTGGGAGAGCCAGGGGCAGGGCAGGGGAGTCAGGGAGGGTTATTGGTGAGATCTGGGTAAGATAACAGCTGCTCACAGGGAATGACGGCAGAGGGCCACAGACAGAGCTGGGAGCTCAGCTCACCCGAACCCAGGAGCTCTCAGAGCAGCTGGGGAGGTGTGACATCACGGGTGATGTCATGTCACGGGTGGTGTGACATCACAGGTGGTGTCATGGGTGACATCACAGGTGATGTGATGTCACAGGTGGTGTGATGTCACGGGTGACATCATGTCCTGTGAGATCAGGCTGTGCTGTGGCTGAGCAGCCTCTGGGTTTTTCCTGAAGTGCTGTGGGAATGCACCCATGGCAAAATATCCTTTCCCCCACGCCTCCCCCCGGTGTCATTTCTCACTTTGAGGTCTCATTTTCCCCTTGCCCAGAAGGTTTCCCAGCTCCTCACACCTCCCAGCTCGCTAAATTGCGAGACTACTTCAGGCCTTGGGAGTTTCATTTTTTTCCTCTTCTCAATTGCTCAGGGCCAGTGCTTGAAATTAAACTCTCTCTCCAAGTGATGCAAATCAGATAAGAGAAGGCAAACGAGCCCCGTGTGTTCATCTGCAGAATCCTGTTCTGCTGAAACTCCTTCTGTTCCCTTCTGATCTTAGACAGATGTAAATCAAGAGGACTTATTTTAAACCAGTGTCAGCAGGAAAAAGCTCAGCAGAAATAACAGAACCCCCAGGTCCCGTGTGTTTATCACTCTTTGAGGTAAAATAAACTTTCAGTTGGAGACCCCTCCAACATTGTGCAGGCTCTGGTGCAGCTCCCAGTGACCCAGGGGCACTGGGAACTGGTCTGTGCTGCTGGGGGTGTGGTGCAGACTGGGAGGGGATGGACAGAGCATAAAAAGGCGGCTTTGGGGAGATTTCCACCCTGTGGCTTGGAGCTGAGTGGATGCATTTCACCCAGGACGTGGCAGCCTTGCCGTGGAGGGCTGGCAGTTCACCCTGCCAGGCTCTGCCAGTCCCTCCCAGCCTGGGCTCACCCCAAGGTGGGAGCCACACTGGCCCTCACTGCTGGAAGCCTTGGGCTGGCCCAGTTTGGGAAGCCCAGCTCAGACTGGCCGCAGGAAGGGAATTCAGGGAGCTCAGATCATGGAGCAAAACAGAAATCTGCAGCAAGAACCAAGCCACCACGTTGAGGAGGAGGAGGAGCAGGGGATTGGAACAGCCTGATCCTTACAGGCCCTTCCAGCCCCAACCTTCCCTGATTCTGTGCCTCGCCCACCCCACGGGTCACTCTGGCACAGGGACACCCAGGACAGCAGCCCCTGGGGATGCCCGTGGCACAGAGCTGTGGCCATGGCACTGCTTCCAGAGCAGCAGCACAAAGGAGGAGAAGAAAGGGGAAAAAAAACCACAAGTAAATAAAAAGAAGCCCATTTGCAAGTATTGTAAGGAATGCGTGTTCTCATACGTGCTGCTATTAAGTCCGTTCGTATCATATCAGCAAACATCATGTCAGCTTGGAGAGGTTCCTACTTATTTCTTTTTCCCTGTGAAATGTTTTTCAATGCCTGAGCGAATCAAAATGAATGTAAATGAGGTTTATTAAGTCAGCCCCACACGGCGCTGCATTGTCGGCGTTTGTAGGCTGTGACAGGTTAGTTATTGCAGCTTGAAGGGAATGTCACAGGCACAGCAGTCTGCAGAGGGAACTTTTTAAAAGAATAGTAATAATAATAACAACAACAACAGCTCAGGACTCTGCCTGGCTCTCTGGGAAGTCGTTCTGCAGGGAGATGGGGGCTCTGCAGGGCTCTGGGCTGGAGAGGGGCTGTGCTGTGCCCAGGTGCCAGCCTGGCTGTGCTGGGGCAGCTCAGGGCTCCAGAGCCCTTTCCTCTCCTGGTCCCACACAGCAGCGATCCCCAGGACAGCTGGAACACATCCCTTTGTGGATGTAACCCCGCTGAGCTGTCTCAGCCTTGCTGGTCTTCACCGAGCCAGGCTCGTTATTTTTAGTGAATTACTTGGGCCTTGTCTGTGCTGCAGAAAAACAACTGGTAGGGGTAGTGTTAATGTAGTTATTTATTTAGATTTAAAATAGCAGAGACGCCCATCCGAGGTTCTGGGTGCTAATTGTACAATAAATTCCCATTTATTATGCACTCAGCTTCGTTAATGCCCTCGTTTCCCTCGGAGCAGCCCCACCTCGCTGTCCTGCAGGAGCTCCCTGCTGAGCTGTGGCACCTGGGACAGGCCAGCAAACCCCGGGTACCTCTGACCAGGGGGAACTGGGCTTCAGGAGCTGCGAGGGAATGGCCAGGATCCCTCAGGGGATGCCCTCGGTGGGATCTTCCCATCTCCTGGGAGGACTCCCCCGATGTCTCCTGTCCCTGTCCCCTCCAGGGCCGTGTCCCTTTGTGCCCCTGCCCGGGGGCCTGCAGTGCTCAGCGGGTTTGGGCTGGCTCCTTCCCTTTCTGCTGAGTCCCCTCCAGCTCTCTCTGCAGGGACATCCTTTCCCTGGGAGCAGCAGGGAGGGTGGCGTGTCCCAGCCAGCCTCAGGTGGCCCCGGTGTGGCACTGCCAGCCCTCCCTCGGCTGGCCCCGGTGCTGCCAAACCCCAGCGAGATGCCAGTTCTGTCCCCAGGGGCACGGACAGCCCCAGCCCTGTCCTGGGGACACGTCCAGCAGCGCTGGCCCAAAACTGAGCCAGCACAGCTCAGAATCCACCCAGGCCAGCCCAGAGGGGACAGAGACCTCCTGGGGGTGTCCCTGACAAGGGGACACGGGGACCAGGCAGTGCCAGGGCCTCGTGGTCCATCCGGGCAGAGGGAGCTGCAGCCTGGCACAAACCTGGGCAGATTTTGCAGATTTATCCCTCCTTTAAAGCCTCTCCAAATCACTAAACCATTTCACAGGGGCGGAGGAAAACATCAATTACAATTACAGTGAAAAAGTCTTTCAAGGCAGAGCTGGGTAGAGACAATGCAATGATCCGTTTGTCGTTTTTCACCTGGTGCTTCATAATATTATGGTCTGTCTCCTCCCCACCCATCATCTCTGCCCCCATCCCAAGCTGTCTCTGAGATTTTGGTGTTTCCTGGCTGAAGGAGACAGAAATCTCTGCACACACAGTGGTGTTGGTACCGTCAGTGAGATCCAAACCAGGACACAAAACAAGATTTTTCCTCTCTGGAAAATTCATGGAGTGCTTTGCACACAGATGTGCCTCTGTCTCTGCCTCCTCATCCTGTGGTACTCAGAGAAAAAATCAAAACTGTTGCTTTTTCCTCCTGTAGTATGATGGGCAGCAGCTTGTATAAAACACAATGAAATCAATAATTGAACACAGCCTAAAAGTTGGGCAGAAGGATTCAGCGTGGCCTAAATGAAGGAAAATGACTCCAAAACTTCTATCATAAATATGTGAAATATTTTACTGCTGTGTGAGATAAATGCAGCACTTGGGTGATGCCCTTTCCAGCCCCCTTAAAAACAAGGATCTGTCCAAACCAAGCAGCCCCCAGCCTGCCCAGGCTCTGCTGCTCCAGGGACACTCGTGAATTGTCTGTGCCTGCAGCACCTCCCCGAGACCCAGGGGCAGCTGGCAGTGCTGGATTTGGGGCACAGGGACAGAAGGGCAGGGAAGAACTCAAAATTCCAGGGATGGAATTTGGGCCGGGCCTGGCACTGGCATGTGGGGCCAGCCCTGGCTCCCTGCATCCTCGGTGGCTGCAGTCCTGAGAGAGCAAATCAATTTATCTCCTAATTAGTTAATTGGAGAGGGGAGAAGTGCCCACTGGCTCTGACTGCTCTCTGCAGGGCTCTCGTGCCAGGAGAGGGGGGCTGGGGGGGCACGGAGCCGTGGGGATGGGCACAGGGGGGCTGAGGGGTCCTGGCAATGCTGGGAAATCCCTTTGCTCCGGTGGGAGCTGGGGGCTCGGGGAGGACAGGCTGGGCAGCGAGGGCCCAGCGCTCGCAGTGGGAATTTGGGGAGCCCTGGTGAGAAGGAGACTGGGAACGGGCAGGGGCCGTGCTTGGGAGCAGATGAATGTGTTTGGGAGCGGCTGTGCCCCCACAGAGCCCTGGGCTGTCGGGGGCCCTGTCCTGCTGGGTGACCCGAGTGGGACCTCCCTGGCCACCCCCAGAGCCCCATCAGGCAGCTCCCGGGATGAAGGACTCCTCTTCCTCTCCTTGCCCAAGGCAGAGCGGGGAGGAAGGGGCTCCCAGCAGTCAGTCTGGGCTTTGTGCCCGGAGGAGGCACATCCCAGCCCCGGGGGAGCAGGGCTGGCAGAGCAGCCAGGGTGCCAGGGCAAAGGTGGGGCTGGATTTTCCAGCCTTGTGCTTTTGCCTTCAAATCCCGGCCAGCTGCCACATTAACTGGCGTGACTTCTTGTCTGTAGCAGCACATAATGCAGCTCGAATGATGTAACTCACTGTGATGCCAGAATTTATAGGAGAAGACACTGCTTGCCGAGGTCAGGCTGGTATCTGATTTAAGCTGGCAGCAGGAGCAGCAGTGTTTCTGCAAACCTACACCAGGGCTCTCCAGCAAATCACATTACTCTGAAAGACTTTGGCGGGCCCCTCATGCAGACAGCTCTTCAAAGCCGGGGACATCAATTAGGCTGGAGTGCATCAAACCCACGCAGGGCGCTCCGGGAGCCGGCTCGCGCTAACTCCAAAAGCACTTCCAATCAGAGATCGTTTTTTGGGTGGCTTTTTTTTTTTTTTTTTCTTTTTAAATGAGCAGAAGGATTCTAGATAAACTCGATAAGGGCTGGAATCAAAACAGGATCCTAGAGCCAAAAGTGGAGTGACAGCTACTCGGGGTAGTGAAATCGCTGACAGCTCCTGAGCAGACAGAGAGGAGCACGATCAAACGCGCGGGGCTGTCACCTCCATCCCATCCCCGCCACACAGACACGTCCCAGCGAGGGAGCAGTGCCAGGCGCTGGGACAGAGAGCCCGAGGAGCAGCCCTGAGGGGTGTGGAGCTCAGGGTGTGGGGCTGGGGGGCCCAGGATTGTCTGAGGCACCGAGGAGCCGAGCCGGGTTGGTTCTGCTGCTGCAGAAGCGCTCCCGAGGTGACACAGACACAGAGGCAAGCCAAAAGAGCCTCGCTGTGGAGGAAAAGATCAAAAAGGCCCCTGAGCAGAGAGCAGTTCTTGACCAACGCGTGGGAAATGAGGCAGTGAATGAGTAAAAGCCCCGAGCTCAGAGCTGGATGTGGCCCTGTCATTCTGGTTTAGCTCTGGTTACTCGGTGTATTGGTGGTACCTGTGGTTTTCTTGGGAGCTGAACACTTCAAACACTTCAAAAATCAGGTTGCAGGTTGGACAGGGCTTGGAGCAGCCTGGGCTAGTGGAGGGTAACCCTGTCCTTGGGAGGGAGTGGAATGGGCTGAGCTTTAATGCCCCTCCCAACCCAAACCATCTGTGACTCCATGATTCTCCTTCCCAAGGCAAGCAGAAATTCAGGAATGCGATGGACAGCAGCGTTTCAGCTCCTCTGGTTTTCCAAGACCTGGTGCAGTGCTGGGGTTTGAGCTCCAGTCGGTCTCTGGGATCAGCTCTGGAGAGAATCCAGAATTCCTGTGCTGCACCTGAAGCTCCGTTTGCACCTTTGAATGAAGTGCAGGTTTTTAAGCAGTGGTTAAGGTCTCACCAAACAGCTCGAAAGGATCATTTAGAGCAATAATGCGCTGGGACATGAAATAAAGTCGCTGGTGGTGACATCAGTAATGCACAGAATAATAAAAGCTGTGCTGCTGCTGGGAGCCCGTGGTCAGCTTGCACGTGCCAGCGGGGCAGGAAGGAGCGAGAAACCTGGGGAAGGTTTTCCAATCACTCCAGCCACCACCTCTAATTCTTTTCCTAAAGTATAAAATCATTCTTCCCTGATCTCACTTGTGGTCAGGGCTGGCTACGGGCCCATCACTCACGGCGGTGATTTGGTTCAGCAGGTGTTGCTGGGGCCATCGCTCATTCCGGGCTAATCTGCTGGCGGCTGTCAGGGGTTATGGAGTATTTATTGAGTTTGTGTCAGCTCCAGATGACCAATAGCCAGCAGCCGCTGGATGCCCATTGACACTGATGATATTGCTGAATTAAACTAGGTGATGTATACAGAACTTGCTTAGAGCTAGTAATGAAGCTGGGAACCATTTGAAACACAATACAGGGCCCCCAGCGCTCCGGGCTTTGCTCTCTACCTTTTAAATAAAAAATTATTATTATTTTCTTTGGACGCCAAAGGAGAAGCCATGAATCGAGCTCCCCTGAAATATTTAGAGAGAAAAATAGAGTAACCCAATGGAAATGAAAATCATCTTTATATTCTGCAGATTTACTGCCTGCTAGTTGGGCAGTGACTGAGGAATTTCTCAGCTGCTTTTTAGAAAAGGCATCATGGGGGAAGGAGAAGCAGGGAGGATGATGAACTGGTTATTGATTCTGCTTCAAGGATCCTTTAAAAGGTTTTGCTGAGCACCTTCAAATCTCATTGACGTGGGCTGAGCGCAGGCCAGGGTCTGGCTGTGTCAGCTGGGCTGCAGGCTGGGAGCTGCACCCCTGTCCCTGCGGTCCCCAGCGGGGCTGGGAGCAGTCGGGGGCACCGAGTGCTCCCAGCAGCTCGCCCTGGGTGTGGCTGGGAGGGGAAAGTCCCCCCAAAAGGCCGGGTGGGCCAGGCAGGACAAGTCTCCCTCTAGCAGGAGGCAGAGGCTGGGCTGAGGATCAGGAGCAGGATGGGGTTTGGGATGGCCCCAAGGCCCCGGCAGAGCAGGGCTGGAGGATGTCCCTGAACACCCCTGAGCAGCCCCAGCCTCCCCCGAGCCTCCCCCTTGCCACGGGGATGGAGCCAGGCTCGGGTTGGTGATCAGAGCAGGCTGCTGCTGAGTTCTCCTGCTCAGAGCACCAAGGTTAATTTGGGGATGGGGTCAGCCTGCGTGGGGCTGGTTCTGCTCAGAGCACCAAGGTTAATTTGGGGATGGGGTCAGCCTGCGTGGGGCTGGCTCTGCTCAGAGCACCAAGGTTAATTTGGGGATGGGGTCAGCCTGCGTGGGGCTGGCTCTGCTCAGAGCACCAAGGTTAATTTGGGGATGGGGTCAGCCTGCATGGGGCTGGCTCTGCTCAGAGCACCAAGGTTAATTTGGGGATGGGGTCAGCCTGCGTGGGGCTGGCTCTGCTCAGAGCACCAGGGTTCATTTGGGGGGCTGTGTGGGGCTGGTTCTGCTCAGAGCACCAGGGTTCATTTGGGGGGCTGTGTGGGGCTGGTTCTGCTCAGGGAATCAGAGTTAATTTGGGGATGGGGTCAGCCTGCATGGGGCTGGTTCTGCTCAGAGCACCAAGGTTAATTTGGGGGGCTGTGTGGGGCTGGTTCTGCTCAGAGAATCAGAGTTAATTTGGGGATGGGGTCAGCCTGCGTGGGGCTGGTTCTGCTCAGGGCTGGCTCTGCTCAGAACACCAGGGTTAATCTGGGGGGCACTCAGCCTGCGTGGGGCTGGCAGAGCTGCTGGCTGGCCCCATGCTGGAGCAGGAGCAGTCAGAGCTGTGACCTTGGCAGGGCCGGGGCAGACTGCAGCCGTGATGGAGTGCCGGGAGGAGGCTCTGGAGCTGCCGTGTGTGAATACCTGTTTACATGTGGGATAATGGATGGGCAGCCGCTGCCTGCAGGCTGTAACTCACTCCGGGGATGCTGGGACCGGGTGACACCATAAACCAGGCAGCAGAGAGCAGGAGCAGCTCGGCCCCGCCGGGATTTACAGCCGGGGCTCGCTCCCTGGCCGCCTCATCTCTTGGCTTTTATTGCACACGCTGCACGGGGAAATTATTATTGTAAAAATTTGTTTAAAGGAGCTCGGTAAACTCTCTTTGATCTGACAATTTCACCTGAAAATCTTCCTGTTCCTGTGGCTGGAGGAGAGGGTGTTTGGCACATAAATCATCAGTAGGCTCAACTGCATCCAAGTGCATGCTGTGATCGTGGGAGAGAGTTCTCACTTTGATTTTACCTCGGGATATGGACCCCAGGGTGGGGAGAAGCAGGGGACAGAGCTGAGTAACCTCAGCGTGGGTGGCCTGTGTCCCACGGAGCCCAGCAGGGCCGTGGGGACCCTGTGAGACCCGGTCTGGGCTCGCGTTTGCCCGACTCCCAGAGCCAGGCCAGGGCAGAGAGGGGCTCCAGGCTCTCCCTTCAGCACCCAACCCTGCACAGGCAGGCCCTGAGCCCCCCAGAACCGGGCTGGTGCTGCTGACTCCAGTGCCAAGGGGGGCTGGCAGGGCTGGGGAGAGAGCAGAACAGGTCACCTCGTTCTTCTGGCAGGAGAATGGGTGCTGATGACTGCTCGGAGCTGCTGCTCCTCCTGATGAATAATCTTCCTGCAATCTCTTCTGAAAAGCCTGGCTCAGGATTAGGGCTGAAAGCTCGATTTGATTAAAAGAGTCAGGAGCAAATTAGGAGCCACTCGGTGCTTAGTCTTGCCACTTCTTATAACAGGGCCCCAGATGAAAATATTTCAGTGCTATTTGCTCTTCTTTAGTGTCTCTCTCCCAGGGGCTGCCAGGAGCTCTCCCAGCCCATCTCCCCGAGCTCGGCCTGCCCAGGTGGGCACAGGGACCCGGGCTCAGCCACTCTGTGCCTCAGCCTGGCCCCGTGACCTTGGCTGGGCTCTGCCTCTCTGCTGGCTGTGCTAAACAGGAGATAATATTTCTCTATTTCCTGCAGTGTAATGTGAAAATAAATCAGGTGAGAGCGGTGGCTGCTGGAGGAGTCTGGGAGCCAATGCCCTCCCGAGGTTCAGCTCTAGACCTGGGGCAGATTCTCAGGAGTTTTTTGCAGATAAAAAGCCAGTGCCTGCCTCCCACCCTACGATTTGCCATTCCTTGGCACGCAGAGCTGCAGATCCTGATGCCCTGAGCGTGTTCCCCTTGCTGGAAAGCAGGAGGGGACTCCTCCCCTTGCTGACTAATTGTCCAAAGCCACCTCACACAGGGATGATCCACAAGCTGCACCTCTCCATGTCCGCGTGGCAAGGAAGGCAAAAAGCACTTTGGAAAGATCAATCACGCAAACTCATCGCGAAAGGCAGTGGCACCCAGGTCCCTGCCCCTCCTGGCTGAGGAAATGATGGTGCTCAGAGATTAAGGCTTGAGAGGAGCTGTGCTGTGTCTCCGTGGCGTTTTGATCCTAAGATAGATCACCCGGAGAGCACTCCCTGCTCCCTGCTTGTGCTGAGCGGAGATAATGGCCTTTGGAGTCACCTCCACGTAATGATGCAGCCACCAAATAAATGATCCTTCCTCCCTGGCCAGCAGCAGAGCAGGGAAGGGGGTTTGGGCACCCTCATGGCTGGGAGGGGGAGAGAGGCTGGGGCTTGTGCCCTGCTCTCTTGGGACTGCCTTAAAAAGAGACAAAAAAAAAAAAAAAAAAGTTCCTAAGCAGCTGAAAAAAAACATTAAATGCTCCATATACTCTCTATAAACAAGCAGTTGGAGAAATCCGGGCTGGAAAACACTTGGTGGAATAAGGTCAAGCTCCTCATATGAATCAAATTAGTGGCCGCTCAAGGAGCAGCACACATTAGGCTGAGGGGACCAGGGAAATGCTGCATTTTCAAGGTTATGCTTTTGTTTCCTGCTGGGGCTGCCCCCTGCCAGGGGACCTTGGCCACTCCGAGTCACTTTGAGGCTGTTTGCTGTCCCCTTTCCAGCGCCTCCAAAGGTGATAGAGAGGATCTCAAAGTGCTGTGGGAAAAGGGAGATCGTGTTATGGACGAGTGTCAGCTCCCCCAGGCACCTTCCTGCTGTGGGAATGACCCTTGGAAAGAGCAAGGAAATGGTGGGAGAGACTTCAGCCCTGAAGGAAGTGACAGACAGAGCTGCAGGGGGAGATTTCCTGCAGTGGCTCCGTGGCTGTGGGGTCAGAGCGTGGCACGGGAGCCTGCAGGGCGGCAATGGGGACCCAGGACAGTCCCAGCACCCACCGAGGGACTGGGCTGAGGCTTGGGGGGCGCCTGGGCTGCCAGCAGGGATTGGGGTGTTGGGCCCCAGCATGGGGACAGCTCCCTGTGCCACCCCAGCCCCAGCCTGGCCGTGCTCCAGGATCTGGGGATCAGGGCATTGAGGGATCAGGGGATTGGAAATTGGGGGATCAGGGGATTGGAAATCAGGAGTCAGGGGATTGGGGGATCAGGGCATTGAGGGATCAGGGGATTGGAAATTGGGGGATCAGGGAATATGGGGATTAGGGGATTGGAAATCAGGAATCAGGGGACTGGGGGATCAGGGGATCAGAGATCAGGGGATTGGAAATTGGGGGATCAGGGAATATGGGGATTGGGGGATTGGAAATCAGGAATCAGGGAATTGGGGGATCAGAGATCAGGGAATATGGGGATCAGGGGATTGGAAATCAGGAATCAGGGGATTGGGGGATCAGGGTATCAGAGATCAGGGGATTGGAAATTGGGGGATCAGGGGTTATGGGGATCAGGGGATTGGAAATCAGGAATCAGGGGATTGAGGGATCAGGGGATCAGGGAATATGGGGATCGGGGGATCAGGGGATCAGAGATCAGGGGACTGGAAATTGGGGGATCAGGGGTTATGGGGATCAGGGATCCACTCCCCTGCCCTGCAGCCGTGCTCTGGAGCTGTCTCAGGCAGCGTGTCACACAGCCGGGCTGTCGCTGGCGTCCCTCCCTGCCTGGCTGCGTGCAGGAGGGCCTGGTGTGGTTTCCTGCAGGAGAAGGAGATGGAGCGTTGCTCTGGATGCAGGGAGAGTTCCTGAGACTGAAGTGTTCAATTTTACTCCAGCGAGCATCCAGTATAATCCATTGAAAGGGCACTGTCCTTCAGGCCTTTCAGCTGGGCTGACAGCTGCCCACTGATTAATTGACAGGTTAAAAAGATTGATTCCACATGTCAGAGCTGTAACCCTGCCAGAACAATGCTGCTGTCAATTGGGCTGTAAAACAGACGCTTACATTAACGGCCCTGACAGCAGCAGCGCACCAACACATGCACCTGCCTTTATGGAGAGCCTGAGCACGCAGCCGGGCGCGGATTAATCATCCTGAGAGCAGAGCTGGAGCATCAAATAAATGTTTCTGCAGTGCACGAGCGCTGCGGCGCTGCCTGGGCGCCGGCTCCTGCTCACACGGTGCCACGGGGACCTGGCCGTGGGGGCTGCCCTGGTGTCCCACGCCTTGGCCACGTGTGCCCCTCTCCACCCTTCTGCAGCTCTGTGCCAGGGGCTGCACGGGCCACAGCCGTGCTCGGCCTCCTGCGGGCACCTGTGGAGCCCTGTCCCCTCCCAGGTGCCGCTCACCTGCGGAGATTTGGGCACAGGGTCGCCAAAGCCCCCCCGGGCCGGCCCAGCCGGGGGCTGGGAGCGTGTTCTGGCGCTAGAACAGGAGTGGGACGTGCCCAGAGCTCCGTGTGGGCACGGGGCAGCAGTCACTCCTCCTTTCCTCTCTCGCTGGCTTCCCCCATCAGCAGATGGAAGTGCAGCACGCCTCAGTCACCCTTCATGTTCCTGCTGTCCTTCGAGGCTGGCCCATGGCACCGGGAGGGACCTGAGGGGAGCTGGGCACGGCTGCAGCCGGGGCCGGTGGTTTCCAGCCTGGAGCATCTCCGGGTGGAAAGTGCTGACACCGCCCCAGCTCCCCACCCAGCGTGCTGAGGAATGAAAAAACCCTCTGCAATCTGGAGAGATAAGGAGAGGTTGAGTCACGAGTGAGCTGGGCTCTGCCAGAAGACGTTTCAAAGCTTTTATGGCGAGATTCAATACAGATATACAGAGATCAATTATCTTAAAAGCAGCAAGGAGGTTCAGCAAATATTTCCAGCTTTAAACAGGTTTATTTCCATCTGCACTTATCTGTGCTATTTAAACTCCATTGCTTGCAGTTAATCTTTTGTAATGCAGCATAAGAGGGCTTATTTACTTTCTAATGACATCAATTGGCCATAAATATTAGACATCTAAGGTTCGCTGGAGCTATAGGGACAGTTTTCCATTCCTACTTGACATTTGACTATTTGCAGTGCTTCCTTTCTGTTTGTTCTTGTGTGACTCACTTATCGGCTGTCATAGGCCCGCTTCGATTTATTTAAATGGAATGAATAAGTACATTAGGCAGAGCTGTCAGGAGGGGAGAGAATGGGAGCTCACGGGGATGAGTGATAAGTCAACAAGCTGCAAGGGAGATTCTCAGCAGAGCCGCACAAATCAAAGTGCTAAATGGGAGGAACAAAGACAGCGCCGTGGCAGGTTCTGGGATGAGCAGAGCTGCAGTGTCAGGGCCAGCAGGAGCCACCACAATCTGTGGGACATGGTGGCAATTCTGGGATGAGAATTCCAGAGCCACCAGGAGCCACCACAATCTGTGGGACACGGCGACAGTTCTGGGATGAGAATTCCAGAGCCACCAGGAGCCACCATAACCTGTGGGACACAGTGGCAGTTCTGGGATGAGCAGAGCTGCAGGTGCCAGGGCCAGCAGGAGCCACCTGTGGGACATGGTGGCAATTCTGGGATGAGAATTCCAGAGCCACCAGGAGCCACCATAATCTGTGGGACACGGTGGCAATTCTGGGATGAGAATTCCAGGGCCAACAGGAGCCACCATAATCTGTGGGACATGGTGGCAATTCTGGGATGAGAATTCCAGGGCCAGCAGGAACCACCACAATCTGTGGGACACGGTGACAGTTCTGGGATGAGAATTCCAGGGCCAGCAGGAACCACCATAACCTGTGGGACACGGTGGCAGTTCTGGGATGAGAATTCCAGGGCCAGCAGGAACCACCACAATCTGTGGGACACGGTGACAGTTCTGGGATGAGAATTCCAGGGCCAGCAGGAACCACCATAAGCTGTGGGACACAGTGGCAATTCTGGGATGAGAATTCCAGGGCCAGCAGGAACCACCATAAGCTGTGGGACACGGTGGCAGTTCTGGGATGAGAATTCCAGGGCCACCAGGAGCCACCATAACCTGTGGGACACAGTGGCAATTCTGGGATGAGAATTCCAGGGCCAGCAGGAGCCACCATAATCTGTGGGACATGGTGGCAGTTCTGGGATGAGAATTCCAGGGCCAGCAGGAACCACCATAACCTGTGGGACATGGTGGAAGTTCTGGGATGAGCAGAGCTGCCAACAGGAGCCACCATAACCTGTGGGACACGGCGAGACGCCGGCTCCTCGCAGCACATCCCGGCAGCCACAGCCTGTGGCACTCAGCAGCACCGAGAGCTGGGAGAGTTATTAGAGGATCAAAGGCTCCAGACTATTATCTGCCACTAAGGTGGGAGTTGTGCAAACACCCAGATAGCTCCGGACTTGGGAAGATGGTTCTTCTTTTTCATTTCCTTCCTTGCGTAGTACTTAGCCCGACTCATTAATTGTGAGAGCTCGTATCACAGCCCTGCTGGAAGTGTTTGCCTCGAGTGTCAACCCCCTTTTTCGGAGGGCTCTGGGACAGGCAGGTGCTGGTGCTGCAGCAGGACACGGGGGGACACCGTGGGCATCCTGTTCCTCCAGCACGCCGTGCCTCATTTCATCACAGCACTTCCAAACTCCTGCGCTCCTTTTATCCGGCCTTGCAGCTGGGTTCTGTACAGCTTCAGAGGAGCTGGGCTGTCCCAGTGTGAGAGGGATTCTCGCTCCAGATCCTGGGAGCTTCGCTGAGCCTGGGCAGGGGGGCCCTGGGCAAGGGGCTGTGCCCCGGGGTCCCCCACCCAGCCTGGGCTGAGCCAGGATGCCCAAACCCAGGTGAGCCCCTGTGCCAGGCTCCAGGGATCTGACCCCACACCAGGGAAGGGCTGGGACAGCCCCGCTCCTGCCCTTGCTTCAGTGTTCCTCCCCTCCAGCAACGTGCTTTTGGTTTTCACTCCTAATCTTTGAACCCCCAAAAAACCTTTAATTGGCTGCACACAGTAAATCAGAGCTGACAGTAGTTGAATAGCAGCTGATTAAAATCATTTGTTTTCAAACTCAGCCAGCTGCACACTCCTGCCTACATGACTTTTGTGGCATTCCCTGCATTTCTCTCCCTCTCTCTTCCTTTCTTTTAAAAGAGTTGCATCGCATTTTTCTAATTCTTTGAAAATGAGATCCTCTTCTCAGCCCTCTTCCCTTCCCCACACAGCACCAGTCTCCATTTTACAAGCCCAGCCTCGTTTATCTCCAGGACCACTCGTGAGATTCCTGCTCCATTCGCAGTGCCCAGGCCACATCTGGTTTGGGTTTGTTTGTGTTTGGTTGGTTTTTTTTGTTTTTTTTTTTTTTTCCCAAAAGAAACACAAGGAGGGAGAGAAAAGCGTTTCAACTGCTGGTTGCCCACTGCCTGCCTTGCACTCCTGGCCAAAGCAGGCCTCGAAAGAGCTGAGAATTGTTTAAAAGTGCTGCAAGGAAGCCATGGCAGGTGAGCAGGACTGGGATGCTTCACCTGAGGGTCTGGCCCAGGTGGCAACCCCTGGGTGATGCTGTGAGCCCCGGGGGGCTCAGAGGAGGAAAAGCTCAGGGCCAGGCTTGGGGAGGCGCCTCGGTGACGCTGTGGGGACACCTCAGCTGGCCCCAGAGCCCTGGGGGCCGGGGTCTCTCTCCCTCCCAGCACAGGCTGGGTGCTGTGGCTGCAGCGTGCTCTGCTCCTGCGTTCGGCCACCAGCCATCCCTGAAAAATGTGTCCTGGCTGCGAGTGCCATTCCCCAGTCTCAGGCATCTGCAGCCATATGCATCAAATTAAAAGCAAACGCGGAATATAAATCTCCTTGCCATTCCTGGGGAAGGTTTCGCATGACAGCCACATTCCTGTGACACTTTCCATCTTCTCTTTTACCACACGGACCAACAGCTGTTTCCAAAACAAACCCTGAGTGATGAACAGACAAAATCTTGACTATTTGGACAAGCCCGGTGTTGCAAGCGGGGTCGTGCGTGAGTGGTTGGGGATTCTGCAGGGCTGGGGCCTCTCCAGGCCTCTGCCAGCATTCCCTGCCCATTTTCCTCTTTTTCTCCACAAAAACATGCCGTGGAGCCGTGCAGGGGATGGTTCTGGAGGGGTGGCTTGTCTTACACAATAGGCCTGAGTGTACCTTAAACTTCTCCAGGCTCAGAGAGAGGAATTCGGGTCACTGCTTGATGAAGACTTCTGAAGGTTCTTTATTGCTGTTGTCATTTCTGCTGTGCTGGGAGCTGGCGAGCCCTGGGCCGTGGGAATTGGGAAGCGCACACCAAAGGAGCCGCCCAGGCCTTGATGAGTCTGCACTCCTAAATCACCCAGGCCCATCTGGAAGGAGACTTTATCCCGATGGATCTGGGTTTGGCAGCCCTGCCAGCAGTGTGTGTGCATCCCTCTCTGCTGCTGGGAATTGTCCTGCTCCATGGGCATCATCCCACGAGGCTCTTCCCACGACTCCCTGCAGCAGGATTTGCTCCCCGTGCCCAGGTACAGCCCCAGAACTCCCACGTCCACCTTTCCCCGCAGTGATTTCTGCTCTGGGAGGATGTTTACCTTCCCCAGCCGCCTCTTCCTTACGTTTAAACAGAAATGTTTCCTTTTCTAAACAGTTTACATTCCTGGTTCCAGAGGTAGCCCGCTTGCCAAAGCCACCAGTATTTGTCTCACTTTAAATGCATTTATATGCTAATGCAGGCAGGCTCTCCAGCTCGCACACAGCCGTAGAGAAATTAGTCCTTTCTTGCTGGATTTACAAACTACAGCCATCAAACATCCTCTGGATTTATCTGCGTTAATCAAAGCCTCTCTTCCTCCCCGTGCAGGTGTGATGCGGCCGTTCCTGGTGATAAACCAGGCCCACAGCCCTGGATTATCTGTCCGGGCTTGACAAATCGGTGCCACGTTTGGAGGAGGAGGAGGAGAGGGGAGGAAGGAAATGTAATTTCAAGGATACAGTTCTGCGTGTGGCTGGGCAGCATTTCTCCCTGTTTTATTGCCTTTGGGATCATCTTACAGCCTTCTGCAGCCCCGGAGCGCTCCAGGCATTACCTGATTACAATCTGCAGAGGTATGGAGTGCTTCCCCAAGGTCAGGCAGCCTCTCCCGGCGTGGAATCGCTGCGATTCCCAGCGCCTTTCCAGCGGGACACACTCGTCCCCTTCTGCAGGGGGAGCCAGGGGATGCTCCCACCTCTCTGCAGAGGGCACGGGGAGCAGAGTGCTGCTCCTGCAGGGAGCTCCCTGGGACCCCCCACTCAATCCTTCCGTGGATTCAGGATTTATCTCAGGTGCCTGTTGCCCGTTTTGTTCTCTTCTGCCCCCGTTCTCACACCTTTTACAGCTCCACACAATTCCCAGTTCCTCACCGCTGTCAGGAGAGCTGGAAAAGCCCCCCCAGGCCTGCGCCGTGTTAGACAGTGCTTAAAGACAGCAATGAAACTGGATGGAAAGGATGTACCTGGAATGGTTTTCTGTGGAAAACTGGAAAATCAACAGCGAAAAAAAAAGGTTTCGCTTTACCATCTAGGTTCTGTTTAGCTTTTTGTCTAAAACTATGACAACATTTTGCTTATAAAATCCCCAGATCTTTCATTTTGACTCCACTGTTCTGTATTAAGGTCATGATGTAATTGATACCCAAGGAGAGGATTCATTGTTGAGTTATAACACAGTAACAGACACTGGTTTTCTGTCTAGATTTGGGACAAAACCTCAGAACTTCTCATACAATGGAAACTCCATTTTCCATCCAGCTGTAACAGTAACCCCAATGCAGCGAGATTAATCTGGAGAGGAGGATAGAAAACATCCAATCACTCACGCATAAGATTTAAGGAGCAATGTCATCCCCAAACCACCTTTCTTCCTTTCAAGTTTTCAAGCAGGAAAACTGACACTGGAAGGGAGAAAATTTAGACTTGGAGCAGACGAGTTGGACAACTTGCCAAATCATCCAGGGCCCACTCAAGTTCAGCCTTATTCTTCTGGAAAATAATGATGGAAAATTCATTTGAGTATCGTGTGCAGCTTCGCTGGGGTGGAGGAGGGAAGGGGCAAATTTAATTCCAAAGTGCCCTCAAACGGATGCAGAATGTAAACTTTCGCTGCATTTCTGTCAGACTTAATGGATTTCACTTATGGGAACTATAATAAACAGCTCATTACAGAGTCAGCTGCGGGAGCGTTGGGAGCCCAATAGAGCCATTTGTTTTCCAAGGCAGATTTAGTCTAAAGGGGGTGGACAGAATAATCCAGTGTTTGAAGAGTCGGTATCAAAGCTTGAGGGACTGGCAGGGTGGGATTTGGGGTCTCCAGCAAAGGCTGCTGTAGGACACGGTGTGCAGGAGTCCAGAGCCCAGGTGGCTGCAGCTCCAGGGGGGTGCTGGACACGGGGCAGGCAGTTCTCACACAGCAGACTTCCAAAAAAGTTGTTGTCATTAAAAATCCCAGCTCCCGGAGTCCTGCTACTGCCTCAAACCTGACCTCTTTCCTCGGCGTGTGAGGAACTTTCCATCCTTCACGCTCACAGGGAAATTGCGAGTCCCAAAAGCCAAAGAAAGCAAGGACAGAGAGACAGACACTTCTTGTTTCCCGGGGTTTGAGGCACTGCCCAGTTTGGGGGAAGCAGGGTGGCTCCTGGGGAGGGGAGACGGCTTTGGCCTCCTTGCTTGCCATGCCTGCTGCTGCCAGGAAAGTTCAGGTGCTCTAAAATCAGGGGTAGAAAAGCAGGTGGGCACCTTCCCTAACCCTCGTGGACCAGCTGAGGCACTGCCCCACCGTGGCAGGGCAATGTCCCCATCCCAGGACAGCAGAGCCACCACGGCAGCTCCGAGGAACCTCGCGAAAGACTGAATTTATAACTCGATGAACATCTGCGGAGCCGAGGGTTGGGATCCGAGCGCGCCCTCCGGAGCGGCTCCGCCTTCCCTGCCGCACATCTGGCGGGGGGCGGGAGGGGAGCAGAGCCGTAAATCTGCTCCTCCGCCCCCGCACGGAGCGCCGAGCCCTGCCCGGGCCGGAGGGAGCCAGGGGACAGCGGTTTCAAACAGTGAGAATGTCAAACTGCTCAGCACGCCATAAATCACAGCCAGCATCTTCCCTTTCATGTCCCCGCGGCCGGGGACTCGCGGACACCCCTTAAGCACTTCCATACCCGCGGAGATGCTCCGCTGGCCGGGGCCCTGCGCCGGGGAGCTCCGGCTCTGCGGAGCAGCGGATAAAGCACTGCTGCTGGGGGAGAGAGGGGCTGGCAGCGGGAAGGGGCTCGGCTTCTGCTGTCCTTGGGCCCATTCGTGCCACGTGCACGTCACCCCTGTGGCCTCTGGCTCCTTCCCGCAGGCACGGACAAAGCCATGGCTCAGCACAAGCAGGCACCAGCGTGTGCACACACCTGCGCTGAGAGCCTTGTTTGTCCTCCAAGGCGGGGAGAAAACCACGCTGCTTGGAGGAGCAGAGCTGTGGAGCTGTAGAGGATCCCTGGCAGCGTCCAAGGCCAGGCTGGACAGGGCTTGGAGCAACCTGGGATAGAGAAAGGTGTCCCTGCCATGGGCACTGCATGAGCTGTAAGGTCCCTCCCAGCCCAGAGCAGTCTGTGATTGACACCCGGGCCATAGTGTGTGGTTGCCGGGCTTAAATACAAAATTCAGTGTTTTATTTTCGTCCTTGTTGGTATTTCGGATTTGGACAAATGGAGAGAAAACTCCGCCCTCCATTTCGCTGAAAGAAGAGACAATTCTTGTGTCAGATCTGAGGTTTTGCCCACTCTCATTTGATGCTGGCCTCCAGCTCTTCTGGTCGGTTTTTAGCAACATGTAGAGATGGTAAAATACATGTTGGGAGAGGTACAGAGGATTGTTTCTTCAATTTTTCCTGTTAATAGTGCCAAGAAAAATAAAAATCCCCATAAATTCAGTCTAGAAACAATCCTGGTTAATAACCCTGCAATAAACCCCAAGACTTGTACGTGCCATTGCAGTTGTTGTTGTTGTTGTGGACACTTTGAAATCTCTGTTTTCCTTGCTGGAAAAATGATCTCCACTGTGTGATGACCCTAAAAATTTAGCAGTTCTAGGAGATGACAGAAGAATTGAGAGCTCGGGGGAAAATAATTGCTGCAGTAAGACCAGATTAGCTGGTTTTGAGTTTTATTCCTGAAGATGCTGTTGATGTTTGACCAGTTTTTTTTGAGGTCAGCCTCGTAACTTCTCATCCCGTAATTATTCTAACATTTGTGAAACCAGTGAGTGTTATTAATCAGAGCTAACGAGGCAGTGGAACAGATACAGGTCACAGCGTGGTTCAGCCTTTCCATGGGTGTTTCTGTGGCCATGTGCTGGTGGAGTCACTTTTGAGTGTTGAAGAGGAGAAATAAACCAAACTCCACCGAGGAACCTCCACTCCTCTGAGGGGAGCAGATCCCTGGGGTGCCCTGGAGCAGAGGGGAAGCAGCACGCAGCCCCGGGAAGAGCTGCAGGAGCTTTTCTCTGTCTGTGGTGGTTCTGTGCCGATCTGGAGCCGTGCCTGAGGCTGCATCACTTTCACAGCATTCCCTCCTTTCCAGAAGTACTTTGAGGAACGATGCTCTGCTCTGCTCTGCTCTGCTGCGAGACTCAAAGCCATTTTAAATATTAATTAAGTCTCTCAGCTCTGGTCCACAATAGCTGGTTACTATTTGAGTTAAAGAGCTAAAAACGCAGCTCTGTTGACAGCAGCAGCGTGGGAAATCGGAGCCCGGGGCAGGAGCAGCGATCGCGGGATGCGCCCGGAGCAGGAGAGCTCCGGGGCACCGCGGCTCCTCGCACCCTCCAGCCCCGAGCTCCATCCCCAGGGTTTCCCGTGGTGCGGGATATTCCCTCAGATGAGGTTTCCGAGCTCCTGCTCGCAGTTCCTGCCGAGCGAGAGTTCCCGTCGCGGCCGGGCCGGGCGCGTCCCGCCCCGCATCCCGCGGGATGCTCGGCGCAGCCGGGGCCGGCAGCGCTGGAGCAGCGGCTCCCGGCGAGCCGCGAGCTGAGCCCGCTAGTGGCAGCACAAAGGAAGGAGCCGAGAGCGAGAGGAAGGCAGGGCTGCGAGCTCCGAGCTCCTCCTCGCCGGCAGCAGCGCCCAGCTGGCTGCGTGTGAGCCGAGGCTGATGTTCGAGGGCTCTCTCGGGCGGAATATATTTCCCTTCTTTGTAGCTGGCTGTAACTCACCTCCCTGCAAAGCTCTCTGCCAATACAGCGTTTGCTGATGTATAGCTACAGCCATTTTCCCTGTTTCCCTTACTCTGTCTCCGTATAGAATAATATGCGATTAATTGATTTTCTGTCGCTCTTTTAGTACGGAAAATTAATTTTGGAGCAACCTTGTTTTCTCAGGGTATGAATTCTCTACATGCAGAGTAATTCCACTCCTACATTATTCATGAGAGAAAATAGTGATGGAGTGTGTAACTGAGGCAGCCCCAAGGCCACAAACTGATAGTCTGCGTTACTGATACAACAATATTCCACTGATGCTTCTAAATAATTCACGGCTACAACTCAATTTGGCACCAGGCGCACGGCTCGGGATGTGACTGGTGCAGAGGGGAGCGGAGGCACCTTGGCAGGACACTCGGCTCCCCAGGGAGAGCCCAGGGCCACCAGGGCTCATGGGCACCGGCCCCGAGGGAGCCGGCACTGCTGTGCTCCTCAGGGATGTGCCCGGAGCACTCCCTGGGCCACGCTGAGCGACTCCTGCAGGCCCTGCCGGGGGCTGTTACAGCATTTCCGTGTGCATGAAAGGGTTAACGGCGGCTGAGGGGCTGTGGGGGGCAGAGGCTGAGCATCACCCACCAGCAGGGCCGGTGCTGGGGGTGTCAGGGCCCTGGGTGAGCTGTGGGGCTGCAGGGAGGGTTTGTGGCCAGGCAGCACTCTCGGTGTGGGTGGAAAATGGCAGGGCCTTCCCTTCCTCCTCCCCTCCTCTGGCAGCGGGATGGAGTGAGTGCGAGCCTTGTCCTGGCACCGGCCTCCTTTTAGATTGATGGCCTGCGAGGAGATGCCTCAGTCACATGTTGGGATTTTTCCCCGCTGAACTGTACCTGGCACCCTGCAGCCATTTATCACGGGCTGCAGATGGAAGGCAGCAGCAGCAGGACCTGCAGGGCCAAGACACACAGGTTCCCAGCCAGCCCGGGGCGGGTGGGGGATCTGCTGGGGCGTGTGCTTGTGTGGGGTGTTTTTAATCCAAAATGATAGATCTGATTTCTTCAGGATATTGGAACAGCTGCAGCTGACCTGGCTATTTATCTGACAGATCTTCAGGGTGTAAGATAACAGCTCTTAGAGGATGGATGTGGTGTTATAAACTGTCCAGGCACAGAACGTGATTAATGGGATTCACAGAGATAAACATATGGGGAGGAGAGCTCAGCATCTAAGAAAATCCCATCCCTGGACTGGGAGGCTGTTGATGAGCTGGAGCTCTCACTGAGGTCGATGCTCTGGGTGCCAGCCACCCACCTTGGCCTCCCAGCCTCCCCAGCCCGTGGCAGCTGTGGTTGTTCTGCACAGCGCCGAGGATGATTGTAGCTGATGTTTGTCCCTGGTGTTTGTACAAAAGTGCCCAGAGCTCTGCCAGCCTGAGGAGGCCACTGTCCCACAGCCCCTGCCAGCCCCTGCGGACTCAGCCCTGCTGGCACAGCCTGGCTTTGGGCAGGGCAGGACGGGGCAGGGGTGCTGCTGCCTCAGCCCTGCAGAAATGAAGCGCCCCAGAGCTCCTCCCCACAGCCCCAACCTCCCTCAGCATCGCTCCTTCCCAGTGCTCCCCACATGAGCTTTCCTCGGGCAACACCCCCCTGCTCAGGGGAAAGCTAGTTTGGTAAAAGTTGAAAAATCAATCTCTCCTACATTAGCTGGCACGGAAACTCGCGAGGAATTTGGCAAGGCAGCCCCAGTGACATCCATTTCCCTGTCTGTCGTGCTTTGATGTGGGTTAAAGCCTCCTCCTGGCTGTCCCTGTGGACCTGTGGTTGTGTTCCTGGTCCGGGCTGGTTCCCGGGTGCTCCAGAGCAGAGTCCTGCTGCCTTCAGGACAGCAAAGCGCTCTGGTGGGGAGCAGCGTGCAAAGGGGGGAGAGCAAAAGGAGTCCAGAAGCGTTAGGGCAGGAATTCTCACCAAGAGGGATGGATCAAATAAACACCGAGATTAATTAATCACTAATGGCATGGACTAAAGGTGACCCTTCAGCATTTACACGCTGAAGACAGCGGGGTCAGGATTGCAGAGCATTAATCTTACATTAGCACAACTCCATCCTTGCCAGGAGGGAGGCAGAAATCCCTTTGGTTCATGCAGAGGAAGCTGAAGCTTATTGCTTCCTGCCAGGTCCGCGGCTGCATTTTTATGAAACACCTGCAATGAAAAAAAAAAATTAAAAAAAAAAAAAAAAGAACATAAACCTGAGAAAATTAAAGAGCTGTCCCAGCAGAACGCGGCAGCCGTGCCCAGCCCCGGGGCCTCGCTGCCTGCTCAGCCCAGCCAGGTGGGGTCACTGGGTATTAATAACCATGGATCAATAACGATGAGCAACTGGGAGAAGGGATTCTGCAATCCTTCCCCTTCCCTGCTGCCGCTGGGGCTGTGTGTGTAAGCCTGGCCCTACAAGCCACCGGGGATGGGCTATAAAAGGTGCTTTCTTTCGCCTCCAAACCCTGCTCTGTGGCGTGCACCAGATGCAGCAGCAACAGCACAAGGCCTCTAACCTCTTTCCAAATGGTAATAAATCCCACAAGACCCCAGCACAGTTGTAATTTACAACTCTGCTAAAATGAACATTATTTCAAGCTAAGCGTATTCTCCGAGGTGCGGGAGGAATGTGGCAGCTTTCCTGCTGACAGCGGAGTTTCTTTTTTAAATGTCATGCATTCACTTTCATTACTTCCAAATAATTGCCCGGAAGATCAGCAGCCGGCCGGGCAGGAGCGCGGCGACTCCATCGCCCCCAGCACGGCTTGGGGGGCACGGGGAGAGGCTGTGCCCTTCCCAAAAGCAGGGTGGGCTCTGGGGGCAGCCCTGCCCTGCCCTGCCGTGGGGACAGGAGCCCCTTTGGGGTCGGTGAGGTTGGGCAGGCTCTGCCTGTCCTGAGCGCCGGGGTCGGGCCTAAAAAAGTGATTTTCCTCTGTTTGAGGGATTTCCACGGGAAGGAAGGCCAGGCTGGATGGACCTGGCCTGCTGGGAGGTGTCCCTGCCCGTGGTTTTCACGGTCCCCTCCAACCCCCAGCACGCCACGGCGATGCCATGAGGTGAAAGTCCCCTCTTGCTGTCAGGGGGGCTTTGCTGTGTTGGTGACCACCCAGCCAGGGCTCGTGGCCTCAGCTTGGGAATGAAAATAATGGCCCGGCAGTCCTGCCTGCAGGATCCCTTTGGGGTGCTTTTCCCAGCTCCCCTGTCCTGGAGGCCCCTGGGAGAGGGGGAATGAGGGGGTGACCCAGGGATGCAGATGCACACCCCCCCCCCCCTTCTCTGCTTCCTCCTCCTCCTCCTCCTCCTGTCTGCCACAGGAACCATCCCCAAAGGCCTGCAGAGGCAGCCCCACATCTGCAGATCCAAGTCCAAGACAAACTCCAGACCCGGCCTGTGAAAGCTCTGCGGCCTGTAATGAAAGCCCTCAAGGAAAACTGTAAATATTGGAGCTATTGGCAAAATTCAGGGCTGGCCTTGGGCTGGAGCGGCCTCTCCCACAGCGGGAGGTTTGATCCTCGCAGGCCTGTGCCTCAAACAGCTGGAAAACGAGATCCTTTTAATCAGGACAGGGTTCTCTCCCTCCACCACAAAGAGGGGGGAGACAAAAAAAAGCCCATAATGAGCCCCAGGGTGGCGGGGAGAACGGAGCAGCAGAACCAGGGCCACTGGGGATCATTCTGTGCTCCCATCCAAGGCCTGCCAGCATTTGAGGGCTCGGATCATTCACAGAAAATGATGTTCTGTTTTGGAAAAGAGCTCCTGAGTGATGGTTTGGCCAGTGCCGGTGGCCGTGAGCAGTGCCAGGGTCCCACAGGATGCTGCACCCGGGGCACAGCTCCCTCCCACAGCCCCCCAGCTCCTTTCTCAGCTTGAAGGTCGGTTGTTTTTCACCAGAAGATAGATTTTTGTCAGAAAAACTGTACTTCTGCTAGAAAACAAGCTGGTTTGGATGAAAACACAAGATTTTAATTGGTGAAGCAAAATGTTTTGAGTTTCACTGCTCCGGGTTTCTGCAGGGAGAGGGAGGGAAAGGAATTCCTCCGGTTTTAAGTTGCTTCTCTCAAACTTCAGAAATGCCCGTGGAGCGTTTCCAGGTTGTGAGAAACGCTGCTTTGTCTCCTTGAGGATCCCTGTGGGGACAGCCCTGCCCACCCTGGGCTGTGTTTTGTGCGTTCAGCTGCGCTGCCCACCCCGGGCTCGCCCTCGGCGGGTGCCACCGAGCTGGGGCTGGCAGCGGGGCCGTGCCGGGGGTGACGTCCCTTGGGACTGTCCCACCCCTGGCTCTGCAGCCCAGCGACCCCTCGGGTTAAACGCAGCCCACGGAGGTGTCGGGATAAAGCCCTCCCTCCTCAGCACTGCTGCTCTCATCGCAGGGGAAGAGGTGAAACTCCTCCGAGACACCCCGAGGGCGTGAGCAGGAGGCTGCCGGTGACCCCCCCCCCAAAGTGTGGGGGTCTGGGGGGCACAAACAGAGCCCTGGAGGACACAGAGCCTGTGGAGAGCACAAACAGAGCCCTGGAGGGCACAGAGCCTGTGGAGAGCACAAACAGAGCCCTGGAGGGCACAGACAGAGCCCATGGAGAGCACAAACAGAGCCCTGGAGGGCACAAACAGAGCCCTGGAGGGCACAGAGCCCATGGAAAGCACAAACAGAGCCCTGGAGGGCACAGACAGAGCCATGGAGGGCACAAACAGAGCCCATTGAGGGCACAGAGCCCATGGAAAGCACAAACAGAGCCCTGGAGGGCACAGACAGAGCCATGGAGGGCACAGACAGAGCCCTGGAGGGCACAGAGCCCATGGAAAGCACAAACAGAGCCCTGGAGGGCACAAACAGAAGCCCTGGAGGGCACAGACAGAGCCATGGAGGGCACAGAGCCCATTGAGGGCACAGAGCCCATGGAGAGCACAAACAGAGCTCATGGAGGGCACAAACAGAGTCCATTGAGGGCACAGACAGAGCCCTTCCCTGGGCCCACCGTGGGGCTGGCACTGCTGTCCAGGAGGGCACAAAGCCAGCAGGGACAGGGCTGTGCTGCCACCTCTCCCTCGTGGCACCTGGGGGCCCCCGGGAGCCCCAGGGAACGGGACAGGGCAGAGCAGCCCCCGTCAGGCTCTCGCCGTGCTCCGGTGCCCCGTGTCCCCTGCATAAATGCAATTTCCCTGAATGTCAGAGGGAAGCATTACAGATAACACACTGCGTGTGTCTCTGACCCAGTAAGTGCTGAAATCACAGATCTCATTATTCTGACATGATAGAATTTTTTTTCCCTCCCTGCTGCAACCCTGCTGCTGTTGTTTTCCAGACTGCAGACATAATTGCCGAAGGTGCAAAGCCTCCGCAGACAAATACGTCTTGCCTACTTCCCTAAATCCAGCAAAATGCCAGTTCTGTGCGTGCATAAGCAGGAGCCTCAGCTCCCAGCACGAGCAGCACGGGCTCCATCGGGTGCCAGCCCCACCTCTGGGGACACGTGGGGCTGGGGCAGAGCAGGGGCACTCCGAGGAGCATTCCCGGGCTCGTGGTTTCGAGGTGCCGCTTGCCAGCCGGTGTGTGCCACCACGAGGTGCCAGGGCTCAGCGGGGGAGCCCTTCAAAGAGCAGTCCTGGGTATTCACAGCTCATTTCACTGGTTTGGACAGCAAGGGCAGGGGCTTGTTCCAGCGGTCTTTGGGCTTTTGGGCTCTGGAATGACAAGGGACGTGTGGGGACATGTGGGGACATGCTGGCCTAGCAGTGAGGGGGCAGCCCCAGCCCCAGGGCAGCTGTCAGAGAGCTCTTCCCAGCTTGGAGCCCCTCCTGGAGCTCCCCTGCTGCCACCAGCCCTGCAGGAGCCTGCTGGAAGCTTGCCCACCGAGGGCTGGGAAAGGCCACTCTTTGTTACAGCCAGCGTGGCTCAAAAGAAGGAAGATCCCCCCTCATCTCCGCCTTTGAGATAATTTCTCTGTAATTCTCCTCTCAGGGGAACAGATCTGTTTGTGCCTGGGTCTTGGAGAGATAAAGGGGCTCTTCCTACAGGTCAGGTGGAGGAGGAAGGAGCAGCCCCATCTCAGGGTCACTGTGGCCTCTCCAAGGACCATCTTGCCTGACACGGGGACATTTTCCCACTTCCATTTTCATCTTTCTGCCTGTTTGCTCATTTCCCCTCCTCCGTCACACTCCTCAGCAAACACGTTCCAATCAACTTCACAGATCCACCTTGCTGCCAGCAGCCCCGAATGCTTTCAGTTGTAGCACCACCAGTTCAGCCGTGGCGTGATGCAGGAATTAAGCAGGACCTGAAATGGAGGAGGGAGAGGTGCAGGGTTTGCTGCTGGGGAGCAGGACAAGGACAAGGACAGGAGAGGCCCCCGGGCTGTGCCAGGCAGGTGCTGCAGGGCAGGAATGCCATTAAGAGGATGTGCCAGGTGCAGAGTCCCAGCTGAGCCCGTCCTGCTCAGAGCTGGGGACGTGGAGAGCACCTGCACGCAGAGCTCAGCAGGAGGGGCAGGCAGGACGAGGGTGAATGGCCTCCTCAGCCTGGTGGTGTCTCTGTGCAAAGCTCTGAATCTCCCCAGTGAGGAAAATGCAGAGCACAGACATCAGCAGGGTCCCCTCCTCCTGTCCCTGTGCCCCCCTGCAGCCAGCCTGGCCTCCCCCTGTGCCCCAGGAAAGCTCTCCTGGAGAGCTGCTCTTTGCAGAGCAAACCTGGCGGCTGCATCAGCTGCTCGAGAGCCGTCCCCCCGCGCAATAACCTCTCATTATTTTTTAATGTTGTTGTAACTTTATGGTTTAATCAGTATTTGCAATTTGTTAGTAGTCCAGGCTGCAATAAAATTGTTTTCCAGGTACTGAAACATCCTATCAAGGTTTGTAAAGCAGTGGTTCTTAGTTTATCACGCTCATAAAAAGCACTGGCAACTTGACAGATATAATAACTTTTTTTATCAAGTGTCTAATTTGAGAGGAAATTAAGCCATACATTACATGCCGATCCGAGCTGGAATTGGAAAAAGACCCGGCCACCCCTCTCCCCACCCCGACAGGCTCCTCTCATCCCACCCTCTCCTGCACAGGAAGGGCTGCTCCGAGCTGCTGTGCCTCTGCATTCGCTCTGCAGTATCCTCAGCTCTGGGTGTATTTTACAGGGCACTGCACACTTAATAAAAAATTATTTATGTGGCCTGCATTGATGTCACAGCAGTGAAACAATACCTTGCCTTTCCTGCAGCAGAGCCGTGATTTATACGAGTGCCTGGAAAAGCTTCCTCGAAATGCAGTGCAGATGCTCCAGGCCACTGTAACAGCCTCTACATCCAGTTTACTCACAGGCCGGGGTTTTTAAATCAGGCAGGTGATTCTGGGGGCTCACATCCATCCAGCCCGGGTGCCTGGGGCTGGCACTGCACCGGCTCGGGGAGAGCAGCTCCTTCACAGAGGGAATTGCAATAATTGCGGTTTTGTGCTGGAATTTTGGTCAGTCTGGCAGAACTCCCCCAGTCCCAAACGCCTGCTCAGAGGAGCGCTGGTGAGTGGAGTGGTGTTGGCTTTGTCCTTGCCCCTAAAGGCCTCTCCTTTGGGAGGCTCCTCGTGCTGCTGGCTGGATTCTGATCCAGAATGTTCCCTGTCCCCCCGGCTCCACTCGCCCCAAGGCAGAGAACCCCCTCTCTCCTCAGGCCCTCACTGAAGGATAATTATGTTGGCGTTAGATTCCAGCGGCGATTTCCCCCCATTCCCACAAGCGGTACCAAAGCGCCAACAAACCATTGAGCAAGTGGCACGGATCACCCGGAGAGCTCTTCCCAAAATGCAGCTCTGGAAGCAGCGCCCAGGGGTTCCCCGTCTGCCGCAGGCAGAGCCCCTCACCCCGCAGGGTCTGCGCCCCGCCCGGGGCCAGGACGGATTCCTGCTGCAAGCCTGGAGTCCAAGTCAGATGCCGCCTGCGAGCCGCACACTTTATTTGTTTAAATTTTCATGCTCGCGAATGTCTGTGACACAGGAGACAGGTTTATGGAGAGCGAAAAAAAAATGTTGACAAATGGCCCAGTAATCAACTGGAACATGCAATAAATCATTGGAGTGCCAATAACACTTCCAGGAGGAGTTGCGAAAGGTCATTACGATGCCACCATGTATCATGCAGCGCCAAACAAAGCAAACAGAACATGTTGGGAATAGGATTATGGGAGAAGCATCTGTCAGTTCTAATTAAGAATTAACTGTGGATCCTATATAAAAAGATGTGTGGTTTATTCCTATCTCCCTCCTTTTCCCACTTAGCTCTCCATTTTTCCCTCTCCAAAATAAAACTCAATTACTCTTTAAAAAAAAAAAAAAAGCCCTCTGTCATTTAATCTATTCAACAGCAGGAAAAACAACCCGATGTGACAAAAGAGTGAAGGCTGGCGGGGAGGGCCGGGGCTCTGCTGGCTCCTGAGCCGCTGTGGCGTGCGGGGTGCTCGGAGCCCGCCCGCCTTGATGAGATCCCACAAGTCCTTTGACGTCTCCGGATCAGGCTGCGGGAGGCAGGGAATGCACGAACCAGAACACCCCGGCCCCCCCCCTCGCTGGGGATGGGGAAGTGCAGAGAGCTCCGAGGCTCAGACGCTGAAAAGCTTTTGGCTCCCGATGAAGGAAATGCGAACTGAATAAGTGACAGTAAAATAAAGCAGAGGAGTTAACGAGAGGAGAGCCAGGAGAGAGGAGGTGCAGGAAAGCGAGAGCTGCGCCCTCGGAGGGGGCCCATGGTCCACCACAGCCTCCCCCCACAGCAAGGGGGGCCCAGTGGCATCCCCCCACCTCCGTCACAAACCCCCGGGATTTGTCCCCTCCGGCTGTTCCTCCGTGTTCCTGGCACTGGGGCTCGCCCAAAGGTGACAGGAGGGACCGAGCCGTTCACCTGCCTTGAGCCACGTGAGCAGCACCACCTCCCTCACTGCAGGGACCCTCCCTGTGCCTCGTGAACCCCCCCCTGCACCTCCTTCCTTTCACCTTTCCCTCTCCTCCTGCAGCTCCCTGCTCTCTCTCTCCCCATTAATCTCAGTTGCATCCCATGGGCACCTGGCCCAGGGCTCCAGCTGAGCGGGCTCTGCAAGCACCACGCTTTGCTTTATTATTATTTTTTTCCCCTTTCTTCCTCTCTATATTTCCAGGCCTCATTTCTGCTTAAGTTTGCATTTCTTCTCTTTCTTTCCTTTTTTTTTTTCTTTTCCTTTCTGCTGACTGAGACAAGACCGTGTCCTACTTCAACATCCCAGGATTTGTTACAACTTCAAGGTGCAGGTTTATGGCCACAGTTGTCCCGTTTATGGTACAGTTCTTCTTATGGGTTCTAATAAACTTTGTAGCTCCAGGGTGCTCTTAAATCCTGATATGAAAGATAGGGAAGAATCATTATTTAGTCCAACTAAATATAAGATGCTTCACCCTTGAAGGCTGAGGATAATGTTTCTCTCACAGGTGTGGAAGGACCCATAATTCCTGTGTACAGCAAGTGCAGCTGCAGGGGAAAATAATCAATTCTCCCCGTGGAAATAGGTGTGCTCCTGCCGTGTGGGATGGCGAGAAGCAATGCCAGCTGGGATGGCACAGGCTTCCTCCAGCACAGGGAAATAAGATTAAAGGGCAGCAGAAGTTGCAGTTAAAGGCGTGTGTCGGGTGAGAAATGCAGGGCAGCGGTGTGGGAAGGGGAATGAGGCCCATTCCCGGCACAGCACGGGGGTCCCCGGTGCCCCCGGGAGGTGACACGGTGCTCGGCAGAGGCAGCGAGCTGCAAAGGAACCAGTCAGGGTCACTCTGGGCTCGGCTCCTTCCCACAAACGCGGAGCCGCTCCGCGAGGTCGTGGCAGCAGCGACTCGCCCCAGCCTGCAACGGCAGCGTGCCAGGAAAGTTCTCTTCCCTCTCACTGATCCCTTGAACTGGCTGCTCAGATTTTCCGTGCTTCCCGCGGGCCTCCAGCCTGGACAATCCCAGCCTGGACAATCCCGGCCCAACCTGGAGCCACTCCCAGCAGCCAAATGCCAGAAGGCAGCGCCGTCACCAAAACACCCGTTAGATCGGGCTCACCAGTGTAAACAATGTAGTTTAAAGCCATTGGAAAGGCAGGCCACAGTACATCAGCTTGCTCAGGTTTATGCAAGCTTTTTGAAGGATGTATTTCCCTGAGTTCTAGGTGTCCTTATGCACAGTACAACACATCCCAAATGCCACCCTAAGTGCAGCTGTGGGGTGCAGGGTGCCAGGCAGGGCGCCACAGGATCAAGGACAGCCTGTGCCCCCAGGCAGGGAGCAGGGGGACCCTCCCAAATGTGCCCTTCCAGCAGCCTCTTCCCATTTATCCTGAGCGGGCTCCTCCTCAGCAGATGTTCAGGACTCAGCACTCAGGCTCACACGGAGGAACTTCCAACACAAACCATCTGGAAGAGAAAACAGCAAACTATCTGCAAGCTATTTCCCTCCTCTGCTGCGTCCGTGATCCCAAAGTGACCGGGAAGGGTTGGAGGGGCCAGGGAGCGCCAGCACGGGAACGGAAGGAGTGTGTCAGGGAACGTTCCCAGGCAGCCTGCAGCTGTTCCAGGGACACGTTCCTGCCCCTTGGCACGGCCCTGGCTTGGCAAGGCACCCGCAGCTGCTTTGTCCCATGGAGCTGGGGGCAGCAGGAGCCAGGAGGACACAGGGGAGCTTCTCCCTCTTTGCTTTTCATCCTGGCTTTCTCCCACCTCAGGAGGAGCTGGTGACTTTAGCCCCCCAAACGGGAAAGTCGTTTGTTGGTCACCAGTTCCTGATGTCAGAGGCTGTAGCCAGGATGTTCTTGCCTCCAGCAGGTGCCACCGCTGCCCTGCGGCACGGTGCACACGGGGCTATTCCCGTCACTAAAGACAGCCACGACAGCTGCTGCCTTTCGTAGGACTTTCTGCTACCCCTGCTGGCACTGAGAGCCCAGCGGGCTGTGACCCCCGGTGCTGGCACTTGGGATTGGCTGCTGGAGGGAGGGAGATGGACAGGAGCAACTGAGGTGGGAGATGTGCGTTGCTCTGGGGCACGGTGGAATTCTGGCTGTGGAGGGCACGCTGTGGGTCAGAACTGCAGTGGAAATAGGTGTGTGGATCCCGCTGCAGCGTGTGCGGGGTCACGCGTGGTCACAGCCGCTTGTGACAGACAGGTGCCTCCCTTCCCTTTGGCTTTTTAGGGATCTCTCTGCTCCTCCGGGCTCTGCCCTTCCCGGAGAGCTCCTGCACAGGCCGGGAAATGGGGCAGGGAAAGCCGAGTCATCCATCCCCGCGCTGTGTTTCCAGAGAAGCAAGTGTGACTGTCAGGTTTACAAAAGATTGTTTATGTTCAGTGGCGTGAAATGGGGAGCGAGTGCGCGGAGCGGAGCGGGAGCGGGGGCTGACAGCGCCGCATCCATCCTCCCTGCTCGCTGCATCCATCCTCCAGCCGCATCCATCCTCCCTGCTCGCTGCATCCATCCTCCAGCCGCATCCATCCTCCACGCTGCGGCGGCCAGAGCGCCGGGGCCGCTGACAGGGGCCATAAATCACCGCTGGGAGATGCTGTACCTACAGCTCACACCGCTCCCCGTGACAAACACACAATAATCCACACAGCGCAGCACTTTTTCTCCTCTCTCTCCCTCCGCCGCTGGTGCTCAAGTGACGACAAGAGGAAACCTGGAAAGCCTGGATGTGTCCTGCGGGACCGCGGCGAGGAGCGGGGCTGTCACAGCTCCGCGTCACAGCGGAGCCGGCGGCTGCCGAGGGACCAGGGTGGCGGGGACACCTTGGCGGAGGCCACAGCGGGGCGAGTCCCCCCTGGCCAGGAGGGCTCCCCTTCCCAAGCTGTGATTTTCACTCGCCACAGCCCGAGGAGGACGGGTTTGGGGCGGACGGGATGGGGCTGGGGCAGGTGGGATGGGGCTGGGGAGCAATGCCAGCCCCAGGCTCTGCGGTGTCCTGGGGATGCCAGGGGTCCGTGGTTCCTGCAGCCCGGACAAACCTTCCCGGGCCATGTGTGAGCTGGAGAGGTGACCCCGCTGTGGGCACAGGGCCCTGGGGGAGCCCTGAGCTGCCTCTCCTGTGACCTCCCAGCCCAGGGGTGCCAGCCCGGTCACCTCACCCAGGCTCCCCCCTGGTACCTGGAAGTGGAAACACAACCCCCAAAGAAGGAGAAGGGAAAGGCCGCAGTGCTGCCACCACCCTGGCTGTGATTTGCGAGGGAACAGGAAGGAGAGAGGCCTATCTGGTTGGACAACCCTTAAATCAATGTATCCTAATTAACAAAAGATCTAATTCATCAAAGTGACAGCAACTCTATTTATATCACCTCCTTCCATGGGGGCTGCTGGGGGTTTAGGCTTGGGGATTTTTCTCCCTTCCCTTTTCTGACAGCTTTATCTTTCCCACACACGTTTTAATTTTCCCTTTCTGGGGGAGAAGGACTGATAGTGAAGCTTTCCTTGGGAATATGGACATTTAATTGACATTTTCTGCCTCACCCCCAAAATAGCGGGATATGTGGGGGGAGCTGGGAAAGAGAGGTTATCTTAGAGAGGTGCAGCTCTGATTTGGAAGGGGAACAAACCACTGACAGGTGAGAAAGGGGTTGCAGCTACCCATGCAAAATGTGGTCAGATCCTGCAAGCTTGGGACTGTGCTCTGAAAATACCCCCAGCAGGAGCCGTGGTCATACAGGGATCTTGTCTTTCGCTTGGAAAAGCAAACCCTGAGAGCTTCACAGCGCGCTGGCTGACACCTTAAATCTTGAAGTGCATAAAAAGAAACCCAACTGTTTTGTTTTGTTTTAATATCTGGAACCTCGTGGTTTGGGGGCCGGGAGCGCGGGAGGCGGAATTGCCGTATAAATACCGGGCCCGTGGCAGCGCAGAATTGCTCCGCTGCTCTCAGCGGGCTCGCGCTCGGGAGGAGCGAGCCTTGGACGTGATATAGGAACACAAAAATAGTAATAATAGTAATGAATCCCCGCTCAGCCGCTCCTCCCACGGCAGCGCAGGAGCAGCAGCCCCAGCTGCAGAACACAAGCCTGGCCTCGTGTGAGGAGGAAGCTCGGGAGGCTGCTGGGGTAAAAAATCGCCAAACTGAACCAAACCAAACCAAAGCGAGCCACGGCAGCCCTGCAGCGTGCTCAGAGCACACAGAACAGGAGATGAAAGGGCCATAAAATGGAGCCGTGGCTGGCGGCTGCAGCAGCACATCCATCCTGGAGAGCCGGGTACCTGCGCCTCCCGGAGCCTCAACTTCTGATGAACCAACGCGCTGCCGAGCGCATTTATATGCAAAGGCGCATAATATGTCCCCTGTATCTAATTATCTGTCAACCTGAGGCAGTTTGTTTTCCAAATCGGCCTCTCGGCTGTGACTTTATGAGGTCGTAAAGAAAACGGTGCCACTCTCGCACCGGAGCGCCGGGAGAGCCTGGATCAACAAATTACCATCCTTAATGGTGTCTGCTCGTGCGAGCCCTGCCCTCCGCCGTGCCCCGGCACAAAGAGCCCTGGCGTGGGCAGCCCCAGAGCCAGCACGGCCCCTGGGCAGCCCCAGCCGCGGGGAATCCGGACAGTTCCCAGCGCTGGGAGGGCAGGAGTGACCCCCGTGCTGCCCCCCCTGCCCCTCGCCCTCCTCTGGCCCCATGGACGCGTCCCGGAGTTTGGCAGGAGCTGGTGAACTCCAGCCCGCTGGCTGGGAGAGCAACACCACCGAGCCACGGATTCCTCTGCCCACGCTGCTGCTGTGATTAATGATGGAAAGGAATTAAAAAGAAGGAGAGGGAAAAAAAAAAAAAAAAAAAAAAAAAAAAAAGAGCGAGGGAGAGGGGAGGGGAGCGGGTCAACAGCTGAGTGCAAGGCAAGTCGCTAGACAGGGAGTAATTAAGATACTTGGGTAAATATGATTAATAAGCTCAAACTGGCAGGGTGTGCAGTAAACAAGGGCTAACCAGATGGTACCCTTTCCTTTCTGACAATGCTGCAAGCTTTGTAAAAATAGGAAGGAAGGCTCTGGATCCTCCCCGAGAGCTTGGGAGGAGGGAGGATTGAGCACAGGGCCAGGGCAGTGAATCACCTGATAGGAATGAGAGACATTTCCCCCTCCGTCACATCCCGGCCAGGGACTGGGAAAACACCAACCCATGGATCAAACACAGGGCTGAGCCCTGAGCCGGGCTGCTGGGAGCTGCTGGGAGGGCACTGCGAGCTCCTTGGGCCAGCCGTGGCCAGGGGGTCGTGCCCAGCCAGGGCTGGTCAGAAATTTCTCCCCAAAACACTTCCCCGTCAGGAGATGCCATTTCACCAAAGGTGAAACATTTGAGGAAATGCACTGATTTCGATGAAATTGCATTTGGAAAGAAAAATCAAAGGAGAAAATCATTTCGATAAGGCCAAAGCATTTGAGTGTGACCTTTCAGGAATTAAATGGCATAGGGTTTTTTTTCCATTTCAAAAAGCATTTTGTTTCAATGTTATATATATAGAAATATATCTGTAAGAACTGCTGAAGCCAGAGTGAAATGTTGTGATTATCCCAACATGTGATGATGCATTTCCCCCAGTGCAGTACCACATGAAATTAAGCCCAAATATCCTTCTGCTCTGAAACCTGGAACATCAGAGCAGCAGGACAACGCGTTCGGGTCTCAGAACTATCCGTTTGCACCGGACTATTTACTGGCCAGCACTTTGGAAATAAAAAATTTGCCAAGTAGCCCCAGGTATTAATGATTGACTAAATCAGCCTTTGGCTTTCGGCTTCCTCAGGACAAGGATTCTCCTTTTTACCAGCTGAAAAGTTCCCAGTGATAATGAGAACAGCAAATGTTTTGTCTCCACAGGACATGAGCGGAACACGGGGCGTGGGAGGAACTCTCGGGTTCCCGGAGATGGCTCCAGCTTCCCCCAGCGCTGCTTTTCCCACATCTCACTCTTGTCACCACAGGTGAGGTGTCTCAGTGCTGTAGTGAACTTCTCCTGGGCTGGGAGGTTGTCCCTCAGCTGATCCGAGGTCACTTCTGGTGTCCCTGCCCAGACTTTGAGGCTGCTGTGGCTGCCGGGGCAGGTTTTGGGGCTGGCTCTGCCGGGTGCCACATTTGTCACACCAGTGCAGGACTGGGAGGGCCTGTGGATGCTTCCAGTGTGAAAAACGCAGTGAGATTTGTTGGGAGGCTGCAGGAATAGCCGGTGGCTGGAGGAGGTGGGGTAGGGATTAAAGATAAAGAAGAAATTTCAGCTCATTGGCAGGACACATATTTTTCCAATATAAAAGCAAATGGGGGAACCCTTAAATAAATTGACTCTATAAAAACGTCCCTTTGTATTACCGCCTCACCTTTTCAGGGGGAAAACACCAAGGTTTATTCTCATGGATCCAGAATAAAAATATCAGGGCTGCTTTGTAATTTCCCAGAGCCAGCGAGCAGTCCAGAGCTATTTAAAACCCACAGGCCCCCCTCGGCACCCAGCGCCCGCCCGGCTGCAGGAGCAGCTGCCATGGAATTACAAGTCCTCGTCACAAGTGAGGAGAAACAAGTTGTGGCATTTAGGAAAGGTCTGCAAAAATAGGTGTCAGACCTTAACTAATAGTGATTGTCCTTCCATTCTGCTGTAATTTACATTTAATTCACACATTTCATTTCCATTTAAAATATGATTACAGTGTTTTGAAGCACATCTCACCTGTCCCCTCCGATTAGGGCGGGATGGAAATAACAGGGAGCAGCAGGAGCCAGGCTGGGCTTGGCTGCAGGATGGGAAACACACGGTGCTTCCGAAGCCAGGAGCGCTTCCAAAAACACCTCCCGAGCAGGGGCAGAGGGGCAGACAGACAGACACAGCCCTGCCCCACCTTCCTGCTGCTCCCACAGGGCTTTAAGCACCAGCTGAAAAGGTTTCACACCATCCACCAGCTCCAAGCCCCATCCAGCCTGGCCTTGGACGCTCCCAGGGAGATGGATGGGGGCAGCCAGGGCCTCGCTGCCCTCACAGGGGAGAATTTCCCTCCTCCTGCACAGGCCTTCCAGAGGATTTTTTTTTTTTTTTGAGCACAAAAAGTCCTGGCTCAGAAATAAATCAGGCAGGCCCTCCCCAGCCCGTGCTCAGCCCGCCCCCGGAGCGCCGCAAAGGCAGGAAGGCGCTGATTAATATCTGCTACGTGTAGGGGAAAACAACAACCCCGTAAACAGTATTATTAACCCATGGGCTGGCAATAAATCAGTGTGAGAAGGTGACCTCAGCAATGCTGGAGTAATCCTGTGTGTCAGGGTAAATTTATGAGGCCAATTTTATTGGCCTGTATGACCCAGGCTCCTTGGAGATGTCTCAGTAACAAATCCAATCCATATCATTTATTAGCTTTGCACAGTGTCAGCTCGGAGCACGGGAGGGATCCCATTAAATCCTATTGCTCCCTCTGCCAACCGTGGGCACAAATAAGCTGTGGGATAATTGCTGGCTGCCAGGAGCCCCCATTGAGGAATCTGCTCTCGGATCCTTGCGGCTTCCCAGGCTGGAAGCGCCGGGGTTGGGTTTGGCCATCGGGCCCCTGCCCTCCCTCGCCTGTGCTGGGCTGGCCATGGGACAGGGGTGACAGAGGTGGGGACAGAGGTCTCCTCCTCGACCTCCCCAGGCGCTGGACGAGGATCTGGTGACCCTGGGAGCTGCTGCTGGGCCAGGGAAGGTGCAGGGTCCCAGCCGAAGGGATCTTGTGCACAGATCTCTGGTGGGCGAGGGGCACACGGAGGGATTTCAGAGCTGTTGGTGGCTGAAACTCCTCCCTCCAGGAGGGAAGGGAGGCTCTGGCTGGGCCCTGCAGGCAGTGGCCAAAAATCCTCCGTTTGGGGGCACTTGGGGACCTGGTGGTGACGTGTGTGTGGTGCCGAGCGCCCTGCTGGTGACGGGAGCAGTTGTGCCTTGGCAGCAGCACCTCTGGGTCTGGTCCCTGCTGGCCGAGCAGGGCCTGGTGGAGCAGTCTGAGGCTGTTTGACTGTCCCTGTCATCATAAGGTTTACGGATGGTTAATTTATTCTTTATAGCACAGTCATTGATGGCTGTTAAATCACAAATGAGAGCCAATAAAGGGTGAATTGCAGCTGAAATTACACTGTTTATATGACAGCAGAGTGCTGGCTAAAAGATTCATATGCCGCTGATGAAGTACGTTATAAATTTTAATTACCATAGTTTGTACAAATGACATGTTTGAAATGCTATTGAGTAATGTGACCCTGATAATGAAACTATAAAATAAATCATTAACTTTCTGAATGAGCTTTTTTATTTCCATGCTACATGAAGTAAACTTTCCAATTTATTCCATTGCAGACTTCTTCTGAAAAAAAAAAAAAGTGCAGAGAGAAGAGTCACAAACCTCCCCTCCACTCTGAGGGACGCTGACAAGCAAAGCAAAGGAGGGATGAGTGGCACCATGCTGGAAAGGATGTCAGAAGAGTGGCCAAAGCCAAGCAAAGCCCCCAGAGTGCCTGGTTAATGCAGGATGATGCCGTGCTCCTGCAGCTACAGCCAGCTTAGCTGAGGGAGCGCAGAGATAAGAGCAGGGCTTGAGAACCAGCTCCGAAGAGCCGTAAAAACCACGGGCACAGAAGAGAGAAAATCTCCATTAAAGCCAGGCTGTGATTATAACTGGCTGGCTGGCCAGGGCTCTGCAGCCCGAGCTGCTGGGCAGGGCCCTGCTCTCCCCCGGGAGCTCCCGGCTCTGCTGCAGCTTTGGAGCCGGAGCTTTGGAGCCCGAGCCCTGACGGTTCCACCCAGCAGCCGAGATAATTCCCCGGATGGGAGCGAGGAGCCGAGCTGCAGCCCAGGGGGGATTCCTCAGGAGCCTCCCCAGGGAAGGAAGCGCAGGCCGGGCGCTCACTGACCCTCGGTCTGTTCTGCTCAGCGAGACCCTCTGGAAGGCCCTGGAATCAGGTTTTTTACCTTATTATATTGCCATATATTGCTTTTTGAGGTATAACAGGGCATGAAACAAGATGGGAGCGTGCCAGAGGTTCATTCCCACCCCTCTGCAGAGGGAGTTCCAAAGCACCGTGTCCCCTGCTCCTGTGTGCCCACGCTGACCCACCCCAGAGCAGGAGCAAAGGGCTCCTCCTTCCCCTCAACCTCCGCCAGAAAATCCATCAGCTCTGGGGCTCTGCCCCCTCGCCAGCACCGCTGGCTTCTTCCTCATCCTTGGTTAACCTTTAATTAGGAACCTGTTCTTTGCCCACCTCGGGCTGGGTGTGAGCCTCCCCTGCTCCCCAGCTCCCCACGCCGTCAGCGAGCAGCGCACCCGTGTCCCAGGGCAGACAGGAGGGGGCAGAGGGAGCCTCCAAATAATCCTTGGGGAGGAGCGGGAAGGGGCCCCCGTGACATTTCCAGCCCTGGGGATGCAGCAGGACCGTGCAGGGCTCGGGCTGCAGGGGATGAGGTCATTTATGACCCACAACGAGGTTTGTTGTTCTTTGTGCAGAGCTGGAGATGGATCTCATCCCTCAAGGCACGAGGGTCCCTGTGTGCAAGGGAGTCCTTGTCCATGGGAGCCGTGGTGAATCCCTGGCTGGGTGCCCCTAAATCAGGCAGGGAGTGTTTGGGGTGGGCAGCGTGGGCACCCACTGCTGCACGTGCCCGTGGCACAAGCCACAGCCACCCCCAGCCCTCTGGGCAGGCCTCACTGGCCCTGTGTCCTCCCCAGCAGTGTCTGGAGCTCAGGACTGTAACGCCCACGTTTGTCTTATCAGCCACGCTGAAAATATTCCCAAGCAGGCTGCTCATGCCGCACTACTTACCATTAAAAGAAAGGACCACATTATTGCTGTTATAAACCATTGATTAAGGTTTATAATAGCAATAATCCCCTCGAAATTCATTGTTACTGCAGTTAATGACCAGTTTATTAGAGCGTTAACCATCCTTGGCAATGGGCTGAGTCGTTTAATGCTGGTAACGACCAATTTCTCAAGGGTTATTGCTTAAATAACAAGCCTTTGTTAGATATATGTTCCCCCACCAGATACTGCTCCAGCTGGAACCTTCTCCTGTGAAATAATTGTTAATTATTTCCTCCAAGTTTTGCCGCCATGTCTCAAAGTTTTCGGTGGGAAGGGCTGCTGAGGGCACAGAGTGCCAGAGATGCTGAGGCTGGCTGACGTGAGGGGACGCAGCCAGAGACACTGGAGCCGTCACTGAGGGCTGTGGGAGCTGTGCTCGGTGAGGTTTTTTTTCCCTCTTCTGTCACCCGGGAGTGTCCCACGCCCGGAGCACCGGCTGAAGCTGGGAGCAGGGAATGTCCAAGGATGAGCCCCGGGCTCCCGGGCGCTGCCACGAGCCATCCGAGCAGGGTGAGAGCCACCAGAGCTGTCCCTCGCTCTCCTCTTACATTAATTTGATCCGAGCGTCTCGCGGCACTAACGATGTCCCATCGTGTCACGTTAGTGCCGTCCCTCTAACAGCGTTCCCGGGCCTGACACCACGCGAAAGGCACAGACAGTTAAAGGTTACCCTTTAACTGAATTAATTGTGAAATAATTGTTAATTATTTCACCCTTTAATTGTGTCGCGCTAGCAAAAATAAACACCGATCCAGCACCGGGCTGACGCGGAGCGACGGCAGATCCCCCGCAGCGGGATCGGACCCGCGGCTCCCGGGCTCCAGCTCGCTGCCAGGCCCGGCTGCTCACCGGGAAATCGCGGGAGGAAGATCCCCTGGTGGGCTTCCAGCAGTGCCTCCCTGCTGCCAGATGTGCAGGGAAGCCGCCCTCCCCTGGGCACAGCCCCCTGCCCTGGGCACAGCCCCCTGCCCTGGGCACAGCCCCCAGGGGCTGGAGGTGTCCAGGCTGCGCTGCCATCATCCCCTCACCTCCAGCTCCTCACCCCCTCTCCAGCTGCCTCCAACAGCCTTTTGGATTTGGCTCTGCCAAAGAGCATCCCCCCGTAGCTCCCCCAGAAAAGTTGCATTTCCATAGCAAATTGTATTTCAGGCTTTCCTCTCTCTTGTTAAGAAACACAAAGAAAAATCTTGATTTGAGGAATTAGCTGAAGCCTGAGCGGTGTTAGGGTTGGTTTTGGTGCTCGCCTCCCTCCTTTTGCTCTTTGTTCCCACGTTTGTGGGGTCTTTGAGGTGTCATCGGGGATAAAAAATAAGAAAAAAGGGAAGGAGGAATCACTCCAAAATCTGCGAGAACTGTAAGTGGTTCTGGCATTGAGATGCTGATCTTCTCCCGCCATGCTTCAGGCTCCTCCAACCCCTGAAAGAAATTATAAATACAAAACCTGAATTTTTCTCCCCCCTCTCCGGGACAGAATTAGGATTTTCTCTCTCCCCCGTGGGGCAGAGCTCTCCCTGGTGCCAGGCAGCTCTGGGATGGGCTCTGGGATGGGGCAGGCACGACTGGGCTCTGCCGGCTGCTGGTCCAGCCAGGCTGGGGCTGTCTCTGCTCCCTGTCACAACTGCTGCGGGGATTTGTGCGAGCATCCGTGTTATTTTAGAGATAATGTGAGCAGAGTGGAGCATGTCACAGGATAATGGTCTCCTGCTGCTAGGCTGTTCTTGGCATTTATCAAAAAATGACACCAGAGGGAATATGCTCAAGGGAGCCGAGGTGTCGATTCGATGACTGCTATTTCGTGATAAAAGTTAACAGAAATAAAAATGAATTAGTCACAAAACAGCTTATTTATAGCAGTGCCTGGCCCAGGAGGGGATCCCTGGGAAAGGCAGGGCAGTGGTGCTCACACTGCTGGGAGGAACAGGCTGCACCCCAAAAGTGCCCCGGAGCAAACCAAACGGGGCAGCATCCCCTGGGTTTCACCGTTGTCCCTCCTGCGCTGTGCCTCAGCAAATATCCCCAGACCCTTCTGCACCGTGCTGCCGCAACAAAACACGTCCCTGTTTGGCCTAAAACCAAATATTTTGAGCAAAATGTTTCAATGTTGCCTGTGTTTATACACGGCTGTGGGGGTGGGAGCTGGACAGAGCTGGGATCATGTGTGGGGCTCTGGATGGAGCTGGGATCATGTGTGGGGCTCTGGATGGAGCTGGGATCATGTGTGGGGCTCTGGTTTGAGCTGGGATCGTGTGTGGGGCTCTGGACAGAACTGGGATCATGTGTGGGGCTCTGGATGGAGCTGGGATCATGTGTGGGGCTCTGGACAGAACTGGGATCATGTGTGGGGCTCTGGATGGAGCTGGGATCATGTGTGGGGCTCTGGACGGAGCTGGGATCGTGTGTGGGGCTCTGGTTTGAGCTGGGATCGTGTGTGGGGCTCTGGTTTGAGCTGGGATCATGTGTGGGGCTCTGGACAGAGCTGGGATCATGTGTGGGGGCTCTGGTTTGAGCTGGGATCATGTGTGGGGCTCTGGTTTGAGCTGGGATCATGTGTGGGGCTCTGGTTTGAGTTGGGATCATGTGTGGGACTCTGGACAGAACTGGGATCATGTGTGGGGCTCTGGATGGAGCTGGGATCATGTGTGGGGCTCTGGATGGAGCTGGGATCGTGTGTGGGGCTCTGGTTTGAGCTGGGATCATGTGTGGGACTCTGGATGGAGCTGGGATCGTGTGTGGGGCTCTGGTTTGAGCTGGGATCATGTGTGGGACTCTGGTTTGAGCTGGGATCGTGTGTGGGGCTCTGGTTTGAGCTGGGATCATGTGTGGGGCTCTGGTTTGAGCTGGGATCATGTGTGGGGCTCTGGATGGAGCTGGGATCGTGTGTGGGGCTCTGGTTTGAGCTGGGATCATGTGT